>NC_045450.1:18771553-18979821 GCF_002776525.5 Piliocolobus tephrosceles
ACTGTAACCTCCGCCCCTCTGGTTCAAGCAATTCTCCTGCCTCAGCCTCCTGAGTAGCTGGGATTACAGGTGCCTGCCACTGCGTCTGGCTAATTTTTTTTGTATTTTTAGTAGAGACAGGGTTTCGCCATCTTGGCCAGACTGGTGTTGAACTCCTGATCTTGTGATCCACCTGCCTTGGCCTCACAAAGTGCTGGGATTACAGGCGTAAGCCACGGCGTCCAGCCCAATCTATTGATTTTCAACTTTGGCCTCCCATTGGAATAACTTGGGAGTTTGAGTTCCAGCGTCAGAGATTCTGAATTCAAGGACGGCATGTGAGCTTAGCACCTGGATTTTTAAAAGCTCTTCATGTGATTCCGATGTGCACACAGTGGGTGAGAACCACTGCTTTAAAGCAAACCCTTCAAACCTCAATGTTAAAATGCAAATTGTGGTTCAGAACCTCTAGGATGGGCCCCAAGGTTCTTGCATTTCTGACAAGCTCCCAGTTGGTAGCAATGCTACTGGTCTGTGGACCTCACTTTGAATAGCAAGATGTAAAGAGAAGTCACAAATATGGATTTCACAATGAGAAATCTCCTAATTAGGAAGCAAACAAAACACTGTGTCCACGAGACAAGTCTGCAGGCTGGACTTGCCTGCAGGTCATTGGTTTAATGGGTGTGTGTATCTCTTTCTCAATCTCTCTCTCTCTTTTATATCTCTTTTGTAGGGTTCCTGTTATGGCCAGGATACAGGGGTTTTGTGAGGTCTAAGGCAAGATCCCTCAGTTTCAGAGGCTGAGAATTGGGTTTGTCGGGAGGCGGAGATAGAACAGTAAGGTAGGCAAGCTGTCAGCCTGTTTTGGGACATGATGATCTGGAAAATGCCTCAGAACAGTCTTCCCCACACCACCCCAGGGCGATCTCACCCATAATTGGCATAACTGATTTTCCTGCAGATGACAAGGGCTAGACAAGGTCCAGACAGCTCCCCATCACACCCTGGCATTAGGAGCACGCCTTTCTCCTCTCCCTTTATCGGATCAAAGTCTTCCATCAAGCTGTCTGGTTCCGTCTTATTCAATTAAACTTTTTAATCCAATTCGACCCATGCATTCATCTTCTTTGAAATCTGAGAGACGACAGCATCCGATACAAATTGAGAGTAAATGGCTGAATTAGCTTTCAGAGAGGATCCAACGAGACTATTTCTTCCCAGTGACCAACAGGCTCTTCGGAGCAGCTGGATCATAGAGGAACGTGGCTGGGGGCATGGACGGAGGACAGTGGGGTCATAGTCACTCTTCACCTTGAGACCTTTGGGAGAGATGGCATGGCACAGCCACTGAGAGCAAAGACTCTGGAGCCAGAGGGTCTGGGGTCAGATCCAGCTGGATCATGCCAGGCAAGTGCCTGAAATTCCATGCCTCGGTTTCCCCATCTGAAAGATGAGGGTGATAACAACACTACTGACCTCTGAGGGCTATTGACAGGATTAAATTCATCCACTCATCTATGTAAAACACACAGAATAGCGCTTGACATATGATAGCGGCTATTCTTAAGTGTTCATTGGTACTGTAATTCCTCTGGAGAGTTCAGCATTTCTGCACGGTGTGGTGGAGACACATCACATGCCCATTTAACTTGGTATGGATTATACCACACATGCTTGGCTAATATATCATCACCCAGCCAAGCAATCAAACCAAACAACTCTCCAATAGGTATTTTTTAGGTTGTTTAACTAAAGGATCGACGTTCTGTTTTGATGCTGGAGAAAAAACCTGACTGGCAGAGGTAGTTACAGTAATATTCAGTACCATGCTTACTTTATTAATGAAATAAGAGATTTTTTAAGGTGAATTTTGGACCGTTTTGGGGGTTTGTCTGAATCATTATTATTATTAGTTTTGAGACAGGGTCTCACTCTTGCCCAGGCTGAAGTGGGGTGGCGCAACCTCGACTCACTACCACCTCCGCCTCCTGGGGTTAAGCAATTCACATGCCTCAGCCTCCCAAATAGCTGGGACTACAGGCGTGTGCCACCATGCCTGGCTAATTTTGGTATTTTTAGTAGAGATGGGGTTTCACCATGTTGCCAGACTGCTCTCAAACTCCTGAGCTCAGGCAGTCCACTCGCCTCTGCCTCCCCAAGTGCTAGCATTACAGGCATGAGCCACTGCGCCCAGCCTGAATTATTGATTTTGCAATTTTTCTACAGATTTTGGACTCCACTATGTCCTATTTGATCCTTGTCCAACCTGGTGAGACAGGCAAAATGTGTTAAAATAACCAGATAGCAGAGCATGGTAGTTCAGACTGGGAGCTTGGGAGTTCAGACTGCCTGGGTTCAGATCCCAACTCTGCCACTTACTGTTGGACATGCTATAGACACATCAACCTCTATGTGTGTTCATTTTCATATCTGTAAGTAGAGATGATGATTAGCACAATAATAAAATAATAGTACCACCTAGGGGTATCTCAAGATTAAATGGGTTCATACACATGGAGTGCTTGGAACAATGCCTCATAAATGTTAGTCAAAAGTGATAGCAACAGTCTTAAAACAATGACTAGTGCCAAGCCCTGGGCGATGCATTTGGTATGTATTACTGCATTTGAACCTGGTAAGAGCCCTTTTCGAAGAGGTGACAGGATTTGCCAAAGTCACACAATCGCGACCTCAGCTCTGCAGCTCATGTGTGCCTTTGGCCCTCGGTGGGACCCTATGAAAGAGTATAAATGGTGCAAAGCTTTAAGGTTGTACACTAGAACTTCAGTTTATTGAGTACCTACTATGTGCAGGACATTGTGTTAAGTGCATTATCTCATCTAATCTTCACTGTGACTCTGTGGGGTAGGTGCTCTCACTAGCCCCATTTTCTTTTCTTTCTTTTTTCTTTTAAAGACAGGGTCTCGCTCTGTCACCCAGGCTGGAGTGCAGTGGGGCTATCAGAGCTCACTGCAGCCTCTATCTCCTGGGCCTAAGAACTAGTCCTGCCTCAGCCTTGTGAGTAGCTAGGACTATAGGCAAGTGCTACTATGCCCAGCTAATTAAATTTTTTTTTTTTTTGGTAGAGATGAGGTCTTGCTCTGTTGCCCAGGCTGGTCTCAAACTCCTGGACTCAAGTGGTCCTCCTGCCTCAGCCTCCCAAAGCTCTGGGATTAAAGTGTGAGCCACTGCACTTGGTCCCAGTTTCATAGAGAGAAACTGAGGCACAGGGGCCTGTGTGTTTTTCATTTCTGAGGTCCTAATACCCATGCTGGGCCGGCTGGGTGTAACCGTTTGCTGAATGAGAGGTTGACTTCAGCTTCTGGGATTCACTTGTGGTCTGTTTCATTCATCATAAGCAATGGGGAAGGGAGCAAGAGCTGAGTGGGGTTTTGAGAGGAATGCACAGTGAGGGCCCAGGGGCAAAGAGCCCTCTGGAAATACCAGCTGGGAACACTGGGATGCCTTATCTTGCTGCCTGTGAGCATTTAGAGGGAAATGTCTTGACAAATCTAGCCGGGCAGCCACTGTGGTGACTTACGAAGCTCAACCAAAGGCGTCTGATCAACTCTGAGCACAGTTGGAGGAGGTCTGGGGTGTCTTCCCTGACCCGGGGAGGTTTGGTTTCATGTAGGGTCATGTGTGTGCGCGTGCATGGGGAGGAGGGGTATCAGCAGGTGACAGTTTGTGTGGTCACAGATAAAGGTGCTTATGACCTTCGGGTGACTTTCGCCTTGGCTTAGGGAAGAGATTTTCTGTGAAGCATCTGTTGAGTTTAAATGTCATTCTGGTGTGGGGGGATATGGAAAAGGCAGAATCGGAACTGGGTGCAAATCTGGCCAAGTCACGTTGGGTAAGTTAACCTCTCTCTGCTTCAATTTTCTCATCTACACGAGGGGAATAATAATCTCACTGTTGCTATAATAATGCCTAGAACAAGTGGGTGCCCCGTAACTTGCTGCTCCCTGCCCCTCTGAAGTGGATTATTTCTGTGGGAATCAGGAGAACCCACATATGCCTTGGAGACAGATAGTCTGGGCTTGCTCATTTTCTTTTTTTCTTGAGATGGAATCTCTGTCGCCCAGGCTGGTGTGCAGTGGCACGATCTCGGCTCACTGCAACCTCTGCCTTGTGAGTACAAGCGATTCTCCTGCCTTGACTTCCTGAGTAGCTGGGATTCCAGGCACCTGCCACCATGTCTAATTGTTGGTTTTTTTTTTTTTTTTTTTTTTTTTTTTGAGGTGGAGTCTCACTCTCTTGCTTTGACTGGAGTGCAGTGGTACAATCTCAGCTCACTGCAACCTCTCTCTCCCGGATTCAAGCAATTCTCCTGCCTCAGCCTCCTGAGATTACAGGTGTGTGCCATCACACCCGGCTAATTTTTGTATTTTCAGTAGAGACAGGGTTTCACCATGTTGGTCAGGCTGGTCTCTAACTCTTGACCTCAAGTGATCCGCCCACCTCAGCCTCCCAAAGTCCTGGAATTATAAGCGTGAGCCACCGCGCCCGGCTGGCTTGCTCATTTTCAAACCTTTTAGGTCTCAGTTGCATCACCTGTAAAATGGGAATGACAGCAGTCTGGTAGTGTTGTGATGACCAAGGGAAAGAATGAATGTAACATGTTTGTTTAGCCCTGGTGACCATTCATGTTAGTTTTCTTTTCTTGTTCCTTTTCTCCATTCACTTCTTCGAAGCTGGGTCTCCTGACCCAGGAGAATATGGGCAGGATTTGTGGGGATGGGACTGGGAGACCCCAGAGCTTTCTGTGGTACCTTTTGTATCCTTTGTTAGGTTTGACTCTTGTAACAGCCCCAGGAGGTAGGGTAGGTGTCATCTCCATGTAATGAATAAGAAAAGCAAGGCCCAGAGGGGTCAAGAAACTTACCAAGGAGTATCCAGCAATGAGGGTGGAGCCGTGCCTAGGCCCTAAGCCTCCCACCTCCCACCTATTGTTCTCATGTAGCAGTGGTTCTTGACTGGGAATAATTTCACCCAAGGGGACATTTGGCCATGTCTGGAGACATTTTTGGTTGCCACTATTTGGGGTAGGTGTCTACCAACATCTAGTGGGTAGAGGACAGGTGCCGCTAAATGCGCTACAGTACACAAAACAGCTCCTAAAACAAAAAATGGTCCAGCCCTAAGTGTCAGCGATGCCGTGGTTGAGAGATCCTGTTCCATACTCTCTTCTGAACATCATACTGATTATTCTAAAATAATAATGACGTTTTAAAATCATTTACCATGTTCCAGCCACTGTTTGAACATTTACACCTGTACTTGTATAAACCTGTTTAATCCTCAAACAATCTCAGAAGTAGGTCATAGACTATCCCTATTTGATAGTTGAGGAAACTGTCGTACAGAGAAGTTAAGTGCCTTGTCCAAGGTCACACAGTTAGTAAGAGTTCGTATCTGGACCCAGGCAGTCTTGCTCCTGAACCCAAACCTTGATCTCTCTATTTTGCTGATAACAGAGAAGGGAGGGAATTGGTTATGAATGAATTCAGAAACAGGCCCATCTCCTTTCTCAGAGGATCAGAAAATGTAGTGCAGGCAGTATTTGCTGTTTTGCCCGCCCAGTACTCCTCCCTTCTTCTGGGAATGCTTCATTTTTCTCCCACCTCTAGTCCCTGCCAACCTTCCCTTTTTGAACTGCATTTGCTATTCTTCCCTATTCCATTTCCACCTGAGGATTCTTATGGGTATTGTCAATTTCAGGTTTCACCCTCATAGCCATAGTTGATTGGCCCAAGGATGAGCACATGGCCTCCCACTGACCCAATCAGAAGCTTTCCCTGGGATTCTTTTTGAAGGAGAAGTGGGAATACAGCAGCAGTCTCTTTTTGTGATTGATAGTGCAGAGTGTGTGTTAGAAACAGGCCCAGAGAAGCAGGAATGTGAGAGTTAGAGAGGACAGAGAGCCCAGAAAGTGTTAAAATGTCCAAGTTCAGTTGTCCCCAGGTACTACCCTACCTTTCCCAAGATTGATGAAAACTTCCATTATATCCTATTTTGATACATGGTCTGTAATTTCTTCCTGTTTGCTTTCGAGATCTTCTCTGTATTCAGCACAATGTGTGTGGGTGTGAATTTAATTTTTTTATCCTGCTCAGGACTTGACTTTCTTTGTGACATGTTTTTCAAGGATTTAGAAAATTCTCAGCCATTTTCTCTCCAAAAAACTGGTTCTTTTCAACTGTTTTCTGTAGTCTCTCCTCTTTTGAATTCCTGTTAGATTTTGAAGTATCTCATCTGTCTACCTACCTACCTACCTACCTATTTATCCATCCACCTGTCACATTTCCATCTCTTTATCTCCCTGAGCAGAAGGCTTTCAAATGAAGAGATGGATACAGATATTGGATGTAATATCTCACTTTGGCTCATTTTCTTTCACAATATTGTGGCAGCTACTCTCTTTTTAGCTATGAGTTTTCTGTAATGGAAGATTTATTGCTTTCACTTGGTGTTGACCTCAGGGCCCGGTTATGGTGGGTGATGTGGCAGGTCATCACCTTGTGGAGCGTTTGGGATGATGGAGGGCTTGGGATAATGGAGCCTCTCAAAGGCTTTGGTTGGAGATGCCATTTTCCAACTTTGCTGAACACTTATACCTCCTGTTGTCTAGTGAATTTCCCCCATATGGTTTGCTGCCTTATATGTTTGTATGTATGTATCCTGCCCATAATTACCTTGCAAGGTTTTTGGTTCTTCTCCCTTTGGTTTCCTCCATAGTGCCTGGGTGCTGAGAAGCATTTAGGATATAGCCAGGACATGTCCTTTCCTCATCATGAAGGTTGTGGGGAGATGCTTGATCCAGCTGGTGTGGGATTTTAAGGGGCCACTCTCCTTTTTGAGAGGCTAACCAGAACACAACTTGAAAGGCTTCCATGGCATTTTGCAAACTTGAGGTTATTGGCAGTCCTCACAAAGAGCTGTTTTAGAGACTGCAGCAGGATTGCAGGGACTGAGAAGTGAAAAAGAAAGAGAGAGTACAAATACATTAGATTCCTTTCTCTGAGAAGCTTGGTTGCAAAGGGGCAGTGCGTTTTGTGGTTTTAAGTTGCATTTCTCTAACCGTGAATGAAGTCAACCCTTTCCACATTTTGTTAGTCATTTGGGTATTTCCAGATGTTGTAGTTTAAAATAGAATGTGCAGCGAGAGCCTTACTGAGAAAGGGGCATTTGAGCAAAATTTTAAAGGAGGTGAGGGAGATGGTTCAGGACAAAGGAAGGGTAGTGTGGGGGGAGTCAGGATCTGGGGCACACAGGGGACTCTGTCCTATATGGGAGGAGGCTCTGGGCACAAGATATGGATCAGCTTGTTAAATTCTCACAAACGCTGGACTGAGAGGAACATGGAGCTCGGATCGTTTAATTGACTTGACGGAGATCCCACAGCTAGCAGGTGATGGAGCTGGGATTTGAACCCAGTGCTATGACCATTAAGCCTTGGCTCTTTACTCCAGGAAGTGTGGGGGAGACCACTCAGTCCATTTCACAAGAGCCCCATTCCTAGCAAGAGCAATGCTCATGAATGTGTTCCAACTGAGAGCTGTGCTGAATGGAATTCTAAGGACAATAAGAGCAGGAGCCCAAAGGACCATTTGTGCCAATAAATTGATTTCTTTATGTCCTCATGCTGCTAGCTTACAAGAAATGAGCCAGGCCTGCTGCTGCCCAGGGAGTCCCTGGGGAGCTTGTTTGGAAGCCCCTGTTGCCAAGGCAACCCAGGATCCCTCTGGAAGTGTGTTGTCCTGCACGTGTTCCTGTCTGCCCTCTCCCAGCTGGTTGTCTGGACCTCAGCCAGCCTTTCCTGGTCACTGTCCAGCAAGAGCAGGAGGTGGGTTGCAGCAGGAGAATTCAGGGGATACCCTGCCCCCACCCTGTGACAGTTGCTCATTTCTCTATTCCAGATTCTGCAGACTTAAGGATGGAGTCCTTGCAGAGACCCCTGAGGCCTGCATGATCTTATCACCCTTCTGTCCCTCCAGCCAGCCTCCTTGCTGGCCTTCATCACTCCAACTCTACTCCTACCCCAGGGCTTTTGCACTTGCTGTTCCTTCTGCTTGGAAGGCTCTGTCTCCAGATTTTGGCTAGGTGCATGCCATTACGTCCTTCTACCATTTGCTGAAATGCTACCTTCTCAGTCAGGACTTCACTGACTGCTTTATTCAGAATTATATCCCCATATTCCCTGTCTTTATTTCTTGCTGTGTATTTTTCCTTATATATACCATAATATACAACATGGTTTGCTTTTTTTCTTGCGTACTGTCTTGTTCCCTATGGCAGGTAGCCTCTATCATGGCCCGTGGTAATTTCCACCTCCTATTATTCATGCTGTTATGAAATCCCCTCTCACTGAGTAAATTGCTTCTAGCCAACAGAATATGACAACATTGAGGGGAGGTCACTTCTGTGGTTAGATTGCGCCTCTGTCTTGCAAGACAACTCTCTCTGTTGCCTTCCTGACTGGCACACTTTAATGAAGCAAGCAGCCTTATGGAGAGGCTCATGTGGCAAGGAATTGAGAGGGGCCTCTGGCTCATACCCAGGAAGGGACTTAGGTTCTGAGTTCAACAATCTTTGAGGCACTGAATCCTGCCAATAACCAGTGAGGTTAGAAGTGGAGCCCCCCCTTTTTTTTTTTGTGAGACAGAGTCTCACCCTGTCACCCAGGCTGGAGTGCAGTGGAGCAATCTCGGATCACTGCAACCTCTGCCTCCCAGGTTCAAGCGATTTTCCTGCCTCAGCCTGCTGAGTAGCTGGGATTACAGGAACACACTATCACGCCTGGCTAATTTTTGTATTTTTGGTAGAGAAGGGGTTTCGCCATTTTGGCCAGGTTGGTCTTGAACTCCTGACCTCGTGATCTGCCCTCCTCGGCCTCCCAAAGTGCTGGGATTACAGGCATGAGCCACCATGCCCAGCTGGAGCCTTCCTTTTTATGGCTGCATAGTATTCCATGGTATATATATATACCACATTTTCTTTATCCAGCCTATCATTGATGGACATTTGGATTGACTCCATGTCTTTGCTATTGTGAATAGTGCTGCAGTGAACATATGTGTGCATATATCTTTATAATAGAATTGTTTATATTCCTTGGAGTATATACCCAGTGATGGGATTGCTGGATCAAATGGTATTTCTGCTTTTAGATCTTTGAGGAATCACCACACTGTCTTCCACAATGGCTGAACTAATTTACACTCCCACCGACAGTGTAAAAGTGTTCCTTTTTTTCTGCAACCTCACCAGTATCCATTGTTTCTTGACATGGATGGAGCTGGGAGCTGTTATCCTCAGTGAACTAATGCAGGAACAGAAAACCAAACAGTGCATGTTCTCACTTACAAGTGGGAGCTGAATGATGAGAACACATGGACACATGGTGGGAGCAACACACTGGGGCCCGTCAGCAGGGTGTGGGGAGAAAGAGTATCGGGAAGAATAGCTAATGGATTCTGGGCTTAACCTAGGTAATGGGATAATCTGTGCAGCAGACCAGCATGGCACACATTTACCTATGTAACAAACCTGCACATCTTGCACAGTACCCCGGAACTTAAAATAAAAGTTGCAAAACAAAAAAAAGAAGTGGAGCCTTCCCTGATTGAGCCTTCAGATGCAACCCTAGCTTCAACTGGCACCTTGACTGTAGCTTGGGAGAGACCTATGAGCAGAGTACCTAGCTAAGCCAGGCCCAGATCCCTGAGTCACAGAAACTACGACATAATAAATATGGGATGTTTGAAGCTGCTAAGTTTTTTTTTTTTGAGACGGAGTCTCGCTCTGTCGCCCGGGCTGGAGTGCAGTGGCTGGTTCTCAGCTCACTGCAAGCTCCACCTCCTGGGTTTATGCCATTCTCCTGCCTCAGCCTCCGAGTAGCTGGGACTACAGGCGCCCGCCACCTCGCCCGGCTAGTTTTTTTTGTATTTTTTAGTAGAAACGGGGTTTCACCATGTTAGCCAGGATGGTCTCGATCTCCTGACCTCATGATCCGCCCGTCTCGGCCTCCCAAAGTGCTGGGATTACAGGCTTGAGCCACCGCGCCCGGCCTGAAGCTGCTAAGTTTTGTGGTAATTTGTTGCGTGGTGATGGATAGCAAATACATTCCCCTCCTAGGATGTAAGCTCCACACTCTTGTTAAGGTTGCCAGTGATCCCAGTGGCTGAAATGCAGCAGACACTTTTCATTCTATACTCTGCTTGATCTTGCATGAAAAACCTGCCGCACCAGCTCTGGGCCCTTGGGTGTCCACCTACCTGGCTGGCCACCTGCCTTCAGTGAGCAGAAAAACATCTGGACATGTACTGCAAGCACTTGCTGGGACCTTGGTTCCTGAGAGACCAACCAATTCGTTTGGAGGAAGACTTTGAAGACATTGCTCAGTTGGGCCATTGGGGACTGCCCAAGGGAGGGGGAAAGGGAACCAGAGAAGGAAGGAGAACATGTTACCTTCCTTAACAAAATAAAGGCCAGACCCCCTCACTGGAGAGAGTGTCTCTATGTGGAAAGAATCAGCCTTTGCTGTCTCCAATGCTTGTCCTTAGAGGTTCATCTTCCTCTTGGTGGCTTCTGGAGGCATTGCTGGATTCAAGGGTGACAGCCTCCCTTTAGTCTTA
Organism: Piliocolobus tephrosceles; assembly: GCF_002776525.5. NCBI lineage: Eukaryota > Metazoa > Chordata > Mammalia > Primates > Cercopithecidae > Piliocolobus > Piliocolobus tephrosceles. The sequence continues at coordinate 18,782,173 of NC_045450.1, forward strand.
GATACTATTCTTTTGTTTTGCTTTTTAAAACAATAGCTTTATTGAGGCATCAATTTATATGCCATAAAGTTCACCATTGTAAGTGTACAATTCAGTGATTTTTAATAAATTTGCAGAGTTGGAAATCATCATCACCGTTCAGTTTTAGACTATTTTCAGCATTCCGAAAAGGTTCCTCATGCCCATTTACAGTTATTCCTGGGATAATAATCCCTGCCTCCTGGGGTTACTGTGAGGATCAAGGTATATGAAAGGAATATGGCTTGCCAGATGGCTGACAAAGTGGACATGTACTCTGGTCTTTGGAGCCAAACAGATTTGGATTTGAATCAAACTCTGCCATTTTCTAGCTCTGTGGTCCTTCTGAAGGCTCTTTGCCTCTCTGTGCTTTCGTTTTCTCATCTATAAAATGAGAATAAGAGGATCTATTAGGTCACAGGTAAGATGTGAGACAAAACAAGATGACACAGTTTGCCCCCAAGTGACCTGGTCAGCGGCATCACTTGGCTTTTTATCCAAATGCAGTTTCTCAGCTTCATCTCTGAATTAATAAAACTGAGGTGGGGGTCCAGGAATCGGTAATTTTAATTGGCAAATTTGGGAAATACCAAGATAAATATCCAAACCACTTAGTTCTCTGTATATTTATTTTTACCTTATTAATTATAGCATGTGACATACAGTATTATCATAGTTGTCATTTATTCATTTAATTACTTAATTTGTTTGTTTATTTTTGAGATGGAGTCTCGCTGTGTTGCCCAGGCTGGAGTGCAGTGGTGCAATCTCTGCTCACTGCAACCTCTGCCTTCTGGGTTCCAGTGATTCTCGTGCCTCAGCCTCCCAAGTAGCTGGGATTACAGGCGTGTGCCACCGTGCCTGGCTAATTTTTTGTATTTCTAGTAGCAATGGGGTTTCACCATGTTGGTCAAGCTAGTGTCAAACTCCAGACCTCAAATGATCTGCCCGCCTCAGCCTCCCAAAGTGCTGGGATTACAGGTGTGAGCCACTGTGCCTGGCCCTATATATATATTATATATATATAATTATTATTTTTTGCATTGCATAGAATCTGGCTGTGGTGGGGCCCCCACACCATCACCTGTGGACAAGGTGCCCTTGCCACCAGCTCCTCTCATGTTCCTACTTCTTTCTGCCTCCTTCCATAGCAGCTGAGCAGAGGAGCAGTTTTCCATGCCAGGCCATCCATCAGCTCAGGTCGAGTGCTGCTGAAAGGTTCACTCTCAAAGCAAAGTGCTTTCTCTGCTAAACACATTATTTCTTCCAATAGAGCCAGGAAAGGATATCATCTTTAAAACCCACTCAGGCCCAGCCAGCAATGTTTCATAGCACTGTTGCTTTTGGAGAGCAAAGGCATAATCACTGCCTCCTGGATCAGCCAGGGTCCAAGAAAAAAAAGACTCTAAGTTTTAAAAACCGAGGAAATGTAGATACTCAGGGGATAGGTAATGCAGAGGAGGGAAGAGCTGGGATAGCCAAACAGGAAGCCAGCACCATCGGTAGGGCTGGAAGGGCAAAGGCAGGTGGTAGAGGCAGACCCCAAGGCTTGGTATCTTCCAGAAGAAGCTGGTATCATGAGGGTTTGTTTGATGGGGACTGGAGGCTCAGAGAAGACAAACGAACTGCTGGAGAAGCTGCCCAAGCCTCAGGTGTGGGAGAAGGAAATGTCCTTGCTTTATTCTTTCTCCTGTCTGTGATCTGCCAATGATTGCCAGACACACACTGACTCAGGACCCTGAGGAACACAGGCTGCGGGAGTAGCACTCCCTGTGAGCAGGGGTAGGGGTAGGAGTCTCTGAGAGCAAACAGGCCTAGAGCCAGCACATCTCATCCCCAAAATATCCTAGCACAGGAGTAGGTAAACTACAGCCCAAAGGCCAAATCCAGCCCACCACCTGTTTTTGTAAATAAAGTTTTATTGGCACCCAGCCAATGTGTATGTATTGTCATTGGCTGCATGTGCATGCCAACAGCAGAGTTGAGTAGTTGCAATAGATACCATGTGGTCTGCAAAGTCTAAAATATTTACTGTCTGGTTGTATTAGTCCGTTCTCCCGCTGCTGTAAGGACATATCTGAGACTGGGTAATTTATAAAGGAAATAGGTTTAATTGACCCACAGTTCCACAGCGCTGAGGAGGCTTCAGGAAACTTACAATCATGGTGGAAGGGGAAGCAAACAAATCCTTCACATGGTGGCAGGAAGGAGAAGAATGAGTGCAGGTGGAGGAAAGCCCCTTATAAAACCATCAGATCTCATGAGTACTCACTATCAGGACAACAGCTGGAGGTAAGCGCCTCCATGATTCAATTACCTCCCCCCGGGTCCCTTCCATGATACATGTGGATTATGGGAACTACAATTCAAGATGAGATTTGGTGGGGACACAGCCAAACCACATCACTGGTCCTTTTACAGAAAACGTTTGCCAACCCCTGCTCTAGAGAAAGTTATCTATGGGGGAAAAATGCCTCCCATGGAGAGTGTCTTCTAGGAGCTATCAGGTCTTTCTGCCTGGGGTTCTTTGGCGAGGGCAGAGAGGGGATAAATTACACAGTGGGAGTTTTGGGAGAATCTCTCCTTCTTTTGCCAGCCCTGGCGGTAGAAATGAGTTGATTGGAAGGGGTTTGATTCTTCTAGCTAGACTGAGAGCTCCATGAGGGTAGGAGAATCAGCAGTGGTCTCATTCTCCAGTGATCCCAGGGAAGCAGCACAAAATGTTCCCCTCATGAACCATCTGGGAGCTGCTGATTTTAATTACAGGAGGTCCTTGTTATCCGAAGACAATTTATGTTAGGGTCAGCTCACTAAAGATGAATCTTGTTTAAAAGGAGACCAACATTTCATTGCAGACAGTGGAGAAAAATAAGGAAAAATATAAAAGGGAGAGTTATGAAATTGGAAAAGCTAAGTTTTATATTACATTTGATGTACTTAACATAATTTTGGTTATACTAACAACTCTGCACTAAATCTTAGGACAAACAAAAAATGAGTCATTTTTTTGACACATAGTTTTCTACCAAAGTTAAGTGACAGCATGATGTGACAGCCTTCACTTCATGTTTGACTGACAACACCATCATAAATAGCTTTCCTTTGTGTGCTAAGTTTGAGAGCTTCACCACATGTCCCAAGGCTCTCTCAATCCATAAATATTAAAATCTAAATTTTGGTGCCCTGGAGCAAGTCTCAATCACCTCATCCAAGTTATGCTCAGTCTGACACATGCTTGGTACTGAACAGATATTTCAGAACAGAGTCAAATCTAGAAGGAACAAGAGAAGCCAAGATTGGTACTAATTGATCAATCTTTTTGGAAACTAAGAAGCATGAATATATTGTTTGGTTGAAAGTAACAGAAAGCCAACTCAAAGTTGCCTAGGTCAATAGGGGATTTATTGGCACTTAGAATTCAGGTAAGGGTTGAACAGCAACATTGCAGGAAGGGCTGTGAGGCAGCTGGACCTGATGAATCACAGGAAGCAGGACCATTCTTCTCTTGTTTTTGCCCCTTTCCAAGTGTTAACTTCTCTCATGATGGATGAGTAACTCTCCATGGTAGAAAACATGGTGGCCACTGGTGTTGACTTTTTCAAATCATGGTCCTACCAACCAGATGGAGGCCACTTATTGCTCCCTGTGGCCCAAAATAATAATAATAAAAAATCTTGATCTGTGATTGGCCTGGTTTGGGTCAAGTACCCATCCAAGAACCAATCAATTGTGTCTTGAGGTCAAAGAAGAACTTGGCAGCTCTTAGAGAAATCCTATGGATATATATGGGAGAGGATAAATTCCCAGAAGAAGCAGGGAGACAACATTAGATACCTGTACAATGGGTTTATCAGCCATGCTTTATCCTGCTCCTCCTACCCAGACGTTGCAACATAGAGAGATGCTTGGACTCTTGTGAGGCACAGATTTTGGTGTAGTTGAACACCAGATACAGTTTGTGCTCTACCCAGAACCCACTGTCTCATCTTTGAAGCATTTTCTCCTCCAAGAAGCTGTCTCAGTGACCTCTAATCCAGAGAGAATTGTCTGCTCTCTTCTTTGTGCATCAACATTTACATGTCATTTCCTCCACCCTGTGTACACTTCGAGGGGTGGAGGTTACGCACGCACAGTTGGGGTTGTGCACAGCTTATAGTAAACACTCAGTAATTGTTATCTTTGCTGATTGAAGGGGAGGCTTCCAGAGAGTGATCATCACATGAGGACAGTGCTCGGTGTTGCCGGTTCTGTGAGTTTTGGAAAAAGGAGGCAGCATAAAATAGAGGTTAGAAATCCAAACTTTGGAATCAGCAAATATGGATTCCAGTTTTAGCTCTGTCACTTAGATGGCTGCATGACCTTGGGCAAGTTACTTAACCCCTCTGAGCCTCAGAGGTTAAAATGGGGGCGTAATAATAGTACATTCTTTTTTTTTTCTTTGAGACGGAGTCTCGCTCTGTTGCCCAGGCTGGAGTGCTGTGGTGCGATCTCCACCTCCTGGGTTCAAGCGATTTTCCTGCCTCAGCCTCCTGAGTAGCTGGGATTACAGGTGTGTGTCACCACACCCCGCTGATTTTTGTATTTTTTAGTAGAGATGAGGTTTCACCATGTTGGTCAGGCTGGTCTTGAACTCCTGAGTTCAACTGATGGGCCTGTCTCGGCCTCCCAAAGTGCTGGAATTACAGGTGTGAGTCACCGTACCTGGCCTAATAGTACATTCTTTATGCAACATTTAGCACAATGCCAGGCACATAGCAGGCACTCAATGGTAGCTGTAAGATGGTTACCCTGTCCTCGTTCTTCTCTTCTGTGAAATGGGGAATGCTACTGTCCAGTGAAATTGAGGCAATAAACCAGGAAAGGAAATTTTTCAAAGGAATCATTCTTCATAACCCCAAGGCTTACCTGTTGGGAATCTTAATGTTCTTTGGTATAGCAGCAGTTGAACGCTGTTTCAGACAGTGGCTTAGTTGGATTTTACTTTATCCTCTTAAATTATTCTGATCTAAATAGCAGGTGTATCTGGGGAGATCCCACTCATCCAATTACAGCAAATGTGCAACACATACTCACTGATCCAGCCCACTAAACAATAGACCCCAGTTCAAACTAGCTTCCCTGGTGAATAATTTATTCAATTTTCCTTTCAAGCCCTTATTTGTTATTTCATTATGTTTAAGAAAGGGCAGATGCTTTACACAAAACTTGTGTCGTATCCATTTTAAGTTGTATTAATCAACGATTACAAGAGAAAACCATTCCCACCTTTGGAAGTGACGGTAATCATTGAAGTGAATGATGTGGTTCCAGGGAGATTGGGAACCTTGACCTACCTGCAATTAATACTGAGGTTGGAGTGTCCATGCCTTGTCATCCTCTCCTACTTCATAATCTTGGGCTGTACCAGGTGAGTGCACAAGATGGAAGGTGGTTGTTACCATCTGGCTTAATATTTTCCTTTTTGCACCTGCCCCAGGTAAGTGCACAGGTAGGAAGGTGGTTGTTACCTGTCTGGCTTGTTACTTTCCTTTTTGCACCTGTGTCCATAGACTTACCATTATGAAAAAAGAAGGAAGAAGCTTTACTATTGATAGAACCCACTTAGTGCAGCAGTTCCCAACTTGCCTGATCTGAGAATCGCCTGAGTCTCTTATAAAAACACAGAGTCCCGGGCCCTGCCACAGTAGGTTCTGATGCAGTAGGCCTGAAGTGGGAGCGGAGATGTAAATTTGTTCATGCATCCCAGGTAAGTCTTATAATCGGGGAACCTTGGGAGATGATCTCTTAGATCGCCACTTGTCCAACTTTAGTGCGCACGGGATTCATCTGATGATCTTATTCAAATGGGGATTCTAATTCAGCAGGTCTGGGGAGGGATTTTATTTATTTTTATTTTTAAATTTTATTCATTTATTTTTTTGACATGGAGTTTCGCTCTTGTCACCCAGGCTGGAGTGCAATGGCGCGATCTCAGCTCACTGCAACTTCCGCCCCCTGGGTTCAAGCAATTCTCCTGCCTCAGCCTCCTGAGTAGCTGGGATTACCAGTGCCCGCTACCACGCCTGGCTAATTTTTGTATTTTTAATAGAGATGGGGTTTCACCATGTTGGCCAGGCTGGTCTCCAGCTCCTGACCTCAGGTGATCTGCCTGCCTCCCAAAGTGCTGGGATTACAGGCATGAGTCACCGTGCCTGGCCTGGGGCAGGACTTCAGATTCTGCACATTCCTTCAACTGTCCTCTTACGGAATGCCGATGCTGTGGTCCATGACCACACTTAGGGTACCTCAGCTACTAAACTACTGGATAAATATACTAGTTGGCATAAGTTGGTTTATTGGGGGTTAGAGACTTAAGATACTAACTTGCATAGGTTGTTTATTGGGGGTTAGGTAATTAAGAATCACTGTAAGGAATATTGTTTTGAAAATGACATCTATTCAGTTTATATTCAGGGGAATGTCACTGTTTAGAGCAGTGGACTTCTAAGTAGAGACATTCTTTAGGATGTGGGGAGAAAAATTAGACATTTCTTTCTCTTTATTTTTTATTTCATTCTTAAAAAAATCCCTTCCTGTGCATGTTTTTTTAATTATCCAATATATCAACACAGTTGGACATGCATCTATTTTGTATATAAGTGTATGTATGTACTGGGGTGCATAGTCCAAGGCTTATTAACACAGTGTGCAATAAGGACATCTGGAGACTGTGGCTTTAGGTTCTCATGAAAGGAATGCATTTTATGGGGAGCTTCCTGTAGTTTCTCAAAAGATAAAGTGATTGTTTCTGAAGGAAGGTAAGGGGCTGAGCAGACAGCAGTCAGTGCTTATTTCCATCTGGCCCATAGACCAGCACAGTAGAGGTCAGACATCCATCCAAAGGGCAGAGGTGAAATAGGAGTGTATTTCCTGGGCCTTTATTACAAGGATCTCTCTCTCTCTATCTCTCTCTCTCTGTCTGTCTCTGTCTCTCTCTCTCTCTCGTTCCTCCAGTTCAGGCCCCTCCCTGGGAAGATGTTTGTGCCCAGGTGGCACGAAGACAAAACTTGACAGGTTAAGCTCATAGCCCTTTAGCCCTTTCCTGGAACACAGGAGAAAGAACTCTGTGGACAGGCCCTGTAGTTTCATCTTTCCTTGATTCACTGGTGTCTCTGGTTCCTATCCAATTTTTCACCTTCTCTCCTTTCTGAGCGGGTGCTGAAAGGTTTGACAAACATCAGTGTGATGAATATACTCAGAAGAGTCAGAGAAGGTGGTGAATTCCAGCCCCTGATTTATGCCTCATGAAAGCTGAGGGTAGAGGTGCAGCGATCGGAACAGCCTAGTAATTCAAAGGCGTGTGATCACTCAGCTGGGTATGTGATCTTTGGCTACCAGGTCAGTCCGCATTCCCAAGGACACTTTGTCTTCCAGTGGGTCCTTCAGCATCCTCAGGGTAGAGTACTAAGTTAACACTAAGGCCACTGGCTGGCAGAGCCGTAGAAAATTTTACTGGGCGAAAGGCATGTCCTATAGGAGTCAAGCAAAGCCCAGGATCAACTTGCATCATGGCACAGTGTTGGCCTGTGCCACCTAAGGTGGGTGGTATCTAGTGTGAACCAAATATATGCTGACTGTGTACATAAGTGATTTTGGTTTTGTTGCTTTCAGATGTTCTAGTTCTAGGTAACTAAATTACCTAGTTCCTTGGACCCTTCAGCCCTATTCATTCATTTGACATTCAGCAAATTGTTTCTAAGGGCCAAGTATTATGCTAGAGGCTGGAGATACAGCATTGGACAAAATGGACAAGGTCCCTGCCCTCTTGAAGCTCACATTCTTGGAGTCAAGGTAATAATCAGGTAAGCAAATAAAGAACATACTTTCAGATATTGATGAGTTATGAGCAAAATAAAATATAATAGGCTAGAAATTGGCTACAGAAGTGGTTATAGAGACTTTTTTTAATTAAAAAAATTTTTTTGAGACAAGGTCTCACTCTGTAGCTTAGGCTGGAGTACAGTGGCGCAGTCATGGCCCACTGCATCTTTGAACTCTCAGGGTCAAGCAGTCCTCCTACCTCGGCCTCCAAGTAGCTGGGACTCTAGGTATGTGCTACTACACAAGGCTTATTTATTTATTTATTTATTTATTTATTTATTTATTTATTTATTTATTGTAGCGATGGGGTTCTCACTATGTTACCGAGGTTCCTTTCAAACTCCTGGCCTCAAGTGATCCTCCTTCCTCAGCCTCCCAAAGTGTTGGGATTACAGGTGTGAGCCACTGCGCTTGGTCCTAGTTTTCATTTTTAAGGGATCACTGTGGCTGAATATTTGGGGAATAAAGGGCAAGAGTGAAGGCAGAAAGACCAATAATGAAACTGTGGCACTAGCCCAAGTGAGAGGGGGCAGCAGACTGGACCAGGGAGATGAAGACCTTGGCAGAATTCTCACAGCTAGTATGTGACCCAGGGCTCAAATCAATGGTGACAGAGTAGACTGACTGTTAGCCAAAGGAACAAGCTTCTGCCGAGAGATTGAGTGACTTGGATCTAGACAAAGAGACCAAGAAGCATGACTGGGACACTAATAATAAGAATTGATCTTAAGACTGCTCTTCAGTGCTGGAGGCTCCTAATCAATTTCCTGATTAGGGCCACAACTGGACCCAAAATGGACATTATGGTCTGAACCATTTAAGTGAGACAAGAAAGTGCGCCAGGTGAGAGTGGAGATGTGATACAGCAGGCATCTGGTTGACCCTGATGGTAAATCTCCCTTGGATCCCAACGAAACTCCAGACAGAACCCAAGAACCCAAGCTATGTTAGTCCTGAAGCACTTCCTAGTGGCTGCCTTGAGATAGTCTGATTTATTCTCTCTCTTTTTTTGCTTTTACAGTGGGTCTCACTGTCGCCCAGGCTGGAGTGCAGTGGCACAATCAGAGCTTACTGCAGCCTTGACCTCCTGGGCTCAAGCGATTCTCCCGCCTCAGCCTCCACAGTAGCTGTGACTACAGACATACCACTACATCTAGCTATTTGTTTTAAATTATTATTTGTAGAGATGAGGTCTCACTATGTTGCCTGGGCTGGTCTGAAACTCCTGGGCTCAAGTGATCCTGCCACGATGGCCTCTCAAAGTGCTGGGATTACAGGTGTGAGCCACCATGGATGGCCTCATTTTCTTTCTTATTATCTCCTTTTTCCCTCTGCAAGGGGACTGAGTGCACATGCTACTTCCCTTGTTCACTGAACCCAAATCTTGGTTCTATTTCAGGAATCTCACTGCTGCACACACTACATACATGTGCTCCCTTAACTTTCACCCTCTCTTCCATCTCTTACTCAACTCTTCTCCTTTAGGCAAATCTTTCTCTTCCTTTGCTTTTATTCTGTTTCACATAAAAGCCTCAGATGTCAGCCGGGCACAGTGGCTCACGACTGTAATCCCAGCACTTTGGGAGGCTGCGGCGGGCAGATCACCTGAGGAGTCTGAGACCAGCCTGGTCCAACATGGTGAAACCCTGCCTCTACTAAATATACAAAATTAGCCAGGTGTGGTGGCAGGTGCCTGTAATCCCAGCTACTCAGGAGGCTGAGGCAGAAGAATCACTTGAACGGGAACTGGATGTTGCAGTGAGCTGAGATTGCGCCACTGCACTCCAGCCTGGGTGACAGACGTGAGATTCTGTCTCAAAAAAAAAAAAAAAGAAAAACTTCAGATGTCATAACAAGGCCTGTCAAGTGGTAGAGCAGTTTGGGTGATATATCTGAATTAAGGTGAAGGAAAAACTCTAGTTTCAATCTGGCACACCAATGTCAAAGAAAACCATCATGTTAACCCCAAAAGCCATTGAAAGAATCCAGGGTTGCACTCAGAATCCACATGAATGACTCCCTGGGTCTCCCTGTTGTCTTGTTAATTAAACCTGCTTTTTATCCTCCTCAGTTGTGCAGATACAAATCCTACCGTATGAAGGGCATCTGTTTTCAGCTTAAGATTGTCTTTTATTTATTTTATACTTCCGTTGCCAGAACTCATCAGGATTGCTTTTTACCCCTGGAAAAAAATTACCAAAATATGGAGGACTTCAGTTACTTTAGTGCCAAGCTATGGAGAATGACTCTGGGAACTCCATCACCAGATATTCCTACAGGAAGTACTTTGTTTAATTCAAGAGATATTTATGGAGCACTTAGTGAGACACGGTAGAGATGGGGCTTGGTTTCAGCTCACCTCTTCTAGAGGATTCTTTCATGCATTCCCGCCCATCACAAAACCACACCACGACCTCACTGCTAAAAATTCCAGGAACTGGCTCTAGGAGAAAACTAAGGTTGTGGAGTGTCCCACCTGGGGAAGGAATGCTGAACAATTTGTTTGCAGCCTTGTTGCTGCAGTCTAAACGACCAGGTGGCCCATGACTCAGGATAACCATTGCAACCAGATCTGATGACCTGCATACCCTACCTTCACGTGCTTTGCCCAGCCCAGCCTCCATACTCTACCCCGATGTCAATTCCTGTGCTTTGATTAGTAAAAAAAACCCTACCCACTCTTTTCAAGACATTAGTTCAGGGAATTCTCTCTCTTATGCTGCCTCCCTTATGCCCAAGCATAAGCTCCAATGGAGCCTTGTTTGGGAAAACTCTTTCAGTACCATGTCAATTTCTATTGCATTGAGAGCCCAAGAACCTGTGGTTGCTAATATATTCTTTGTGGGCTTGTCTGGGATTTCAGGACATGGGGAGTCTTTCTCTCTCTGAGAGGGAGACTTGTGAGCTGATGGGACTGCTGGACAAGATCCCTTTGCGGCTGACAAGTGGCCACCTGAACTTTTGATTCAGTGTCATTGTGATGGGTGAGTCTTTCTCAAGCCTCCCGAACTTCCTCGCCTCTCCTCAACTAGCAATGCTTTTCTCCCTCCCCTTCTTTCTCTTTCTCTCCTTTCTCTTTTCTGTCACTCGGGTGCTTTACTTCTTGTCTCATACTTCTTACTGCTTTGGGTAGCCTAAAGCAGTGGTCCCTAACCTTTTTGGCACCAGGGACCAGTTTTGTGGAAGAAATATTATTCCATGGACTAGGGTCGGGGGAATGGTTTTGGGATGATTCAAGTGCATTACACTTACTGTGCACTTTATTTCTATTACTATTATATTGTAATATATAATGAAATAATTATAAAACTCACAATAATGTAGAATCAGTGGGAGGACTGAGCTTGTTTTCCTGCAACTAGATGGTCCCATCTGAGAGTAATGGGAGACAGAGACAGATCATCAGGCATTAGATTCTCATGAGAAGTGTACAACCTAGCCAGGCGCGGTGGCTCACACCTGTAATCCCAGCATTTTGGGAGGCCAAGGCAGGTGGATCATGAGGTCAGGAGTTTGAGACCAGCCTGACCAACATGGTGAAACCCCATCTCTTAGCTGAGCGTGGAGGCATGCACCTGTAATCCCAGCTACTCAGAAGGCTGAGGCAGGAGAATCGCTTGAACCCAGGAGGCAGAGGTTGCAGTGAGCTGAGATCTGGCCACTGCACTCCAGCCTGGGTGACACAGCGAGACTCCATCTCAAAACAAAAACAAAAACAAAAACAAAAAAAAACTGCACAACCTAGATCCCTCACATGTGCAGTTCACAATGCGGTTCTGCTCTTACGAGAATCTGATGCTGTTACTGATCTGGTGGTAATGCCAGCAATGGAGCAATGGGGAGCAGCTATAAACACAGGTGAAGCCTCACTTGCTTGTCCACCGCTCACTTCCTACTGTGTGGCCCAGTTCCTAACAGGCTATGGACCGGGGGTTGGGGACCCCTGGCCTAAAGAGATATCCTTGAGAAACAGGTTGAAATGGCTTCCCTGTTTTACTTATAGACATCCCTGAGGGATGGATTGAAATAGGTGATATCTGGGTCTGATCACCCCAGCAGGCAGTGAGATGGGCTGCATCCCTCCCCTGGCCTAAGCTGGTTTGGGGTTGAGTCCCAAGAAAATCTCTCTCTCTCTTTTCCCTCTCCCTACCTGGCACCTTGGCCCTTGATCCTGTAACTCTATTCAAAACCCCTCATTACTTCACTTCCCTTTGTCACCTCTGATGGGGAAGAGAGGCCTATCATCTTTCTGGGCATCTATCTCACGTGTGGCCCTTTAAGTGTGGGCAGAATGTCTGAGACAGGGTGCTGGGGATGCCTGGCTGTTCTTCAGGAAGGCACCAGGGATGCCTAGGGGTGACTGTCAGTATGGGTTTTCTGCACAATAAGAAAAGTTCAGGCCGGCTGTGGTGGCTTACGCTTGTAATCCTAGCACTTTGGGAGGCTGAGGCGGGTGGATCACCTGAGGTCAGAAGTTCAAGACCAGCCTGGCCAACATGGTGAAACCCTGTCTCTACTAAAAATACAAAAAGTAGCCAGGCATGGTGGTACATGCCTGTAATCCCAGCTACTTGGGAGGCTGAGGAAGGAGAATCGCTTGAACCTGGGAGGTCGAGGTTGCAGTGAGCCAAGATCGTGCCACTGCCCTCCAGCCTGCACAACAGGAGTGAGATTCCATCTCAAAAAAAAGGAAAAAGAAAAAAAAAAGAAAAGTTCAGAGATCAAATGGTTCACCTGCACCTATAGAGTTCAGTAGAGTAATTTGAAAGGCTCTTGCCTGTGGTTCCATGAAATGGAAATAGATGATTTTCTTTTGTAATGTGACTTGGCCCCCCATAGCTACGGTGCAGTGAGCAAACTCAGCAAAAGCAGCTCTGCTCTTCTGGAAGCTGCAGAGAAATGGAATCCAAAAGCCTGGCATGCCAGCAAGAGGGTAAGCATTTCTTACCATCCAGGTTCCTGGCTTCTCTCTCTCTGTGCAAACCGGTTGAGTGAATGGTAAAAATCACTGCTTGTTTTCTCTATAAGGTTTTGATTAATGGGAAAAAGGATTTGTCTGTGTTGTTCTGTCGTGGAGAGGGGCACCACAAGACAGAACCTGGGAATAGAACTTGTGTAGGCTTGCTGTCTGAGACAGCCCAGCAGACTGGTCAGTTACAAACTTTACTGTGGGTCCCTGAAATAAAAACTGGGTGAGGATTCCCCTCGTTTTGTTTTATGTCCTTGAGAGCTTGACTTTGTGACCATGTAGGCATACTTTCTTCTGGTCTTTGCCATCTGGAGGGTGAGAATTTTCTGGTTCATATCAGGCATTTGGTCTGAAAGGAACATGATCATGTCACAACTAATCTTCGGCACTATTCACAATAGCAAAGACTTGGAACCAACCCAAATGTCCATCAGTGACAGACTGGATTGAGAAAATGTGGCACATATACACCATGGAATACTATGCAGCCATAAAAAAGGATGAGTTCGTGTCCTTTGTAGGGACATGGATGCAGCTGGAAACCATCATTCTCAGCAAACTATCGCAAGAACAGAAAACCAAACACCGCATGTTCTCACTCATAGGTGGGAATTGAACAATGAGATCACTTGGACATAGGAAGGGGAACATCATATACCGGGACCTGTTGTGGGGTGGGGGAAGTGGAGAGGAATAGCATTAGGAGATATACCTAATGTAAATGATGAGTTAATGGGTGCAGCACACCAACATGGCACATGTATACATATGTAACAAACCTGCACATTGTGCACATGTACCCTAGAACTTAAAGTATAATAAAAAAAATAATTCTCTTGAGCAGTTAAAAATGTTTTGCAAGTTCAACAATGACTGCTCTAGATACCTTCTGGGAGAAACAGCGGTGGCTGCCTCATGCTATGGTTCAGTAGCTAAGGGTTTGTCGTTTGATGAAGGTGGCTAGGGTTCAGTTCCTGGCTTAGGGAATGAGTTCTTTCTAGTTTGATAACATGTGGGACTTTTGCCATTTATTAATTCTTTTCCCCTCCGTGGACAGCTTCTGATTTCCTGTCTTGAATTTTTTTTTTTTTTTTTCTGAGCTACCTCTGGGGCGATTCTAGATCTTCTAAAAACTGCTTGTCATCTCTTTGGAAACACTTTGTGCATCCATGATTAAGTCATAATCTTAGTTAAGGCTTATTGTTTCATTTGGAAAATACCTTTGGGGAGAAAACGCTTAAAAGCCAGAGGTATTGGCTATTTGTCCTGGCTAAAGTCTGGTAATAAAATATTTTAAAATATATATTTTTCTTTTTGAAAAAGAGCTCTTTGGTTAAAAGCCGGATTAATTTTAAAAGTCTTTTATGCTTTTGTTTTTCTTCTTGGATCTTGGGTTTTGAATTTTTTTTTTCTTCTTAGTTGACTAAATTGTTTCTCCTTGCCACCCACAATTGTCTGTGTCTGTCTCCTTGCCACCCACAATTCCTGCAAGAGAGGACCTAAGGTCATTTCTAACAGCCTAGGACTCCTTGGGAAAACAGAGGAGGCATCACAGACCCTGTTTGGGGAGAAACCTCTGTTTTCCTCATAGAACCCCATGAATTGTAAGCAGATAGACTCCTCTCACAATTTAATACTTTGCTTTGTTTTGTATTACATTACCTAAACATTTTGACTTTTGGGGTATCACATATTAGTTTACATTATGAGAAAACTTTTAGCCTTGGTGTGTAACAGCTAGATGAGAAATATACTTTTAGGGATGGCTAATGATGGTTGCTTACAGTGAATGTTTATTACTACAGGGTGATACTTCTTTCTTTGAACATTTAGATAAGAAAAGTGTGCTCTTGGGTACCTAGAAGATATGGAATGGGGGGATGGGCTGATTACCAAATGCTCTGATTGGTGCTGGGCTGCCCACCAGCATTGGAGAAATGTCCTTGCAGTGAGATGCGCTGTGGAAGCATTGCACTGCCCTGTCTTGTAGCATTTCCCTCTTTTTGGGGAACCAGGACTCAGGATAAAAATGGGATCCTCAATCCCTGGGAATCTGTTTTGCCATCCAGCTGTGCCTGCTTATGAGGCCTTAGAAACGGACTTTTCTGGCCTTGTTCCTTAAAAGGCTCCACCCCAAAGCCAATAATCCAATTAAAAAATTTACATCTTTAAGGAAATCTCCATGAGTGAGAGTGTCTGCTTTTCCTAGCTCTCTTTTTTTTTTTGAGATGGAGTGGCCTGTTCTGTGGCCTAGGCTGGAGTGCAGTGGCTCAGTCTTCTCGGCTCACTGCAACTTCCACCTCCCAGGTTCAAATGATTCTCGTGCCTAAGTCTCCTGAGTAACTGGGATTACAGGCGTGTGCTACCATGCCCAGATAATTTTTGTAATTTTTAGTACAGACAGGGTTTCGCCATGTTGGTCAGGCTGGTCTTGAACTCCTGACCTGAAGCAGTCTGTCTGCCTTGGCCTCCCAAAGTGCTGGGATTACAGGCTTGAGCCACCACACTTGGTCTGTTTCCTAGCCATCTTAATTGAACTTTTGCTCACACCATTTTCCCTTGGTTTGAGTAAAATATCAGTCTTCTATCTTGTTTCACCTGAGTTGTTCCTTTACAAATGCAAATTTAGAGTTGCCTAGCTGACAATTATTTAGGCAGGAAACAGGTAATCAAAAGACTCATGGTCTAAAATTGTCAAGAGAGAAACTGGCAAATGAAAAATTTATTACTGTACCAGATCTGCTTCTGTCTGTGTATTTATACGTGTTGTGTGTGATGTTTATAAAAAAGAACTCTAATTAATTGGCTTAAAGAAAAATAAGTGCTTAAATAATATACTTTATCAAAAAATGAAAACTTGAATGCCTTTTAGTTCACGTGACTTTAGTAATCTTTGGTACTACTAATAATAATTTAAAGATTATGAATAAAATAAAAACAACTTCAAAATTTAAGCATTTGGTCTACATTAGACAGCTCAGATACTGTCTTTACTAGATGGCTTTGAAGTAATAAACTGCTTTTATGACTTTTGATAATTATTCGACTTGCTGGCTTTAGAGCTATTATTAGGTTGGTGTGAAAGTAATTGCAGTTTTTATTATTAACAATAATAGATTCAGCTGGCCGCGATGTCGCATGCCTATAATCCTAGCACTTTGGGAGGCTGAGGTGGGCAGATCACTTGAGGCCAAGAGTTCAAGACCAGCCTGGCCAACATGGTGAAACCCCGTCGTCTCTACTAAAAATACAAAAATTAGCCAGGTGTGGTGGCACATACCTGTAATCCCATCTACTCGGGAGACTGAGGCATGAGAATTACTTGAACCTGGAGGTAGAGGTTGCAGTGAGCCGAGATCACGCCACTGCATTCCAGCCTGGGCGACAGGGTGAGACTCTGCCTCAAAAAAAAAAAAAAAAGTAATAGATTCTAGGTAAGGTTTGGGTACATATGGTGTTAGACATGAGCCCTAGCTATGCTAGTAAGTTAGACATTATCTGCTGTTCTGTCCTATGTCCTAGACTCTGCACCTGATACATAATTATAATTGCTTATATTAAAAATAAAAATTAAATGTTTTTGGTAAAAAGGCATGGGAATGTGGTTTTTTAAGAAAAACTAATTTTGTCTAATTTAAAGGGTTGGTAAAAGGAAAATAAGTCTTGGAAATCTTGGGACCCCAAAACCGCTAAGCTAAAGGGAAAAGTCAAGCTGGGAACTGCTTAGGGCAAACCTGCTTCCCATTCTATTCAAAGTCATTCCTCTGCTCACTGAGATAAATGCACATCTGTTTGCCTCCTTTGGAAAGGCTAATCAAACTCAAAAGACACCATTCAGGACATAGGCCTGGGCAAAGACTTCATGACTAAAACACCAATAGCAATGGCAACAAAAGCCAAAATTGACAAATGGGACCTAATTAAACTAAAGAGCTTCTGCGCAGCAAAAGAAACTATCATCAGAGTGAACAGGCAACGGACCGAATGGGAGAAAATTTTTACAATCTATCCATCTGACACAGGGCTAATATCCAGAATCTACAAAGAACTTAAAGAAATTTACAAGAAACAAACAACCCCATCAAAAAGTGGGCAAAGGATATGAACAGACACTTTGCAAAAGAAGACATTTATGCAGCCAATAAACATATGAAAAAAAGCTCATCATCACTGGTCTTTAGAGAAATGCAAATCAAAACCACAATGAGATACCATCTCACACCAGTTAGAATGGCAATCATTGAAAAGTCAGGAAACAACAGATGCTGGAGAGGATATGGAGAAATAGGAGCGCTTTTACACTGTTAGTGGGAGTGTAAATTAGTTCCACCGCTGTGGAAGACAGTGTGGCGATTCCTCAAGGATCTAGAACCAGAAATACCATTTGACCCAGCAACCCCATTACTGGGTGTATACGCAAAGGATTAGAAATCATGCTGCTCTAAAAGACACATGCACATGTATGTTTATTGCAGCACTATTCACAATAGCAAAGACTTGGAACCAACCGAAATGCCCATCAATGACAGGCTGGATAAAGAAAAAGTGGCACATATACACCATGGAATACTATGCAGCCATAAGAAAGGATGAGTTCATGTCCTTTGCAGGGACATGGATGAAGCTGGAAATCATCATTCTCAGCAAACTAACACAAGAACAGAAAACCAAACACCGCATGTTCTCACTCATAAGTGGGAGCTGAACAATGAGAACACATGGACACAGGGAGGGGAACATCACACACTGGGGCCTGTCAGCGGGTGGGGGCCTAGGGGAGGGACAGCATTAGGAGAAATACCTAATGTAGATGACGGGTTGATGGGTGCAGCAAACCATCATGGCACGTGTATACCTATGTAACAAACCTGTGTGTTCTGCACAGGTATCTCAGAGCTTAAAGTATAATAATAAAACGAATAATAATTTAAAAAAGGAGAAGAAAAAAAAGAATGCAACCCGTTTGTCTCTCACCTACCTGTGACCTGGAAGCCCCCTCCCTGCTTGAGTTATCCCGTCTTTCCAGAGGGAACCAACGTACAGTACATCTTACATATATTGATTGATGCCTCTTGTCTCCCTAAAGTATAAAACCAAGCTGTGCCTTGACCATCTTGACCACATGTCATCAGGACCTGCTGAGGCTGTGTCTCAGGCGTCCGTCCTCAACCTTGGCTAAATAAACTTTCTAAATTCAGAAAGTTTGATGACCTGTCTCAGATTTTCGGAGTTTGCAGGTTTAAAGATTATCTTAGGTTAAAAGAAAGATAGAATAAAACTGATGGTTTAAGCAAGTTGAAGAAGGTTGGTGAAAAATTAATATTATTAAGAAAATTGTGGCCGGGCGCGGTGGCTCAAGCCTGTAATCCCAGCACTTTGGGAGGCCGAGGTGGGCGGATCACAAGGTCAGGAGATCGAGACCATCCTGGCTAACATGGTGAAACCCCGTCTCTACTAAAAAAATACAAAAAACTAGCCAGGCGAGGTGGCGGGCGCCTGTAGTCCCAGCTACTCGGGAGGCTGAGGCAGGAGAATGGCGTGAACCCAGGAGGCGGAGCTTGCAGTGAGCTGAGATCCGGCCACTGCACTCCAGCTTGGGTGACAGAGCGAGACTCCGTCTCAAAAAAAAAAAAAAAAAAAAAGAAAATTGTGTGAGAAAGTTGGCTAAAATTATTTACTTTTCCCATAAATTACACATTAAAATAAAATCGTATTGATGCAGGGCCAGAATTTGGGCCCATGTGTCAGAGTAACAGGGTTTTCTTGGAGTATTGATCTGTTATTTAATAAAAAATTATAAAGGGTTATAAAAGGTTTATAAAAATCTTACCTTATGGTCAAATTGGTTACAATTCGATAGATTTGTTTATAAAATTTTATTAAAATGAACTTTAGCGTTAATACACTAATGCAGAGGTAACATTTGGTTTTCTCTTTTAAACAAGATTTTCATTTGCCTGTAGGAAAAACGGAGAGAGAAGAGATGGATTCAGTTGACTTCAAGCTGTCTTTTTTGGGTTTTGTTGTTTGGAAAGCTGTCTCCTCTCTATAAAAGACTAATGGATTTTTGCTTTTTTGAAATCTTTGAGTTAATCACTTTGACTAAAATAAACTGTGGTTCTATTTTGTGATGAAAAGTGTTTTAAACCTTTGATATTTGATTAACTTTTCAAAATCATACTCTAAACCTTTTTTTGACTTGATTGACCTTTTTAGATATTAAGTTCCCTGAAGTCCAAAAGAGACATATCTAGCTTATTTGGTACGTAAAAACCATGCAGGAAACATTGTCAAATATAAAATGGTGTTTAACTTTCTTTGGGTTATATTTATATATTATTTGTATGTATGACAAAATTATATAAAATTCCTATAATTCTAATATATCTCAGTATTGTGGTGTTAATTATGATTGTTATGTTACATTACTGTGTGCCACACAGATGACTAGATTTCCTTGTCAATTGTGTCTTTCACTGTGGCTGCCCTAAGACTTTTGTCCTCTACAGACGATCGTCTTGTTTTGATCTTATTCAAAAGACAGTTTATAATCAGCTAGAGGACTCTGACAGGTACTCTGGAATGCAGGTCTCTGATAACTTTGAGGATTGAGTCATTAGAATAGAGGGAAAAACTTCCAAGACTTTCTTGGGGAGGTAATGTGTTCATAAATATTGAACAGACCAGAAGTTAATTGCATGGACCAAACTAATAAAAGATTTTGCTTGAAACGCTGCTGGTCCTTTTTATTTTGTTTTTCAGAGTCAAGAACACTTTTTTTTTCTTTTGAGCTACTTACAGGTTTTAACAATTGAGTCAAGTATGCTTCTGTGAACAAAATTTCTCTGTCTGATTTTTCTATTTTCAAATAGAATTTGAAAACTATGAGTATTCTTAACTTATAGCAATATAGTTATTTGCATAAGTGTAATAAGAATCTGTTTTCTTTTATGATAGGACACACTTGGAGATATTGGTTATTTAGCAAGGCTTTCACCGAAATGACATGCTTTCACATATAAGCATACTGCTTTAGGGAATCAAAGTTGACTTATAGAGCTGATAAAAGCTCCTTGGGAGAACTGGCCTCATACCTTGTCTACCCAGTCCCTGTATAGGGTTCCTAACCTGTGGTAAGTAAAGAATATAACTTTATTTTTTCTTTTTATTTATTTTTTTTTTTTGAGACAGAGTCTCACTCTGTCATCCAGGTGGCATGATCTTGGCTCAGTGCAACCTCTGCCTCCCGAGTTTAAAGGATTCTCCTGCCTCAGCCTCCCGAGTAGCTGAGCCTACTGGTGCATGCCACCACACATAGCTAATTTTTGTAATTTTAGTAGAGACGAGGTTTCACCATGTTGGCCAGGCTGTCTCAAACTCCCAACCTCAGGTGATTTGCCTGCCTTGGCCTCCCAAAGTGCTGGGATTACAGGCATGAGCCACCGTGCCTGGCAAGAACATCACTTTCTAACAGGCCCCAAAGCCCCAGTTTATCTTGGGACGTCCAGAAGAGAGGAATCCACCCAACTCATACAGATATTTGCAGGCACAGATAAATGTGTGACTGGGCTTGAGGCTTTAAAAAGTCAAATCTGGTATTCCTTATGGAAAAAGTTCTAGGAAAGCCAATGTAAAAGACAGCCTGTATGGGAAATAATTATTTTTGTTGCACTTTATGCAAATAATCAGGCCAAGTGTAATAAGACCAAAACTTATTTTGCAAATCGGTCCTGCTGTGATTTGTCATTGACAAAAATGTGAGACTGGATGGAGAAAGCTTATAATATACCTGCTGTTAGATTCTGTTCTTGTTCATTGTTTTTGCTCATTGTTTTTGAGTTGAAAAATTATTTGCCACTATTTGGATTGAATCTTAAGTCCTTTCTGGACTATAAGTCTCCAAACTAATGTTTTCAAATTTTTCTTCCATTTTCTGACTTAATAGGATTTCTACTGTCTTTTTCCTGATTCCCTGCAAGCTAAAGCTTCTTCTTTATGATACAGGTGAGAACATGTCAGATTGCCACTGCCTTCCTCTGTAACTAAAGATGCTTTGAATCTAACATCTGGATAGATTATGTCCACCATTAATGCTCGTTTTTCTTCTGTTTCCATAGAAATGCGTCTATTAAAAGTCTGTTTGCTTTATATTTCAGACAACAGGAGACTGGTTTTCCAGCCTGCTAACTTAAATTTCAAACGGCATTCAATCCCTTCTTATAAGCATTGTTAAACTGAGCTTAAGCATTTTGTTAATTATTACTGTGTGCTATTTGATGTTAAAAATAATTATCTCTTATATTCAACAGGGGTGCAGGTGGTTGAAGTTTGTCTTCCAGGCTTCAACAGTTCATGTCAAACTCATAGTGGTGCAAGGATTCCAACCCCTACCATCCCAGGAGGAGCCAAGCTCCTATAAAACACTAAATCAAGAGGTTTTTATGACCTCATAAATTAGGCAGAAACAATGACCCTGGCCGGCAGGAAGTAGCTCCAAAAGAGGAAACCACTGCTCTTTCTCCTTAAGAAGAGGGAGAATAAATTCTCTCAGTGGGGAATGAGACACAGTAGAGATGGGGTTGGTTCAGCTCACATGCTCTAGAGCATTCTTTCGTGCAGTCTCACTGATCACAAACCCACACCACTACCTCAATGCTAAGAATTCCAGGAACTGGCTCTAGGAGATAACCAAGGTTGCAGAGTATCCCACCTTGGGAAGGAATGCTGAACAGTGGATTTATAGCCTTGTTGCTGCTGGCCAGACCACCAGGTGACCCATGACTCCAAACAGCCGTTGCAACCTGATATACTGAACTGCACACCCTACCCTTCACGCGCCTTGCCCAGTACAGCCTGCAGACCCTCCCTCGATGTCAATCTCCATGTTTTGCCTAATAAAAAAGCCCTACCCACTCTTTTCAGGGAATTGGTTTAAGGAATTCCCTCTCGTGCCGCCTCCCTTATGCCCAAGCATAAGCTCCAGTGAAGCCTCATTGGTTATCCCATGATCCCACCATTGCACTCCAGCCTGAGTGACAGAGATACTGTTTCAAAAGAAAGTATTTTGATGCCTCTCCCTGGGACATAATCAGAGAAACACAGGAATTCCAGGGACTTGTGTGGGCTTAGACCCAGAGTCAGCAAACTATGGCTGCCACTTGTTTGTGTAAATGAAGTTTTATTGCAACACAAATGAGATCATTCATTTATGGATTTGCCTGTGGCTGCTTTTGCAATACAACAGCGGAACTGAGTAGTTGCAACATAGACTGTATGGCCTGCAAAGTTGAAAACACTGACTATCTAACCCTTTACAAAAAAATATTTGCTGACTGGCTTTGACAATGTGCATCTCAGCAGAGACTACCTGGGGCAAAACCTGTGAGTATTGCCTTGAAAGAATAGGGCTAAGACCTGAGAACTTTTGTTCACCCCTTGTGGATAGGGGGTGGTGCTCAGAAAAGGTGTTCTGATAATCACTGAAGTCCCGTTTTCCACCAGGACAGTGGATGGCCTCCCAGAGTAGGATTGAAGTTGATTTAAATAAAATGAAGGAACAGGATAACCTTGCACACTGGAGATTTGTATCTGCTTGGGTAAAAATAGCATGATAGTATTATATTACCCAGTACATCCCACCACTTCTGGAAATTTCGTATATCATTCGCCCTCCCACCTGAGACTGAAGTATTCCATACTCATCACCATCCAGGGATGGCTGTTACGGCAGGAATGCACAGAGGAAGGAAAAAAAAAAAGCTAACGCTCAGCTTTTGAGTTTCAAAACAGGTTTTTGAAATGCTTGGCAACTGACAATAATTTTGAAAACCAAGGATTTTGCTTTGTAAAAGCCAGGTTGTTTTTAATGGTTTCAAAAGCTTAAGTCCTAAAGAGCTTAGGATGTATGGTTTATATCATAATATGAAGAGGCAATTTTATCACTACAGAAATGATAACATCCCCCTGGGAAGAGACAGAAACAAGGAGATACAAGAGAATTAGGTGTGGATAAGTATGGAATCAATTATTTATTGCTGTGCAAAAACCACCCCAAAACTTAGTGGCTTAAAACAACAATTATTATTTATTTTGCTCACTGTTCTGCAGTTTGGGCAGGTCCTTCTCTGCTCCAGTGACATCAGCTGGGATGGCTTGATGGAGTGGGGTTGGGAGGTGGTTAGGAGATCTGTTTTCAGGATGGCTCATTCATATGGCTGGTAAGTTGGTGCTGACTGTTGGAAAACTCAGCTGGGGCTAGGGTCAGGGATCTCAGTCCTCTCCACAAGTCTCTCCATGGCTACTTGGACTTTTCTGCAGCATGGGATTTGGGTGCTAAGAGCAAGTATCCTAAGAGAGGAGGATAGAAATGCATAGCTTTAAAGTGATCTAACCTTGGAAGTCATATAGTATCTCTTCCACAGTCCTCTATTGATGGAGACAGTCATAAAGTTCTGCTCAGGTTCAAGGGAAGGTGCTATGGTTTGAATGTTTATCCCCTCCAAAACTTATGTTGAAACTTAAAACCCTAATGTGGCAGTATTGAAACGTGAAGCCTTTAAGAGGTGATTGGACTGTGGATGCTCTGCTCTCATGAATAGATTTTAATTCATTCATGGATTGATAGGTTAATGAATTAATGGGTTATTATGGGAGCGGCATTGCTAACTTTATGAGAAAGAGACACCTGAGCTAGCACACTCAGCCCCCTTCCCATGTAGTGCCCTCCTCAGAACTCTGCAGAGAGTCCCTACCAGCAAGAAGGCCCTCACCAGATGCAACCGCCTTGACCTTGGACTTCTCAGCCTCCAGGACTGTACGAAATAAATTTCATTTCTTTATAAATTTCCCAGTTTAAGGTATTCTGTTATATGCAATAGAAAATGGACTAAAACAGAAGGAGATACAGACTCCACCACTCCATGGATGGAGTATCAAAGTTACATTACAAGAAGACAAGTTGGACAAGAGACATTATTGCCCCCATCTTTGGGAAATCCAATCTGCCACAAGTCTATTTTGGAAAGGGCTTTGGCTCTTGTTCCCTCACCTGACTCTCAAGTGGGAGAGGGGTTGCATAAGTGAACTCTAGTGAGGTTGGGAGGTCAAGAGCGTTGGGGACCGGTGCCTCAGCTGTCAGGCCTTTCAGAGAAGCTTCTACCCGGCTCAGCTTGAAATGGTAGATAAGAGGTGGCTGTGAGTGTTGTCTGAGCAGACTGGTCAGGGGCAGGCTCACTGCGTCATCAACATCCCCAGCATCTCCTAGGAGAAGAGAACATGCTTCTGTGGCCAAGGTTAGCATGGTGGGGGTGGTGAGAGCCTTGTATAGGGAATGATGAAAAATGGCCATCACTGACTAGTGAGACCAGAAAGCATTAAGTCTCCATGAAGTCAAGAGGAGTAACGACGTTGATTGAAGAGAAGCAACTTCTCAGTGGCTACCAAAGGGATATCCAAGGGCCAAAGAATGTCCCCCACCAATGCCATGATGCTATGAACACCTCCCAGAAATGCGATGCAACTGGAAGGAGAAGGCAGAAGGAAGTAGACCATGAAATAACCAATGAAATCTTGAATTTGCTGAGTTCTTCCTGAATTGTCCGAGTTTATCCTCAATTGAACAGGATTAGGTTTACTGCAGCCACATAGAGTGGGGGCCCTGAAAAATAATAAAATTCAGTTATAAGGAAGTAAAAGAGATTATATTTTTGCTCACCTGGGTTTGCGGCTTTTAAAATGTTATATCTGCTGCAAAGAGATATGCATTGGCTACAAAAAGCAGCAGAGAACCAAACAGTTTTGAAAAAAACACTTAGGAGGTGAGATCGGGGCTTGGTGGTGAATGAGTCAGTAGGAGATGCAGACAATGATCTTTTGGAATACCTGCATTGTAAGGTGCTTATCTTCTCTGAATCTCTGTGGAACTGAGGGGTAGCCTGGCGACAGACACAGTTTTAATCCTCCTTCTTCTGAAATGCAAGACGGAGTCACAAAATTGAACAGAAAAAAAATGATGGACATTTTTGCATCATTGTCCAATTTGGCCAAGGCTATATCAACTCCACAAGCAAACAAGCACCTGGCATCCCTCGGCAGGTTTTTCCTCGAGTCTCATTAGTTCCCCAAATGGAACAGCTGCTGCCAAAGCAGTTTGCTCCACTAGCCCAGCGCCTGCTCCTCTGCCTGCCCAGGCTCCCTCAGCTCTGGAGGAATTAATTTCATCTGTAGCAGAGCTCAGAGCACTACGGTGACTTCAGTTGGCAGCCAAGGGGCTCCAAGCAGCCAAGCTAAACATGGTGGGGGAAGCAAGCCGTGTTGTCCCAGCTGATGGCTGGCACGCCAAGACTCCATTAGTCAAGAGCACTTCCTGGTGCAGGGTGGGAAAGGGAGGAGGCTGGAGTGCAATTGCATCCTAAGCATAGAGCACACCTGCAAAGGGGAACCTGTGTTCAGAGCTGCTCCCCCTTGTTTTCTGCATTTATACTACCTTGTACTCTTCCCTGTAAATGGCCATCCCTATAAGGGCGGCCTGATAGTCTAGTCAGTGGTAATGCTCCTCAAGTGTTAATGTGCACAGGATACCTGAGGATCTTATCATAAAGGCAAGTCTTGGCTGGGTACAGTGGCTCACACCTGTAATCTCAGCACTTTGGATGGCCAGGGCAGGAGAATCACTTGAGGCCAGGAGTTCAAGACCATCCTGGGCAACAAAATGAGACCTCCATTTCTAAAAAACTAAAAAAATTAGCTGGGCATGGTGGCATGCCCCTGTAGTTTTAGGAACTCAGAAGGCTGAGACAGGAGGATCTCCTTAGCCCAGGAGCTTGAGGCTACAGTGAGCCACGATTGCACCACTGCGCTCTATGTACTCTAGCCTGGGCAACAGCGCAAGACCCTGTCTTTAAAAAAAAAACAAAAAACAAACTTGGCGTGTCCTGAGACTCTGCCTTTTGTGAATTAACTAATTAATCAATTTTAGAGACAGAGTCTTGCTCTGTCTCCCAGGCAGGAGTGCAGTGGAGCAATCATGACTTACTACAACCTCCACCTCCTGGGTTCAAGCGATTCTCATGCCTCAGCCTCCTGAGTAGCTGGGATTACAGGTGCAGGCCACCATGCCTGGCTAATTTTTGTATTTTTAGTAGAGACGGGGTTTCACCACGTTGGCCAGGCTGGTCTCGAACTCCTGACCTCAGGCTATCCGCCTGCCTCGGCCTCCCAAAGTGCTGGGATTACAGATGTGAACCATCATGCCCGGCCTGAAATCATTTTTATTGTGATAAAATATACATAATACAAAGCTTACCATTTTAACTATTTTTAAGTATACAGTTTTGTGGCATTAAGTGTATCACATTGTTGTATAACCAGTCTTCAGAACTGTTTTTATCTTCAGTTTTCAGCTGAAACTCTACCCATTAAACAACTCCCCATTATTGCCTCTCCCCAACTCCCAGCAACCTCCATTCTACTTTTTGTCTCTATG
Source organism: Piliocolobus tephrosceles (assembly GCF_002776525.5). Taxonomy (NCBI): domain Eukaryota; kingdom Metazoa; phylum Chordata; class Mammalia; order Primates; family Cercopithecidae; genus Piliocolobus; species Piliocolobus tephrosceles. The sequence continues at coordinate 18,808,503 of NC_045450.1, forward strand.
AATTTGACTACTCTAGGGACCTCATATAAGTGGAATCACACAGTATTTGTCTTTTTATGACTGGCTTATTTTACCTACCACAATGTCCTCAAGGTGCATCATATGTCAGTATTTTCTTCCTTTTTAAGACTGGATAATATACTGTTGTATATACTACATTTATCCATTTTATCCATTCATCAGTCAGCATGCTGACATTTGGGTTGTTTCCATCTTTTGCTTATTGTGAATAATGCTGCCGTGATCATGGATGTGCAAATAAGACTTTGCATTTCAAACAAGCTCCCAGGAAAGGCTTGCTGCTGTTGATCCTTGGAACCCACGTTGAGCAGCCAGAGCCCTGTAGTGAAAGGTTTGGGCCCCAGATTCTCACCCTCTGGGTTATATCTTAGGTCTGTAATTTATTAGCCATGTGACATTGGGCAAATAAGTTTTTTGTTTGTTTGTTTTTGAGACAGTCTTGCTCTGTCAACAGGCTGGAGTGCAGTGGCATGATCTCAGCTCACTGCAACCTCCGCCTCTCAGGTTCACGTGATTCTCCTGTCTCAGCCTTCCAAGTTGCTGGGACCACAGGCATGCACCTACCACACCCAGCTAATTTTTTTGTATTTTTAGTAGAGATGGGGTTTCACCATGTTGGCTAGGATAGTCTCGATCTTCTGACCTCATGATCTGCCCACGTCGGCCTCCTGAAGTGTTGGGATTATAGGCGTGAGCCACTGCGCCCGGCCGGGCAAATAATTTTTTTAAATTTATTTTTTATTTTTATCTTAGAGGCTGGAATGCAGTGGTATGATCATGGCTCACTGCAGCCTTGACCTCCTTGGTTCAAGTGATCCTCCTGCTTCAGCCTCCTGAGTAGCTGGGTTTATAGGCATGTGCCACCACGCCCAGCTCAGGCAAATAATTTAACCGCAGTCTCCTCTGTTAAACGGAGATAGTAATGGAATCTGCCTCAGAGGGTGATATGGCTTGGCTGTGTTTCCACCCAAATCTCATCTTAAATTGTAGCTCCCACAGTTCCCACGTGTTGTGGGAGGGACCCGGTGGGAGGTAATTGAATCATGGAGGTAGGTCTTTCCTGTGCTATTTTTGTGATAGTGAATAAGTCTCATGAGATCTTACGGTTTTATAAAGGGTAGTTTCCCTGCATAAGTTCTCTTCTCTTATCTGCCACCATGTGAGATGTGCCTTTCACCTTCCACCAGGATTGTGAGGCCTCCCCAGCCACGTGGAACTATCAGTCCATTAAATCTCTTTCTATTGTAAATTGTCCAGTCTCAGGTATGTCTTTATCAGCAGCATGAAGATGGACTAATACTGAGGGCTAGATGGGTATTGAATAAAATGATTATGTGTTAACTGCCTAGCACAGTGTCTGGCGTATGTTAGGTTGCCCCCTGTGAAGCTGTGCTTTATGAAATTGCCCAGGTCAGAACTGGTAAAATATCAATTCATATGAGTCTGGTCATATGAGAGTTGGTCAAATATCAATTTCATATGAGCCAACCTAATTACAAGCTTTAAAAATATTTTTAATAATAATTCTTGAATAATGTTAATGTTAACCCTCATTTCCAACCCATAGTTACTCATCTCCTTCCAGAATATAGTCTGTGTCTTGGGGACTTCCAGAAGGGAACATCACCACCCCTTTGCTGCTTTCCCATCCCATCTTGACACCAGCTGGCAGTCACAGCTGCCACCTTGGCCTTCCTTTTGGCAGCATACCCCTTTCCCCCAGCCTGTCGAGGTGAGAAAAAGCCTTCTGAACGTCCAGTGGTGCTGTCTGCATTTTTCTGCCTAGAGATAATTTTTGGGTGTGCGTACATCTTGCCCTTGTGTGTGTACAGTTTTACTAGTGACCTGATTTTGCCAAGCTCAGCAACCTGTGAGGACCAAAAGAGACTTGTTGACTAGGACGGTTCAGCGTTTGCTGGTTCATGCATTTGACTGCATAACACACGATGCCCGTGGACCCAGCCCTGAGTCTTCCCTCATCATCCCTGTAGTCCCACGGGTTTCTCACGTGTCCCCCGATCAGTCCTCTCAGCTCCCACTCTGCATCCTCTGGCTGACCTTGGCTGTCTGATAAGACGTGACAAGGAAGGACATTCGCTGTGGCTACTGAGTTGGTGCCTCTGAAAATGCCAAGCCCTTGGTCAGGGGGTTCTGTCCTCCACCCTCCAAAAATGGCAATCCCTGGAGATGATGTAAAACACTGCATCTGTGTCCATTTCTTGCTGCATCCTAGTCCCAGGGTGGAGAGAAGGCCTTTCTCGGCTACTCTGGCTCTGAGTCATATTTTATCCTGTGGACCTAGGACCTAAGGCAGTCCTTGTTTTTTGTTTTTTGTTTTTGATGGAATCTTGCTCTGTCATTCAGGCTGAAGTGCGGTGGCACAATCGCGGGTCACTGCAACCTCTGCCTCCCAGGTTCAAACGATTCTCGTGCCTCAGCCTCCTGAGTAGCTGGGATAACAGGTGGGCAACACCACACCTGGCTAATTTTTGTATTTTTGGTAGAGCTAGGGTTTCACCATGTTGACCAGGCTGGTCTTGAACTCCTGACCTCAAGTGAGCCTCCTGCCGTGGCCTCCCAAAGTGCTGGGAGTACAGGCGTGAGCCACCACGCCCAGCCTGTGTTTGGGTTTTATGTTGAAACTAGCTCCTTTGGCTGTGTCTCCCAACCATGATATCCAAGAGGCCAAATAAAAGGACAAACTCCCACTCATCCTCTTCTTCTTCCCCTATATCTTTGTACTTCAGAGCCCAAACTTTTCCTTGCCGACTCCTTTTACCATGTGCAAAAAGCATAATCACTAACTTTTACTGAGGGGTATTTTAGATTTTATAATCCCCCCCCCGATTATTTGCCTCCTGATAAGAGGATTATACATTCCTGCTCATTGCTGTGTGATTGACATGCCTCCCAGTGAGAGGAGCAACGTTCTTGTCCCACTGATATTGGACTTGGCCCTGTGACTTGCTTTGGCCAATGGTGTCTGGAGGGATGTGATGGATGTCTGAGCAACTTTTCTGCCAGCTCCCTTGTTCCTTTCTTCTGTTACAAGAATGGTACATCTTAGGGCTTATCCCGGAGAGGGGCTGCCCTTTAGCAAGAAACCAGGAAGTAAACTTTTGTGGTTGTAAGCCACTGAAATGTTGGAATTATTTGATATTATAACAAAGCCAATAATTAGAAGGGCTTACCATGTCTAGGCACTGTTCTGTGTTTCATGTATCTTTAATAATTCATTTAACTCTTAGAACAATGTTATGAGATATTCGGTTGGTGCAAAAGTAATTGCGGTTTTTGCAATTAAAAGTAATTGCAAAATGTACTAATATTGTAATTTTGCAGTTTTTGCAATGAAAAATAATTGCAAAATTCACTAATTTTGTAATTTTTTGTTGCTACAGCAAGGCTACCCCATCCTACATACCAGTCAGGATGGGGTAGGCTTTGCTGCAGTAACAAAAGAAAAAAAGAATTCCAAATACTCTATAGCTTAGCTAGAATAGAACTTACTTTTTCCACATGCTGTGTGTCTACTGAAGGTCAGCAGGGGAATCTTTTCCTCATTGTTACTGAGGAACCCAGGATGATGGAGGCTCCAAATTGTGACATGTGGTCACAGTACAAGAAGGAGCACATAGCACATAGTGCATTGGCTCTTAAAGTTTCTTCCTGGAACAAATACACATCATTGTGCTCATGTTTCACTGGGTCGAAGCAAGCCTTAATTCCACATAGCAACCCCGCAAAGCAGGTAGACTTCTCTCTGGTTCTCAGATGAGGGACCTGAGGTTCAGCAGGTGAAGGACTTGCCCAAGGTCACACAAGGAGGGTGGAGCCTGCATTTGAATTCAAATCTGTTTGACTCTAAAGCCTGTTCTATTAAGCAGCACATCTTTCTGCCTTGAGAAAGTTGGTCTCTTTCAGGTCAGACGACCTATGGTTTCCCCCAGGAAAGGGTGTTCTTATCTTCAGATTTTTCAGCTTCCTTGAGCTCAGAGATGGTGAACAGAAATCCAAGGGTTGGATTTGACCTCCAGAAGTAATTTGTTCGACTTCTATGTTAAAATATCCTTAAAAATGAATTGCGGGTATTTAAACTGGAAAGATATCAGAAACGCACACACAAATCCCCCTTTCCCAAATTCTTGGAAAATTGAAGATCCTCTCACAATGGGGATCATTTGCATATGGGCTGGCAACAATGGCCAGGAACCGAGTAGGGCCATCCCTTTTAGGTGATGTCTGTGCTCTCTAGTTTGTCTCTTCCCCTCGTCTCCCAGCCCAATTCACTAATTTGTCATGCCCGCCTGGTCCTGGCAGGCACATGAATTTGGACTCCTGCCCTAATTCTTCCCTACTTGGCTTAGACAGTTGCCAGGTGGAAAACCAGCCTGCACCCAGTCAGTGGAGATGGGAGGGGGTGTGACTTCCTGTACAAAGAAATGAACAAATGGGTCACCCATCAATAAAACTGTAACACAATAATCCAGAGTGGTCCCAGCTTCTAGGACAAGCAGGCTACACACGCAGAAGTAGGCTCAGGGACAATCAGATTCAATAAATATAAATTTTATATCAGCAAGTTTTGCCACCAGCTCATTAAACTGGAGTAATAAGTATGGGGCTGAGTACCCTCTTAACACACGGCAGCCAGAAGGAGGGCTGATGGGGAACCAGGCAAGGGACTCGCAGGGGAATGGTTACCGGCAATAAGAAAACATTCATCACAGCTGCTGAGGAGGTCTGAGAATGCCCCATGATGCACAAACTGCAGGCCATGGAGGAAAAGGTAGAGGGAGAACACCGAACAGGAAGCATTTAAGGCAGGGCAATTTGTTCACAGTCCTGGTGCAATTGAGGGACTGCTAACTATTACCTGGTGCCTTGTTCCCTTCTTCAGGAATGCTTTTTCTCCCCACTGCAGCACAGCGTTGCTGGAGACAGTTGTACAACTGCACAATCCTAGGGGGTGCCATTCCCACTGTGTTCATGTGAATGCGCCTGCTGGAGTTGAGCAGTGCACAGTCTGTACAACTGCATGTGGCAGGCTGGTTCCTGCACTTCCAAGTCCCACTCATCTTCCCAAGTCGAGTTCAAATGGCATGGCCTTCCAGAAGCCTCTTCTAACCTTACTTCCTTTGAACTGCCTCTACCTTTTGCTGTCTCAGTTTTCTAGCATTTACCATTTCTCCAGAGAGTTCTTCCCTGACCAGCCTTCTCCCTGACAACCTAAATGAATTTTCTCTTGTTATTCTCTCTCATAGCATCATGTTATTTCCTTCATGGCATTTATCCAAATTTGTAATTAAATATTTATCTGTGTGATTATTATTTCATGTCCTTTTCTGCAGCTGGGCTGTAACCTCCCTAAGAACAGAGACCAAGCCTTGATTTGTTCACAGCTGTAGTCTCATTTGCAGCACACAGTAGGTGCTGGGTAAATATATAATGACGGAAAGAACGTGCATAATTATCATTTCATTTACCATTCTGTATGATATGGTTTGGTTCTGTGTCCCCACCCAAATTTCATTTGGAATCGTAATCCCTATGTGTCGAGGGAGGAACTTGGTCGCAGGTGATTGGATCCTGGAGGTGGTTCCCCCATGCTGTTCTCCTGATAGTGAGTAAGTCTCAAAAGATCCAGTTGTTTGATAAGTGTGGAGCTCTTTCCCCTTCATGCTCTCTCTCCCTCTCCTGCTATCTTGTGAAGGAGGTGCCTGCTTTTCCTTTGCCTTCTGCTATGATTGTAAGTTTCCTGAGGTCTCCCCAGCCATTTGGAACTGTGAGTCAATTAAACCTTTTTCCTTTGTAAATTACCCAGTCTCAGGCATTTCTTTATAGCAGTGTGAAAACAGTCTAATACACTATAGGTTAAGAGAGGGCAGGAACTGGCCTTACTCATGGTTGGGTCCCCCAAACACTTGGCAAAGTCCTAGCACACAGTAGTTGATCAATCAGTGTTTTATAGAAAAGTAAAGGATGTGAACTCTCATGATGAGATGGACTGTATTTGCTTTGGTCTTTCTCATAGCAAACACCCCTTCCTGGATCTTCACTGTTTTTTCTATGAACCTTCCTCCAGCTTCTTGTATGAGAGGCTTTCATACCTAATGGACAAACATGGGTTCCATCTTTCTTCGATGACTGTCTAACTCAGGGTTCACCAACTACAGTCCATAGGTCAAATCCTGCCCCTTGCCCATTTTGTACATAAAATCTTATTAGAACACAGCCCAACGCATTTGTTTATGTATTGTCTATGACTGCTTTTGTGCTAGACTGGCAGAGTTGAATAGCTATGACACAGACCATGTGACTCACAAAGCCTAAAAAGTATTTGCTACCTGTCCCTTTACAGAAAAACTTTGCTGACCTCTGTTCTACCTCAATGGCCTCGAACAAACCATTTAACTTCTCTGAGCCTCAGTTTTCTTATAAAGGGGCTTATAGGCACGGTGACTCATGCTTGTAATCCTAGCACTTTGGGAGGCCGAGGCGGGTGGATTGCCTGAGCTCAGGAGTTTGAGACCAGCCTGGGCAACATGGTGAAACCCCATCTCTACTAAAATACAAAAAATATTAGCTGAGTGTGGCGGCATGCCCCTGCAATCCCAGCTACTTGGGAGGCTGAGGCAGGAGAATTGCTTGAATCCGGGAGGCGGAGGTTGCAGTGGGCCAAGATCGAGCCATTGGGTGTCAACTATGTGCTAAGTATTTTGTTAGGTACTGAGCATTCAAGGGTGAACAAGGCAAATACTCCATCTTCATGAATCTACTGGTCTATAAGGGGAGAGACAATTAACATGTAACCAAAACCCAATGTGATAAGTGCAGGTGAGTAGGAAATGCGGGGGACTGAAGGAGCACACAGTGGGCCAGCTCATTCAGCCCCTGCAGGCCAAGTAAGTGTTCTAGAAGAACTAACATTTCAGCTGAGACTAGAATGCACAAGAGTAAGTTAGCCAGGGGAACACATCTTAGAAGGACTGTCTCTGGAACTCTTTCTGAGTTCATACTTCACGGGATGGCAAGATACTACTGCTGAGTAATTGCAATGGTCCAACTGGAGTTGAAGTTGGAGGGGGAGAGAGGTGAGCAACAAGGCTGGGCAGGAAAGCAAGAGTTTGATTGAGGGGCCTTGGAAGCCTCTTGCTCTAGATCTATCACCAGAATGTGGGTGTGGAGTCCCAGGGCAGCCCCAGGGCTGGTGCTGTGAAATGAGTGCTGGAATTCGTGGCTTCTGGGGAGGAGCAATGATGGACATGTGATTTCAACGAAGCCCACAGGGTCACCAATGCAAAGGCCTGCCGGACTGGCTGCAGCATGCCCATCCCGTGGGGGATGGCCAGGTGACTAAGTGCTATGGGTGATCCAACAGCCTTCCGCACCACCAAAAGTGGGCAGACACCACCTGGATCCAGGTAAGTGTGGTGGTGAGGAAATCAAGAAAATCTAGAAATTTACGTTTTATTCTATTTTCTTTTGAGACTGAGTCTCACTCTGTCGCCCAGGCTGTAGTGCAGTGCCACGATCTCGGCTCACTGCAACCTCCCCTCCTGGGTTCAAGCAATTCTCCTGCCTCAGTAGCTAGGACTAAAGGCGCCCAGCACCATGCCCGGCTGATTTTATTTTTAGTAGAGATGGGGTTTCACCATATTGGCCAGGCTGGGCTTGAATTTCTGACTTCAAGCAATCCACCCACCTTGGCCTCCCAAAGTTCTGGGATTACAGGTACGAGCCAGTGCGCCCGGCAAAAATCTACATTTTAATGTTGATAGCTAACCTTTATTGAGCATGTACTCTGTTCCAGACACTCTTTTATAAGCTTTCTATCAATGAACATACTTAAGTCTCTCATATAACTAGGAGGCAAGAACTACTATTACCCCATTTGGCAGCTGAGAAAATTGAGGTCAACATGTGCGAGCAGCACAGGTGGAAGCTGGGGGAGCTGGGATGTGAACCAAGGTGGTCTCTGTTTAGGACCACGACTAGATTCTTTCAGAACACTGGTCCGAGAGCCTAAACAGCTGGTCAAATAAATTCTCAAGTCTGCCAGCTTTAGATCTCTGATTAAGAGGATGAAAATGAACTTCATAAATGTAAAATGATGATGGATTTAAAAATCTGGCTCACTAATATTAAACAGCGCTCTTGCAAAAGCTGCCTTGTTCTTCATGGATCAAGATGTACCAAGCATCAGAGAGGGATGTCTGTGCTGTAGTTCCCAAGCTCCAGCATGCTTGAGACTCTTTCTGGGGTGTTTGTTTAAGATGCAGACTCCAGATTTTTTGGTGAGAGTGTCTGTTTCAAAGACTGGGGGCAGGACCAGCTAATCTGCATTTTAACATGTGCCCTGGTTTGATTCTGCTGGAGGTGAACCCAGGACCACCTTTAGAGGATCAGAAAAAGTCTGATCCAGCCTCCAGGTGGGTGATGAAGAAGGTCAGATGCTCTTTCTGTCTCTGGGTATCAAATCAACTCTGCACTTGAGTTCAGAAGTAATGACCACATCATCCGGGTGCGGTGGCTCACGCCTGTAATCCCAGCACTTTGGGAGGCCAAGGTGGGCGGATCACCTGAGGTCAGGAGTTTGAGACCAGCCTGGTCAACATGGTGAAACCTCATCTGTACTAAAAACACAAAATTTAGCCAGTCATGGTGGTGCGTGCCTGTAATCTCAGCTACTTGTGAGGCTGAGGCAGGAGAATCGTTTGAACCCAGGAGGCGGAGGTTTCAGTGAGTTGATATCGCACCACTGCACTCCAACCTGGGCAACACAGTGAGACTTCATCTCAAAAAAAAAAAATAATAATAGTAATGACTACTTCCCAACCATATGGTCCTCCCTCAGAAAGCCACCTGATCTCCCAAGCCTCAGTTTTCTTATCTGTGAAATGGACATAAACAATGTGATGAGGACCAAATTTATTTACTGCTTCTTTTTTTTGTCTTTTGAGATGGGGTCTTGCTCTGTCTCTCAGGCTGGAGTGCAGTGGTGCCATCATAGCTTACTGCAGCCTTCAACTCCTGGGCTCAAGGGAGCCTCCTGCCTCAGCCTCCTGAGTAGCTGGGATGCATGCCACCACACCCAGCTAATCTTTGCAAAAAAAATTTTGTACAGATGGGGCCTCGCTATTTTGCCCACACCGGTCTTGAACTCCTGGCTTCAAGCAATCCTCCCTCCTTGGCCTCCCAAAGTGCTGGGGTTACTAGGCATGAGCCACCACGTCTGGCCCATTTGCTTCTTAGCTGTGTACTATTGAGTAAGTCAGAACCTCTCCAAGCCTCAGTTTTCTCATCCATAAAATGGGCGATAATAATAGTGATGATATTAAAAGACTATTGGATGATAAAAATAAAATAATTACAGATAAGCAGAGACTGACAAAAAATAAAATAAAATAATTAGGAAAAAAGTTTATTGGGTAAATTAAATGAGGAAAAATGGACAAGCAATGAGGAGGTTGTTGATCAATTTTTCTTCTCTGCTCCCTCCTACTCTTATTGGTTCGGTTAATTCTTCCTCTGGGTGAATTTATCGCTTCCAAAGGAGATGCTCATTCGTGGTGGGCACTTAGCTAGAGCTTGGAGTTAATGAGATCCCCACTGTGGTTTGAGCCCCAAGGTGCTGGGAGATTTAGTTGCTTCCATTCAGAAGCCCCTCCTCTGGGTTTCCTCACTTCAGTCTGCAGCCCCCACCGGCCCAGTGACCTGGCAGATCAAGGCAGATGAGGGAGGGCAGGCAGAGGAAGGGCCATCCATCACCATTACCAGCCAAACCTCTTCACAAGACACAGGTATCCTTCAGCAGCACTCAGTAGCAGCAGCCTGGAATGGGAAGACGGCTCGTTATGAGTTTATTAATGCACAGTTCGGCGGGGCTGGAAGAGTTTGCTGGGTATCCTGGGGGGTCCAGCCAGGTCATGCTGGCAGCTGGCCCAGCCGTGTCCTCCTGGGTTTCTGGGAAAATTTGGGAACAGCCTTTGCCTCCCAACCCCCCGCTTCCCCGGGTTCTCAGCAGGACTTTTATCAATCTGTAGGGAACTCTGGAAGGCCTCACAGCACGTCTTCAGGCAAAGACGACAAAGAGGAAAATTTGTACTTGGAGAAAATATCAGTGGGACGGGTGACTTCTGGGTGAATCACATTTTCCATGGAGCCTGCCTTGACACCCTCTCCATTTTCAGAGAAAACGGAGTACTTTCCTGCTTTGTGCCCCGTGATACCTGAGCACCTGTACTACTATTTGACTATGTGTTGGTTTCAATTGACTATTTATTTGAGTATCTATTTCTTGATTTTGGTTGTTAGTTACACAATAGCTGAACTGTTACCCCTATAAGAAATGGAAATTACAGATATGTCTGAAGACCCTTTTGTTCTCCATTCTCATTCCAATACCCCTGTTGTTTATATTATTATCATTATTTTTCTCTTTTATTTTCATTATTTTCCTTTTGTATGTATCTTTCCAGATCATGAGTGGTCATAGGAGTAATAATAACCATTGTACTAGTATTGATAATAGCAAACATTCATTGAGCACTTACTTTGCATCAGCTTTATGTTAGCTCATTTGATCCTCACAATAACTCTATGATGTATATACCATTTGTATTAGTTCGTTTTCCTACTGTTGTAAAGAACTGCTTGAGACTGCATAATGTGTAAAGAAAAGAGGTTTAATTGATTCACAGGTCAGCATGTCTAGGGAGGCCTCAGGAAACTTACAATCATGGCAGAAGGCAAAGGGGAAGCAAGATATTTTCTTCACAAGGCAGCAGGAAGGAGAAGTGCTGAGAAAAGGGGGAAGAGCCTCTTATAAAGCCATCAGATCTCGTGAGAACTCACTCACTATCAAGAACAGCATAGGGAAAGCACCCCCATGATTCAAATACCTCCACCTAGTCTCTCCCTTGACACATGGTGATTACGGGATTACAAATTATACAAATGTACAATTCAAGATGAGATTTTGGGTGGGGATACAGCCAAACCATACCACCATTATCATTTCCGTTTTACAGATGAAGAAACTAAGCCTCAAAGCATTTCAGAAACGTTTTCAAGGTCACATAACCAGTAAATGGCATAACTGGAAGTTGGGTCCCTGAAGTCTGAGTCCATAGTTTGTGTCCTTAATCCTCATTGTACTGTTCTCTACCTATGGTACACGTTTATATGTCACTGAAGGTAAATGCTATTTATGTGTGTATGTTCATGCATATGTGTGTGCACGATGGATAATTTTACTTTTTTTTTTTTTTTTGAGACAGAGTCTCGCTCTGTTGCCCAGACTGGAGTCCAGTGGGTGATCTTGGCTCACTACAATCTCCGCCCCCCAGGTTCAAGCAATTCTCCTGCCTCAGCCTCCCAAGTAGCTGGGATTACAGGTGAGTACCACTGTGACTGGCTAATTTTTTATATTTTTGGTAGAGATGAAGTTTCACTATGTTGGCCAGCCTGGTCTCAAACTCCTGTCCTCAAGTGATACACTCATCTCGGCCTCCCAAAGAGTTGGGATTATAGGCATGAGCCGCTGTGCCCAGCCAAAATGGGTTATTTTTAAATTGTAAATAGTATCTTATTGAATAGTTGTTTCTCATACTATTACAATTAAGCTATTTTTTTTCTTAACAAATTCAACCAGCAATGTGTCTTGGAATTTTTTTCATGTTGACATATATAGACTTATATAGACAGATATAGACTTACTTCATTATTTTAAATGGCTGCTAGATACTTCATGGACTGCAAATATAACTGTGTTTTGGTTTTCTTTTTTGGGGTCGTTCTCCTGTTGATGGACACATTTGTGTTTCTTTTCTTCTTTATTTTAAACTAACTTTTCCCTTTAAATTGTAACTAAAAAAATGTACATTTCTTAGTACTTAGGACTTACTTTTTGAGGAAGGAGATTGCTGTGCACACATTAACCCTGCATCCCTGTGCACGGATTCCTGTGGGCTGTGTACCTTGCTCTCATTTATATGCTAGTCAGATCCTGCACTAGAATGAACAACCTGAGGATACAGACCATGCCCCAGTTATTTCTATGTCCCCTCCCCTAGTATTGTGCCTGGTGTGTCGTAGGGGCTGAGTGAATGTTTGAATGAATCAGTGATTGAATGGTGTATTAGTTATTGCTGGTTAATAAATTTCCACAAGACTCAGTGGCTTAGAAGAACACACATTTATTGTTTTACAGTTTCTGTGGCTCAGGGATTCAGGCAGAGCTCATCTGGGTTCTGTGGCACAGGCTGCAGTTAAGGTGTTAGCTGGGGATTCGGTCATCTCAAGGCTCCACTGGGCAAGGATTTGCTTTCCAGCTTACGTGGTCTTTGGCTGGATTTAGTTCCTTGTGGTTGTTGGAGTGAGGACCTCATTTCCTTTTGTTTATTGCCACATGGGCCCTCCAACATGGCTGCTTGCCTTATCGGAATGTGCAAGTAATAGAGTCTGCTAGCGAGACAAGAGTCACATTCTTTTGTAACCCAATGTGGAAACGGCATCCCATCACGTTGGTTGTGTTTTGTTGATTAAAAGCAAGTCACAGGTCCCTTGCACACTCAAGGGGAGGGATTTATACTGGGACTTGAATACCAGGGAGCAGGGATCACTGGGTGCTCTCATAGAATTCTGCCTACCACAGAAGAATAATTTAAATAATAACATCAAAAAATAATACAGTTGACCCTTAAAGAACATGGGCTTGAACTGTGAAGATTCAAACGTGCAGATTTCCTTCTGCCTCTGCTCCACTAACACAGCAAGACCAATCCCTCCTCAGCCTACTCAAGGTGAAGATGACAAGGATGAAGACCTTTAAGATGATCCACTTCTACTTAATGAATAGTAAAAAGAAGTAAATACTTCTTTTTCTTAGAAACATTTTATTTTCCCTAGCTTACTATATTCTAAGAATAGAGTGTATAATACAGATAACACACAAAATATGTGTTAATTAACTATGTTATTGGTAGGGCTTCCAGTGGAGAGTAGGCAATTAGTAGTTAAGTTTTAGGGGAGTCAAAAGTTATATGTGAATTTTCAACTGTGTTGGGGGTTGGCATTCCTGACCTCTATGTTGTTCAAGAGTCCGATGTAATTTGTATATTTCTTACAGATTACAAAGCACTTTAATGTCAATCACTGTACTTTAATGCTCGCAGCTACCCCAAAAAGTAATACCATAAAATAACCAGGGCAAGATTATTATTCCTGTTTTCATGTTGAGGAAATTGGTACTCAGATTGTTCAAGTAATTAGCGCAGGATCACACGGCTAGCGAGAGGAAGAACCAGGATTTCAATTGAGGAATTACTCTGAGAGTATAAGCAGTAAGATAGGCTATTCAGTCCTGGAGTTTGGCTGATATTATCTCAAACACAAGGGGATACATGATGAGAGGGTTACAAGGAGGCGTCATGGTGTGGTGGAAGAAGATGAGGACTTTTTTTTTTATGGAATCTCTCTCTGTCGCTCAGGCTAGAGTGCAGTGGCGCTATCGTGACTCACTGCAACCTCCTCCTCCCGGGTTCAAGCAATTCTGCCTGTCTCAGCCTCCCGAGTAGCTGGGATTACAGGTACCCGCCATCACGCCCGGCTAATTTTTGTATTTTTTAGTAGAGACGGGGTTTTGCCATGTTGGTCAGGCTGGTCTTGAACTCCTGACCTCAGGTGATCCAACTGCCTAGGCCTCCCAAGTGTGACTTCTGGCTGTGTGAATTTGGCTACTGTCTTCTGTTATCCTCTCTGAGCTCGGACTTGTCCTCTGCAAATGGAGTTGTTGTGAGGATTACATGCCATAATTAATGTATGTGAAGTGCCACTCAGTGTGCTTGGCACATAGCCTGCACTCATTGGGTGTTGCTGCTGTTTTTACGGCTACTGGTTGGGCAGTGGTATTGTTTATAAACACATATTACGTGCTTTTGAAAGTTCTTTCAAAACTCAATGATTAATTGTTAATGGACTGAGCCCGGGGCTTCTCTTTTTGAGGTATCGTTTACGTGGATATTCTGTTTGTTGCTTTTGCACATATAAACCCACTTGATTAAGAATTGATGAAAGAAAGTCATAATTCAAGCAAATAAAGGATGCTCCATGAGGGGAAGTTCTGGCAGCCTTGAAATTAGTGCATGAGCATGGTTGCCATGATTAATCGGGACTGAATAATTGGCCTCAGGGAGAACCTGCCAAGTGAGGCAATGGATATCAAGGGAACTTACCCACTGGGCATGAGATCAGGCACCCAGAAGGCACACACTAGGTGGTGAGGTTTCAGCCAGATGGTCACCTCTTTGGTGGGTTTTCGACTGACGGAGAAATTAACAGACACAGGATTCAGGGATCAAAATATCAGGCCTGTTGCTGGCTAATGTGGGTGGGAGGACACGGCTTGGACCTGTGGACCTAATCATCCTCCTGAATTCTCCTCTCCTGGTCTGGAACTTGAGAACTTCTTAAGATAAGAAGTGAGATAAGAGAAAGGGGAAGAGAAGGCCAACAACAACAACAACAACAAAACACCAAAAACCAAAAACAAACAAATAAACAAAAACCAAAAACACCCCAAAAAACCGCGGGGAGGAAAAGAAAGGGAGAAAAGGGAAGAGGGAGGTGGTAACACTTTAACTCTTCCCCCAAACAATGGACCAATGAAGCTCAGATTCTTGCCAATCTGCCAATCAGATGCATTGCTCCACCTCCTGGGGGAGGAGGAAAAAGCTTCTTCACCGATCAATGGCACTAGTCAGTATTTTATGAGCCAGCCTGGCTTCTGGGTGAGGGAGACTGTGGTTTCCCCTTTCATTAGGGAATGATCATCATAATAATACCAAATATTTATGGAGTTTTTACTGTGTCAGGCATTGTGCCAACTCCTTTAAAGGAATTATCTAATTTAGTTATTGAGAGTCAAATGTATTTGTATATTTCTGGTTATCACAGCAACCCTTTGAGAGGGAGAATAAAATTAGCTGCAGTTTACAAATGAGCATGGTGGTACCATGTCACCTTTCAACAATCCAAGGCCACACAGCTAGTAAATGTCATGCTGAGATTCAAATTCAAGTCTGTCTGCTCTCAAATTCTGTGTTTTTTACATACTAGTTTGCTCTAAAGGTGGTCCATGAACTTCCTGATCAAGAATCACCTGGGATGTGTTTTAAAAAACGCAGATTTTGGCCGGGCGCGGTGGCTCAAGCCTGTAATCCCAGCACTTTGGGAGGCCAAGACGGGCGGATCACGAGGTCAGGAGATCGAGACCATCCTGGCTAACACGGTGAAACCCCGTCTCTACTAAAAAATACAAGAAACGAGCCGGGCGAGGTGGCGGGCGCCTGTAGTCTCAGCTACTCGGGAGGCTGAGGCAGGAGAATGGCGTAAACCTGGGAGGTGGAGCTTGCAGTGAGCTGAGATCCGGCCACTGCACTCCAGCCCGGGCGACAGAGCCAGACTCCGGCTCAAAAAAAAAAAAAAAAAAAAAAAAAATGCAGATTTCCAGCATGGCTGACTCTCACACCCAAATGTTGACAGGAAGTCTCGGGAGGGGCACAACGAAGTGTACTTTAAATAAGGACCCTGGTTGTGTGATTCAAACACACACCAAAGTTCGTGAGTGATTGCACTGGAAGGATAGATGTCCAATTCATCTTTCACTAACATATCTATGGGACAAGAAAACGGACACTTGTTTGCAAGTAGGATTTTTCTTTACTGATTTTTGCTAATGTATTGAATCTGACAGTTTGTTGAGAGCCAGGCAATCCAGGCCTCAGGTAAGCTGGGTCTCAGGTATCTGAACTCCTGCAAAGATCTGGATGTCACCTCTGGTACAATTTTTCTTAAAATTTTCAATCTAGAGACTTTGACTTTTTGCCCAGTGGTGACTCCTACACCAAGAGAAGCCAAGACCAGGGGAAATTGCCTTCTGAAAAGCTGATCCTCCTTTTTGCTTTTCAGGGCATGGTCATTTACATAGATTAGCATGGCCACGTACATTCATTTGCACATATCTGCATAGATTTGCATGCATAGGGTATGTGCATGGCTTTCCCTTATTCATTTGGCTCCATTCTTGAGTATGCTTTGTATATTGCAACTTCCCACCCTCCCATACTCTGATTTGGACCTTCTTGAACTTTGATTTCAACGTTTTATTTTATTTTAAATTTTCCACATGGTGGGCAGTTGGCTTTGGGAACCTGAGCTGGTTGCTGGGACAGGTGGAGTTACCTTTACTGGCGGATGGGAGGCAGCGGAAGAGTGGTAGCTAACAGCATAGACTGTAGTTAGATCTGGTTTATGCACTTACTAGCTGTTTAACATTGAATAAGTCACTTAACGGCCCCAGGGCTTTGTTTCCTCAACTCTTAATGGGAATAATGATAGTACCTACTTAGTAGTATTGTTGTGAGAATTAAGTGTCTGTAAAGCAGTCAGCATACTGCCTGGCATGGCCCTGAAAATAGTACAATTAATATGGTAATTTTCTTATGATGATGATGATGATGATGATGAAGATAATGATGCAGCACTCATCATAATGCCTTCTAAATTGTGACTCTCTTAATCCCAGAAGATAAGCACTCAGTGGAAGAGAGAAAGGATTCAGTGATAGCGTGGTTTTAAAAAATATGTCCATAAGAAATAGGAACACTTTTACACTGTTGGTGGGACTGTAAACTAGTTCAACCACCGTGGAAAACAGTGTGGCGATTCCTCAAGGATCTAGAACTGGAAATACCATATGACCCAGCCATCCCATTACTGGGTATATACCCAAAGGATTATAAATCATACTGCTATAAAGACACATGCACACGTATGTTTATTGCGGCACTATTCACAATAGCAGAGACTTGGAATCAGCCCAAATGTCCATCAGTGACAGACTGGATTAAGAAAATGTGACACATACACACCATGGAATACTATGCAGCCATAAAAAAGGATGAGTTCATGTCCTTTGTAGGGACATGGATGCAGCTGGAAACCATCATTCTCAGCAAACTATCACAAAAACAGAAAACCAAACACCACATGTTCTCACTCATAGGTGGCAATTGAACAAGGAGATCACTTGGACACAGGAAGGGGAACACCACACACTGGGGCCTATTGTGGAGGGGGGAGTGGGGAGGGATAGCATTAGGAGATATACCTAATGTAAATAACAAGTTAATGGGTGCAGCACACCAACATGGCACATATATACATATATAACAAACCTGCACGTTGTGCACATGTACCCTAGGACTTAAAGTATATATATATATAAAAATATGTCCACAAATTATTTGATATTCTTCCCTTCAAGAAATGTAACTTAAGGCTGCTCTTTCTGAGTGTGAGTTGGACTTAGTGCTTAACTACTTCTCTTCCTCCTCCTCCTCCTTTCTTTTTAGGATTAGTCTGAAAAACATTGTTATTTAAAAAATTTTTTAAATGCATTTACTTGTCTTTTTAAATTGATAGAGAACACTGTGTGTTTTAATCATGTAAGAAATGATGTTTTGAAGTACATCTACATGGTGAAATGGTTAAGTCCGGCTAATTAACAAATGCAATACTCACACAGTTATCATTTTTTTGTAGTAAGAGCACATAACAACCACCCTCTACATTTTTCAAGAATACAATATGTCATCATTAACTATAGTCACCTTGCCATATAATAGATCTCTTGAAATTTATTCCTTGGTGCCTGACTTCTAATTAATAACATATGGCAGAGGTGATAGGTTTTCATTTCCAAGATTAGGTTATAAAAAGGCTCAGCTTCTACCTTGAGTGCATACATTTTCTCTTTCCTGATTCACTCTCTTTATGAGCAGCCCTAATAGAGAGACCCACATGGTGAGGGACTGAAGCCTCCTGCCAACAGCCATGTAATTGAACTTGGAAGCAGATCCTCCAGCTCTTTTAGAAGCAGCTGCAACTCATGGCGATCTCATGAGAGAACTTCAACCAGAACCATGAACCTAAGCCTCTTCACGTTCCTGACCCTCTGAAATGATGAAATAAGTGTTTGCTGATTAAAGTTTTAGGATAATTTTTGCTACGTTTGGGGGCAATTGGTTACACAGCAATATATAACTAGAACAGTTGGGAAGAGGGTATTCCAATGGTGGATATCCAGTTCTGGGGACTGAGGTGTTATGCCTCTTGGTCTGAAGGCAGAATGCTCAAGGTGGTGCGAGGAGAGGTCTGTGCAGAAGTGCATTGAGGAATAACTGGAATAATGGTGAATGTTAACTTGTTGTTGACTGCTACCCACATAATTGATTCCTTTACTTGCATGACACATTCACATATACGTTTCTAGATTTCAGATAACTTAATTCACGAATACATAAAACATGAGTAGGGGAGAAGAGATTTCTTTTCTCACCGACTGCTAGGTTCATGGCCGAGGCCCCTACAAGAAGAGACAGATTAACAAGAGAAAAGTGTGCAAGTTTATTTAATACAAATTTTTCATTACATAGGAATCTTCAGAAATGAAGACCCAAAGAAACAGGGAAACTTATGTATTTTTATGCATAGGTTTGATGGAGTGGACAATCATGCAGAAGTATGATTGGGCAAAGGTGGTGTGATCTAAGGGTAATAAACTGGGTGGAACTTAGCAAGACCTGTTTGTTCAGATTATTCACTGCACCCCTGTGTCATCAGAAGTAAAGGCATTCCTTTTCTCTGGGTATTGGGAGGGCACCTCTGGAATGAGGGTCTTATGACCTGCTCCAAGGGAATGTCAGAGAATTCTTTTCTGGCCTGATTCAGGGGAGAAGGGTGAGGGGAAAGGGAGAGTGACCTTCCCGCTACTGCTGTTTTCTCCAGTGCCAGGGTGTTATATCTTGGGGTAGCATGTCGTGAACCTCATCACATGACTACAGTTTGCAACAGCTATGAAGGTACATTAGTACTATTAGTATTCAATAGAGGCTGAAGCACAGTTGAGCTAGGTGAGGGTTACATCCCAATTTTAGTTGGACGCCCACTCCGTTATCTTCCAGTCATAAAGCCTAGAGGATGTTATCCATTTATTTACAAATATTTGTTGCAAAGCTACTGTATTAATCCATTTTCACACTGCTGATAAAAAACATACCCAAGGCTGGGCAATTTATGAAAGAAAGAGATTTTCTGGACTTGCAGTTCTATGTGGCTGAGGAGGCCTTACAATCATGGTGGAAGGTGAAAGGCACCGCGTCACATAGGGGCAGACAAGAGAAAAGAGTTTGTGCAGGGAAACTCCCCTTTTTAGAGGCTGAAACACAGTTGAGCTATGCAAGGGTTACATCCCAATTTTAGTTGGACGCCCACTCCCTTCTCTTCCATTTATAAAGCATAGATGATGTTATGCATTTATTTACAAATATTTGTTGCGTACCTACTATGAGCTATGTACTCTGGTAGGTCCTGGGGAGTCTATGGTAAATAAGACATTCTCTGCGATCACAGAGAATATAGTGAAAAAAAATCTGCAGGCAGCAGGTAATTAAAGAATGTTTTTAGCTATAATGGCAGAAAATCTTGATTAAAACTTGCTTGGGAATAAACTATTTAATCACACAGATAGAGCAGTTCACATACAGGGTAGGATCTAAGTAAGAAATGATCAGCAACTCAGTGATGTCAAGAGGACCCAGATTCTCTCCATCTCTCTGCTTTGTCCTCCTGGAGCTGGTCTCATCCTGGTTCTCCTTGTAGGTAAAAAATGGCTCTCAGAGGCAACTGAGGCTCCACCACTTCATCATTCACTTCTAGCAGGAGAGAGGCTAAAACCTCCCTACTTTGCCCAGGCTGTCTCTTCCCTTCAATGTGATTGGCCAGTTTAGATCATGTGAGCTATCCTGAACCAATAACAGTTGCCAGGAGCATGCCTAATTCTGATGGGTTAAGACTAATTAGGACCCACTAGATCTAGGAACGGGTTACCATTGCCCTAAAACAAGTGGCAGGTGTGAATGCCGAATAGAATCAGACTCAGGGAGGGATAAAAGGGAGGGTTTTGGATTCTGGGTAGGCAGCCAGTTGTATCTTTTTATAATATGGGGAGTCTAGGTAGGTGTGGGAATATGTGACTGGGAGCCTGGGAGGACTTCACTGGGGAAGTGATGTTGACATTGAGATCTGAAGGATGAAGAGACGGAGTCAGATGAAGGGACTAGTGTGTGTGTGTACCTGTGTGTGCGTTGTGTACATATTTTGAAGAGTATGGCATCACAAGATGGAATGGGCCAGGAACCTTGGGCATTACTACAGTGCCAACATTGAATCTATCCCAATTTATAAGAAATATGCAATTCATAAAATTCTGCACTTAAACAGCACCAGTATTAATATATAATATTATACACAGCACCTTTTATCATTGATGGAATTTACAGCACCATTTCACCATGATCTCCTTGACTTTACCATTTTAGGGTACAAGGGCCTGACTTCCAACTTTTAGCATTTATTTATATATATATATTTAAAACTGGACCCATTTTATCACCATTGTGGCAGCCTGAAGTGCTAGAGAATGAACACCTGCTCCCAACATCCTCCACTCAACTGAAGGAACACAGATGTGGGGCACATAAACATTCAGTCCGTAACAGGTCTGACTAAAAGGTGTGGTTCATGGGGGCCACCATGGAATAGTCTATAGCCCTCTCATTTTGCAGTAGGGGAGGCAGAGGCCTTGTGCACCCCTAAGGCCAGATAATCTGGTTAGTCGGGCCCTGGGCCAAAGTCCTTCTAACACACCTGTCAGCTTCTGTATTTGGAGCCCTACTGGCTAATCCACGCACAGGAATTTGTTTTGTTTTTGTTTTTATTTTTATTTTTTGAGACAGGATCTCCATCTGCCACCCAGACTGGAGTGCAGTGGCATGATCACAGCTCACTGCAGCCTCAAAATCCTGGGCTCAAGCGGTCCTTCCACCTCATCTTCCCGAGTAGCTGAGACTATAGATATGCAACACTACACCTAGCCAATCATTTTTGTTTTGTATTTCTGTAGAGACAGGTTTTCACTATGTTGCCCAGGCTAGTATTGAACTCCTGGCTGCAAATGATCTCCCACCTCAACCTACGTTAGTAATTTCTTTTTTGTTTTTGAGACAGGGTCTCACTCTGCCACCCAGGCTGGAGTGTAGTGGCAAAATCACGGCTTACTGCAGCCTCAACCTCCTTGGCTGAAGCCACCTCAGCCTCTCGAGTAGCTGGGACTACAGGCGTGCACCACCATGCCTGGCTAATGTTTTGTAGAGACCAGGCTAATTTTGTAGTAGAGACAGGGCTTTGCCATATTGCCCGGCCTAGTCTGGAACTCCTGTGCTCAAGCGATCCTCCCATCTTGGCTTCCCAAAATGCTAGGATTACAGGCATGAGCCACTGTACCCAACCTATGTGCAGTACTTTGAACTAATATTTACACCCAAGCTCTCTGGGACAGTGTGAGTTATTTGTTGTCTGAGAAGGACACAATCCTCTGCCTTTGGACTCTTGTGCTATTTTTTGGGTCTTGTTCACCTCAACAGTCAGAGCCAAACTTTTCTTTGGCTTTGATGTGGTTGAAGAATGATGACTTCTTTTCTTTGAATAGCTTTTTTCCTTGCGACACAGTGAGATGCATTAATTGAAGAACATATAAACAAAGAAAAGGAAGAAATTTAAAATCACCTGTGGGGATCATGATGCTGCACATCTCAGATGCCCCTTTGAGAAAGGACCTTCTGTTGCATGTGCTGACTGTATCCAGGCTCCAGCTGTTGGCCCTTCAGGGATTGCCTCATGTATTAGTCAGGGTTCTCCAGAGAAACAGAACCAGTGAACATGAACACATAGATATACAGAAAGAGATTTGTTAAGAGAAATTGGCTTATGTGATTATGGGGGCTGAGAAGTTCCATGATCTGCTGTCTGCAAGCTAGAGGCCCAGAAAAGCTGGTTGTGGAATTCATTTCAAGTCCAAAGGCCTGAGAACCAAGGAAGCCAATGGTGTATGTCCCAGGTGAGCCAATGGTGTATGTCCCAGGCTGAGTTCCAGTGCCTGAGATCCAGAGATGCTGATGTCTGAGGACAGGAGAAGATGAATGTTTCAGCTCAAGAAGAGAGAGTGAATTCACTCTTTTTTTTTGTTGTTGTTATTCTATTTGGACTCTCAGTGGATTGGATGATGCCCACCATATTGGCAAGGGTGTTCCTTTTTACTCAGTCTACTGATTCAAAATCAGTGGATATCTTCTGGATAGACACATCTCATAGACACATCCAGAGTTAATGTTGTACCATATATCTGGGCATCCTTTAGCCCAGTCAAGTTGTCATATAAAATTCATCATCACACCTTGGCTGCAGAGAGCTACCTCATTCAATGTCACACCCTTCAAGGGATGGCTCACATTGAATGACTGAGGAATCAGGAAGCATCAAGGTCTGGGCACTTTGGGCCAACTTGGGACACTCTGAAAGATTGTTCTAGATCTAGAGCTTCCTGCATCAAAGCTGAAGCTCTCCCTCTGCTCTGCCTCCTGTATCCTTCTTCCCATAGCCCTCTTCAATCAACATGCCTCATGCTATCCTCCACCTCAGGGATTGCTTCCTGGGGAACCAAACTGTGATATCACCCGTCATCAATCTCATTCTCCACAGATAACCACTCTGAAGATTTTGGTCCATATCATGGCCATGCTTTAAAGTGCTCTGCCTCTTTCTACATATAATACTTTTTGCTTTTACAAAAGTAAGATCACACTGCACAAACTCTGCTCGACACAGTGCTATGTGGGGGTTAAGAATGCAGACACTGAAGACAAATTGCCTGGGTTCAAATTTCAAGTCTGCCACTAACTAGGCTTGTAATTTCAGACATGTCAGATGTCTCCATCTGAGCATCTGTTTCCTCATCTCTAATATGGTGGGTAACAGCAGTACCTTCTTTCTAAGGTCGTTCTGAGGATTCAATGAGCAGTATACAGAGTAAATCCTCAATAAACATTAGCTGCTAATGTTATTTCATAACTGGGTTTTCTCAAAGGTTATTGTAACATTCTCCCATGACATGAGATATTTTTCTCTATCATCAGTTTTAATGGCTTCACAATATTCTGTTGTAAGAGTGTGCCATCTTTTATTTAACCAGTCTTCTTTCATGGGAAGGCATTCTTTTTCTTTTCTTTCTTTTTTTTTTTTTTTTGACAGACTCTTGCTCTGTCACCATGCTGGAGTGTGGTGGCACGATCTCCGCTCACTGCAACCTCTGCATCCCGGGTTCAGCAGTTCTCCTGCCTCAGCCTCCTGAGTAGCTGGGACTACAGGGGAGGCATTCTTGAAAGAGGAATCAGTCTGTGCAAAACCCACGAAGCAAGAGAGCATGTAGACCTGCAATTGATCCAGCATTGGGGGCACTGGTGAGGAGAAAGCAGGATCAGGTCACCCTGAACCTTGTAACCTCTGAAGTTTGGGTTTTCAGTGAACAATGGCTTTCTAATGGTAGAGTTGCAGACACTGTGACATCTGGAAGAAAAAGGAATCTTTCCCTGGAACATATTAGGGGTCCTGCTGAACCTGGTTGGTGAGGCTTTTATGCTGGGAGCAGGAGACAGGGCAGCAGCGTGATGTGCTGTTTGCTCGTTTGCCTCTGGAGAGGCAGCTGTTGTCTCACCCCCTGACAATAACCTCACATCCTGAGCGGTCAGGATGCTGCAAGCTCCCTTAGCCTGAATACACTCCTCAAATTGAATTCCCAGGGCAGGCAAACAAACCCTCAGATCATCATGGGCCGTTGTGGGCAGAGTCAATTCACTTGTGGTGAGGAATTGTTTGCCAGGGCGAGGAACTCAAGTGCAGGGCCAGAGGGAAGGTGAGCTCATCGGGAGGAAGCCCTGCTTGCTTTCTCCACATATGAAAACCTATAAACAAATAACACTCAGAAATTCCCTCTTGGATAAAAGAAAAGAAGTTCTTGGTTTATGAATTTTATGATCCTTTCATGCCCTCAGAAAGGTGAGGCTATAGAAAGAGAAAAGTGTCACCAGGAGGTTGAGCAGGCCAGGCACTGAAGAACCCGTTCACATTATAACTGATGAACTTGGCAGCTCCTAGGGCTGTGCAGTGTCCAGTTGGAAAGGCTACACGCAGCTGCCCTTAGGTAGGTGCCTGGGAGAGGACCAAACTCTTGGTCAATCACTTCCAGGGCTGGGAAGGAGGCAAACATTGACCTTCTGGTTCTTTTCAAGGGAAGAAAATAGAATTTCCCAAGTATTTGCAAAGGAGGAAATACATTTCTGCTTTGAAATCTCTTCCCTAACATTTATCAAGCTGGCCACTTTTCTAAAATAATGTATATTTTTATATTTGAATAGGTAATAATTCCACATGGTTCAAAATTCAAAAAGCATGAGAAGGTTTTCGGTGACAAGCCTCCCTTTCATTCTATGCCTTAGATGCTGGACTGCTTTCCTCAGAAGCAGACAATGGTCCCAGCTTCTCTTTTCCTTGGCCAAGTCTTAATTCTACTTCAATACTTTGAAAAGCTTTCTTGGCCAGACGCAGTGGCTCATGCCTGCAATCCCAGCGTTTTGGGAGGCTGAGGTGGGTGGATCACAAGCTCAGGAGTTTGAGACCAGCTGACCAACATGGTGAAACCCTGTCTCTCCTAAAAATACAAAAAAATTAACCGGGCATGGTGGTGCACGCCTGTAATCTCAGCTACTCAGGAGGCTGAGGCAGGAGAATCGCTTGAACCCGGGAGGTGGAGGTTGCAGTGAGCCGAGATCACACAACTGCACTCCACCCTGGGCAACAGAGTGAGACTCCGTCTCAAAAAAAAAAAAAAAGAAAGAAAGAAAAAGAAAAGCTTTCTCAACCCACTTCCTCCCTGCAGCCAACCAACATTCCAACATTCTTGGTGGAATTTGTCATTTACTCTTTAATCAATTAGCCTCTCTCCCTTCCTCCCTTTCTCCTTCCTTCTCTCTTTCTTCTCTCCTCTCTCCCTCTTTTCTTTTCTTCCTCCCTTTGTAGTTTCTGGGTCCCAGGGGACAAGGTAGAACTAGTCATACCTCTCCTTGCCTAGTAAATTACCACCATGCATGTGGACAAAGCTCCCTTTTGTGTTATTACTAATTAATTAATTCCCTTTTATTTCATCCCTCTCCAGCTCCCAGTAGACAACATTTCTAATATGTCTAGTATATATCCTTTTGTTTATATGAGTTCTTGTAAATGGGGAGGCATGCATTTTTGTAAAAATTTCAAGTAAACATTAAATATCCACTCTGGGATAGGCTTTGCACTGGGGATTCAGGGAAGCACAAGACAGGTTAGTTCAGCTCTAAAGTCTCCAGGATGGAGGTCATTTGGGAGTTTTCCTTGGCTCTGTGTTCCTACACAAATAACTCACTGCTCTTTTTGTTCCTCCATCTCCTCTCTGCCTCTATATGTCTCTGTGTCTGCCTGTTTCTGTTTTCCTATCTCTGTTTCTCTTTCTTACTTCATAATTACTCTTAGTCAGCCACTTTACGTGGTTAATCTCATGAATCTGTACCCCAGGTCTGTAAATCAGTGAACCCAGGCTTGCTGGTTTGTCCAGAGGGGCTGCTGTTCTTCACACTCCCCCCTAATAGACCCATTACTTCATTACATTAACAAAATGTCATTTTTTTTTTTTCCTGAAGATTTTATACATGTGGGGAGGGTGGTTCACATTGCACAGCATTCAGCAGAAACCCAATCAGATTCTCCATGAAACATCTGCAGTTTAGCCCACCAAGTTTTCTTCCCCCTCTGTTGGGGAGCTCATCCTTTCCTATTTGTCTTCTTTTCTTCCTTTCTCTCCCTCCCTTTCCTTTCCCATCTTGCAGCCTCTAAAAACCTCTCTAGTGTCCTGAAAAATTCAACATGCACCCTCAGTTAACATCTCTCTTTAAGCTAGAAAAAAGCTGGAGATTAATGGTAAAAACCACCTCTTGGCAGGGGTAAGGGGAAAGATGGGAGTAGAAGTGGAAATGATTTGTGGGATGGGAGCAGTCTGACCTGGACCAGGAAACAGGGGGTGTGGGGGAAAGGGTGTCATTGTCTGTAAATAATTCAAAGCAATAACAAAACTGAGAGTAGGCATACCTTTCCTTATCACCAAACATTGGCCAGAAGTTCTAAACCATGTTTATGATAAAGTACTTCCTTTGACCACCATATGCAACTGTCACTACACATTGGGTGCAGGATGGCAGAATGTGTAAGCCTGGAGTTGAACAGTCAGGCTTGAATGCCAGCTCTGATGTGTACTAGCTGCGTGACACTGGACGAGTTACTCTACCTCTCTGTACCTTAGTTTCCCACTTGCGAATTTGGGACTATACAACATCATGGCCTTGTTGGGAGGTTTACATGGGTTAATGCCTAGGATTAGCTTGGAGCAGTTAGTAATTACTTAATGAATGATGGCAATTATGAGTGTCAGGAAAATTGTGAAAAACTTACAGTGAGCAGCAAGGATGGCTGGATGTCCTCTCTGGTGCACCTTCCTGGGTTATTACCACTTTGCATTGTCTTTGAGCTATTGTACAACTCTCTAAGTTGCAGAAAACTGATAATACAAATGAATTTTGTCCGTAGAAATGCAAATAAATTATGTCTAGTAGAAGGCAATTGATTATTGCACTGAGGATATTGAGCAGTTTTACATCTATTAAGCAAATTTATTTCAGGAATCCTGATTACCTATGTATGTGTCTATTCTTTGGCTTCTTTGAATCAGTCGTAAGCATATTTCTGGTTTTCTCTTTAATGAATGAGTTAAATAAAATATCTGACATGTGTTTATGAGAGTCATTGTTTTACCTGTTTTAAACATTTCTGTAAGTGTTTGTACAATTTTTCTTCAATTTCTTAAAGAAAAACCACAGCAGTTCCAGCTACTTGGGAGACTGAGGCAGGAGAATGGCCTGAACCCGGGAGGCGGAGCTTGCAGTGAGCCCAGATCGCGCCTCTGCACTCCAGCCTGGGTGACAGAGCGAGACTCCATCTCAAAAAAGAAAAAGGAAAAAAAGAAAAACCACAGCAAAACTTCCCTGCCCTCATCCAAACTCCCCAAACGGAAGAAACCTCTTTAAGTGCTGTGGTGGCTTGGTAATGGTTCAGCGGTCTGAGCTGAACTACATTTCCCAGATTCCTCTTCCCTTCACATTTCCAGGTAGAGTGGGCTATGAAAGATTCCTATGGGAGATTGGAGCGCAGGAGTAAATCCACCACCATTATGCAGCTCATGCACATTGCTTACTGGCTCTCCTCGTTGGTGTGAGGTGGTGCCTGGGTCTGCAACTGCTTCCCTCCTCTAGATTCTCGTGTCTCCCTCTCTTGGGCAGCTGTGAGTGTTCACCTCCATAGTAAGGTTACCAAGGTGAGAGGCTACAAGAACCTCAGCTCTTGCTTGTGGTCTCCAGTCTGGTCTCAAGCCCCACTTTCTTTACCCTCCTGAACTTCCTGCCCTGAACTTTTTGTCCTGTGGACTTGAAGCCCCAGAATCAGATCAAAGAAGACAGCCTTCCAGAGGCTACTTAATCTATTCCCATAGTTGTGTAAGGTCAAGTGTGCAACCAATCCCTTACAAAACCCTAAATTTAAATCTATATCCATATCTACTATCTGCTAAATGTTTGCGTCCCCCCACATTCGTATGTTGGAACTGAATCCCCAGTGCGATGGTATTTGGAGGTAGGGCCTTTGGGAGGTAATTAGGTTTAGATGGGGTCAGGAGGATGGTGCTCTCAAGAGGAGATTAGTGAGGCTTCAAAGAGCTCCCTTGCCCTTTCGGTTATGTGAAGATGCAATGAGAAGACAGCTGTCTATGAACCAGGAAGGGGGCCCTCACCAGACACTGAATCTGCCAGTGCCTTGATCGTGGACTTCCCTGTCTCCAGAACTGCGAGAAATAAATTTCTATTGTTATAAGCCAATCCATCGATGATATTCTGTTATAGCCGCCCATCCAAACTAACATAATATCCATATTCACATTGACATTCACATGCACATCTTCTCAGTATCTGTGTATCTCTTAGTGGCTCTGCTTCCCTGATTGAACTCTAACTGCCCAGCTTAAGGACACAGAGCTGGCCAGTGGTGGAACCCAGATCTGTGTGGCCTCAAAGCCCCCAGTCCTTGTTCTTGACTCTTTCTCCACCCTCCTTGTGTGTCAGCTCTACCTGGGCTGTCTCTTTCTTCTCTGGTAGCTCCTCTGTGCTCTGCCCTAGTCTGCTCTGTTTTTCTTTTCCAGCTTTCCTTTCCTTTCTCTACTTTAATTCTTTTTCCCATACAAAGAAGAGAGCTCAACCATAAGGATTATGGTTATGTTGACTGTGAATGACTTAAAAAATCTGTAGGTAATTTAAAAATCAGGTGACTTAAGAAAAAAATAAATGAGGTAAAATGATTTTTAACTGGGATGTGGCTCATAATTGTAAGTTTGTTTTTCTCCCCCCGATAAGGTTCTCAATAGGGAAAAGTTCTGTACTGTGGTGAAGATCTTCTTCTGGATCCAAACGGCCCAAGCTCTGTTTTAGGTGTCTTTCATCTCAGGCCTGGTGCCATCTGGATTTCCACATGCAATGTGATTGTGCTCCCATGAGGGATCAGCTGCTTTCTCTTCCAGCTCCCTACCTCTCAATCCATCTTTTGGCCAAAGAATGACCAAATCTCTTTCCTGCAGTGGTTAGTTTTATAACCCAGATATAGGTCTTCTATGGTGGTCATATATAGCCCCGAGTTCCATTTGAGAGAGCCTTCCCCACTAGGTGCTGAGGGAAGATGGACCTGTTACTGAAGATGTTGTAGGGAGATGAAGAGTATGTTTATATTGCACAGCACACACCAGGAACTTATCGATATGGTTTGGCTGTGTCCCCTCTGAAATCTTATCTTGAATTGTAGCTCCCATAATTCCCATGTGTCGTGGGAGGGACCCGGTGGGAGGTAATTGAATCATGGGGGTGGGCCTTTCCCATGCTCTTCTTGTTATAGTGAATAAGTCTCATGAGAGGTGATGGTTTTATAAAGGGCAGTTCCCCTGCACAGGTCCTCTTGCCTGCTGCCATGTAAAACGTACCTTTGCTCTTCCTTTGTCTTCTGCCATGATTGTGAGGCTTCTCCAGCCACGTGGAACTGTGGCTCCCATAATTCCTTTATATATATAACTCTTTCCTTTATATATTACCCAGTCTCGGATATGTCTTTATTAGTAGCATGAGAACAGGCTAATACACTTATATTCCCTCCTAGTCTTCTCCACAAAGCTTCTTACCCTTGGTAGCCACCTCATTTACTCTCCTCTTCCCCTACACAGACTCCTGGGTTTCATTCTGATTTATGGAATCAGAA
Organism: Piliocolobus tephrosceles; assembly: GCF_002776525.5. Taxonomy (NCBI): domain Eukaryota; kingdom Metazoa; phylum Chordata; class Mammalia; order Primates; family Cercopithecidae; genus Piliocolobus; species Piliocolobus tephrosceles. The sequence goes on from NC_045450.1 coordinate 18,837,912, forward strand.
TCCAAGAAGGCAAGGCCTGGGAACATGAATTTTAACAAATATCCCAGATGATTGTCATTCACAGGAAAGTTTGAGAGTCACGGCACGAGACATAGTTCAGAGTCTCAGTTTTTAGGATATGTGCTTTTTAAAAAACTCAAGCCTTGAATGACAAACTGCCTGAATTTGAATTGCAGCTCAGGTGTTTGTTACCTATGTGATTTTTGCAAGTCATTTTATCACTGTGAGCCTCAGTATCCTTATCAGTAAAATGGGGTTGATGATAATATCTATTTCATTGAGTGATAATAAAAATTCATAATTCATTTGCTCATTCATTCATTAATTCACTTGGTATTTATTGAGCACCTATGATGTGCCAAGACCTCTTCTAGGCATTGAGGAATATAGAAGTAGAACATACACACACACATGCACAAACATATGCACACACATATATATCTTGTTCTAATTGAACCAGTGCAAGGGTTTTGGCATACTTTTCCTGTAATGAGCTAGATAGTAAATATTTTAGGCTTTACAGGCCACAAATGACATCTGTTACCTATTTTTCGTTGTTTTCTTCTAAAACTCTTTAAAAATGTAAAACCATTCTTAGCTCATGGGCTGTGCAAAGACAAGCCACAAGCTGATCCGTGTTGTAGTGGATTAAATGGAATAATAGCTGTAAAGTATTCTAGCAGACATGATGATGATGATGTAAAGTGCTTAGCACAGCTCCTGGCCTGGAGCCTGGGCTCCATAACTAGTGAGCTGTTTCATTTGCCAACCTTAACCCCCAGTGATGCTCCCTTGAACTTTATGCTCTTGCCCTGGTCACCGTTCTGTGGTATCTTGTGTCAGACCCAGACCCGTTGGCCACTCAGCCTTGCGGAAGTGAGCAAGGCCCTTCCTGCTGCTCTCTTCCTTTCCACAAGGTCAGAGGGGTAGATGTGGGCATCCATCCTCCCTTCGGTCACGGCTGGCAGCCCCTGGCAGTCCTGCTGCTGGTCTCTCGCTTGGCCAGGGCACACTTCCGTCCAACTCCTCTGCCTCCTGGGGAAAATAGTTGGAACCAGCTGGGATGACTCACGATGCGGCGGCCACGCGGCTTGGCTCTCTGCAGGGCCACAGCCTCTTTGTGTGTCAGCTCAGGGGGTGGCGGAAATGGATGGGCCGCTGCTCAAGATGTCCTCTTGCCAGGATGGGGCAACCCGAGGACATATCACTGCTGTCTGATGCTTTCTGGACATGAAATGAAATGATCCAGGGCTAAATCAGGTTCCCCACTGGGCAGTCAGCCATGGGCTCTCACATCCTGGGGAAAATTGGGGACTGAGTTGGCCTTTGGCATTTTGAGGAGCTCTAGAGCTCCTGGTGTCAGTGGATTGGCGTGTCCCATTTTTGAGGCCTGGTACCACCCTGCTGTCTTTAATTACATGGCAAATGTTGTCCCTGAAAAGGAAACTTCCCCAAGTGTGGCTGAGAGGACAGTCCTCATCCATCTCCTTGCCCCCTTCTTCCACGCTACAGTCAGCATGATCTTTTAAAAATGCAACTTTGATCTTGACTTTCCTGCTTTAAAACACTTCAATGGCTCTTCATAACTTTCAGAATAAAGTCAAGAGTCTTTTGAAAAAATAATTTCAACTTTTAGATTTGGGGTTGCGTTTACAGGTTTGTTACATGGGTATATTGTGTGATAGTGAGATTTAGAGTACAGATCCTGCCACCCAGGTGGTGAGCATAGGACCCAATATGTAGCATTTCGACCCATGCCCACCCCTCTTGTGTTTCTCAGTGTGTACTGTTCCCTTCTTTGTGTCCACATGTACTCAATGTTTAGCTCCCACATATAAGGGAGAACATGTGGTACTTGCCTTTCTCTTCCTGTGTTAATTGACTTTGGACAATGGCCTCCAGCTGCATCCATGTTGCCGCGAAGGACATGACTTCATTCTTTTTTATGTCTGGGCAGTATTCTATGGCGTGTATGTACTACATTTTCTTTATCCAATCCACTGTTGATGGGCACCTGGTCGATCCCCTGTCTTTGCTATTATAAATAGTGCTGCCATGAACCCATGAGTGCATGTGTCTTTTTGGCATAATAATTTATTTTCCTTTGGGTATATATCCAGTAATGGGATGGCTGGGTTGAATGGTAGCTCTATTTTAAGTTCTTTGAGAAGTCTCCACACTGCTTTGCACAGTGGCTGAAGTTCAGAGTCTTCAGCTAAGATGAGGCACCATCCATGACCCTGTGGTACCTCTATCTCTCGCCTCATCTCCTTCCTTCTGCATTCTAGCCATGCTGAATCATAGGAGCTGGTTTCCAGAAGTCCCATGCCTTCACAATCCCATGGCTTTGTGCCCACTTTGCCTGATATTCCCTCTCCCTCCTTGTCACCGGAGTCCTTCTTCCCTCTTTTGAGCTCCTACTTGCAGTTGACTCCCAAGTGTAGATAGCATGCTTAGGAACCTGGGTTTGAATTCCAGTTTGATCTGTTGCTAGCTGTGTAACATCGGGTAAGTGACTCTATCTCTCTGAGCTTTAGTCTCATCTGTAAAGGGGGGCTGATAATGGGACTTGCCTCATAAGGTGCTTTTTTTGTGAAGATTGGGTGAGATGATGCATGTAAATATCACTGCACTGTGAGTAGCCTGTAGTAAATGCTCAGTAAATTCATCAGCAGTACCACTGGTTGACACCATGAGCAATTTAAGGGCAGACCAGCGGCTTCATCTCTGGATCCCCCAGCACCCAACACAATGCCTGGATTATATCAGCCATTAACTGAGCTTTTATCTAAATGCTTTTGAATAAAGGTCATGAAGAAAACTAATCTAGCCTGTGTATCAAAATGTATCTATACGAGGATGTCCATTGCAGCATTCATTTGGAGAATAAAATATTGAAAAACCACTGAAAGCCCTGCAATAAATCATGGTACATCCTTACTATGGAATATTTTGCAGCAATCAAAGAATGATGTCACCCCATAAGTGCTGACATAGAAAAATATCTAAGACATATTCTGTGAAAAGTTTGAGTTTGTGCCAGCAGATATAGTGTGATACCATTTATGTGTGTGTGTTTAAAGGACATTTACATGTAGAAAATGATTAGACAAATACTGAAGAGACTGTTAACTGTAATTATCTCTGAGAGGGGAAGAGGGAGGGAAAAGAAGGAGTTTTGCTGTTTACTTTATGCCAGGGGCAAGTAAACTACAGCCCTTGGGCCAAACTCAGCTGGCTGCCTGTTTTCGTAAACACAGTTTTATTGGCACACAGCCAAGTCCATTTGTTTACATATAGTTTGTGGCTGCATTTGAGCTTCAAAGACAGAATTGAGTAGCTACAACAGCCTGCATGGCACAGACCATATGTCCCACAAAGTCTAAAATATTTACCATTTGACCATTTACAGAAAAGGTTTGATGATCTCTCTTTATCCTTTTCTGTACTGTTTAATTAAAAAAATGGGATATAGTATCTAAATTGTTTTATTTGCAAGTTAATGTGACCTTATTTTGTAGTAAGGGGATGCTGAAGCTGCGGACTACCATATCCATTATCTGTTGCCACTATAATGCTGTAAAAAATATATTACTCCAAAACTCAGTGGCTTGAAACAGCCACCATTTATGGATCATTAGGGTGGTGCTTCTGGCCTCTGCTGGGCTTATTTACATATCTGTGGGTTGTATAGGGGACTCTGCTGATTTTGCCTGGGCTCTCTCACATGTTGGCCTTGGCTGGGACAACCGGGCTGCTGTCCATTGGTCTCTCATCCTCCTGCAGGGTGGCTGGGACTGTCCTCAAGGTGATGGCAGTGTTCTGACAGTGAATGAGAGAGCAGGTCTCTTTAGACGTAACCTTGAGACTGACACAACCTCACTTTTACACTTGTTGGCCAGCACAAGTCATAAACCCAGGCCAGATGGAGGGATGGGGAAAGAGTCTACCTTTTGATGGCAGTGGTTGCAAAGCCAGATCATAGAAGAGAGTGTATTAGTCTGTTTTCATGCTGCTGATACAGACATACCCGGACTGGGTAATTTATAAAGAAAAAGCGATTTAATGGACTCACTGGGGAGGCCTCACAATCATGGCGGAAGACGAAAGGGACCTCTTACATGGCAGCAGGCAAGAGAGAATGAGAATCAAGTGAGAGGGGAAACGTCTTATAAAACCATCACATCTTGAGAGACTTATTCACTACCGGGAGAACAGTATGGGTGACACCGCCCCCATGATTCAATTATCTCCCACCAGGCCCCTCCCACAACATGTGGGAATTATGGGAGCTATAATTCAAGATGAGATTTGGGTGGGGACACAGCCAAATCATATCAAATAGGAACACAAGAAGGGGTGGATAATTGAGGGCAGTTTTACAACCAATCTACCGCAAGGACTCCCTTACCCTGACAGAGCACTGTCCCCTACAGGCTGCCTAGTGAGCTTCCAAATCACCCTGTAATGGTAGGTAGTCCAGTGCCCTTACCCCTATTATAGAGGTAGCTGAGGAAGCTGAGACCTGAGGAGACTTGCTCCAAATTGCTCCATGGGGCCGGCTTAGACTGGAATGTGAACCCAAATCTCCTGACTCCTAGCACAGGGCTCTTCCCCAGGCTCCTGGTTGCTGAGCTTTCTTGGTCCTTTTTTTTTTTTTTTCTGTTTCACATGGGCTCTGGGAGAACAGTGAGCTTCTCTTGTTCAGTTTTGTATTCCTAGTGCCTGGCACTGACCATGTGTTCAGTTGACATATGGGACAGTCTGGGACTGGTTTTCCAAACAGCACAATGAACGGCAGTATATTGAATATGAAACACTTCCATTTTTGGCCACTCACCAGGCAAACTACTTTCTGTATCTGAGGAATTTCCCATCTTATGGGCCCCAGGTGGGTGATTAAGGCTTCACCAGTCACAAAACAAAGCTCTCTCGGACCCCCATCCAAAAAGACAGGATCTGGAGGGTCCTCTGTTGGGGGGGGGACCTCGCTGGTCCAATCCTGTGGTGTGAGTTGTGAGATGGTTCCTGTCCCCAAATCTTTAGACTTGGTTCTCCAGCCTTTCTGCCAACCACTAATATCCTTTAATTAATTCCTTTTTCATGGAAATTACCCAGAGTTGGTGTCTTAGTCTGTTCATGCTGCTGTAACAAAACACTGGAGACTAGGTGATTTATACAGAACAGAAATTTACTGCTCACAGTTCTGCAGGCTGGGGAAGCTCAAGGTCAGAGTGCTGGCAGGTTTAGTGTCTGGGTAGGGCTTCATTGGTGGCATCTTCTCACAACCCCACCTCTTTTTATTTATTTATTTTTTTGAGACGGACTCTCGCTCTGTTGCCCAGGCTGGAGTGCAGTGGTGCGATCTTGGCTCACTGCAAGCTCCACCTCCCAGGTTCACGCCAATCTCCTGCCTCAGCCTCCCTCGTAGCTGGGACTACAGGTGCCCACCACCACACCTGGCTAATTTGTTGTATTTTTACTAGAGACAGAGTTTCACCGTGTTAGCCAGGATGGTCTTGATCTCCTGACCTCGTGATGCCTGCCTCGGCCTCCCAAAGTGCTGGGATTACAGGCATGAGCCACCGCGTCCGGCCTGGCAACCCCACCTCTTAATACCACATCATTGGTGATTAAGTTTCAACACAAAGACTTTGGGGAACATTCACACCATACCAGTTGATTTCTGTTGTTTGCATTTAAAAACTCTGACTCTTACGTGTAGCAACTATTATGCTGTTATGCTACAAGTAACTGCCTTAAAAGATCTTTTTGGCTAGGTGCGGTGGCTCACGCCTGTAATCCCAGCACTTTGGGAGGCTGAGGCAGGCGGATCACCTGAGGTCGGGAGTTTGAGACCAGCCTGACCAACATGGAGAAACCCCGTCTCTACTAAAAATAGAAAATTAGCCGGGCGTGGTGGCACACGCCTGTAATCCCAGCTACTTGGGAGGCTGAGGCAGGAGAATCACTTGAACCCTGGAGGTGGAGGTTGTGGTGAGCCGAGATTGCACCATTGCACTCCAGCCTGGGCAACAAGAGAAAACTCCTTCTCAAAAAAAAAAAAAAAAAAAAAAAAATCTTTTCTCTGTCTCAGTTTCTTTATATTTAAGATGTGGAAAAGGAATGCCTCTCCTAAGCTTTGGAGGATAAAAGGGAAATCCACGGACAAAGAGAGGTGAAAAGGCTGGAAAATTAGCTTCAGAGAAAGACAGTTCAGCTGGAGCTATTTGGAATTGAATCTCACACCATATAAGACTTGCCTAGGCCGGGCACGGTGGCTCAAGCCTGTAATCCCAGCACTTTGGGAGGCCGAGACGGGTGGATCACGAGGTCAGGAGATCGAGACCATCCTGGTCTACACGGTGAAACCCCGTCTCTACTAAAAATACAAAAAACTAGCCGGGCAAGGTGGCGGGTGCCTGTAGTCCCAGCTACTCGGGAGGCTGAGGCAGGAGAATGGCGTGAACCCGGGAGGCGGAGCTTGTAGTGAGTTGAGATCGCGCCACTGCACTCCAGCCTGGGCGACAGAGCGAGACTCCGTCTCAAAAAAAAAAAAAAAAAAAAAAGACTTGCCTAATTATTCAGAAGAGTTAACACCCATATGTGGAGTGAATTGCTGCTTTGACCTTAAACATCAGAATCATGCAACTGTTCAAACTGAATTAAGCTGCAACCAACATCAGCAGGTAGAAGTGAGTGTCTTTTGTCCTCTCAGCTGTTTGGCTGTTGCAAAGGTGTACTAGTTTCCTAGGGCAGCTGTAACAAATTGCCGCAAACCCAGTGGCATAAAACAACAGAAATGTATCCCCTCACAGTTCTGGAAGTCTGAAATCAAGGTATCAGCAGGGCTAGGCTCCCTGTGAAGGCTTTAGGGAAGCATCCTTCCTTGGCTCTTCTAGTTCCCGGTGGCTGCTTGCAATCCTTGGTATTCCTTGGCTTACAAATGCATTTCTGCCTCTGTAGTCACATGGAATTCTCTGTGACTGTGTCTCTTCTTATGAGGACACCAATGATTTGACTTACAGCCCTCCCTAATCCCAGCCATGCTGGTAGTTAAGAGCATTGACTATAGAGCCAGGCTGCTAAGGGTCTGAATCCAGGCTCTGCCATTTATTAGCTGTGTAATCCTGGGCAAGTTACTTGATGTCTCTGAGCATCAGTTTCCTTTTCTGTAAAATGGGAATAATAATAATATACCTAATGCAAGAGTTGCCACAAGGGTTAAATAAGCTGATATGTCAATGGTGTAAAAGAGCTGAATAAGAGTTTAACAAATGTTACTGTTCTTGTTATTTCTACCAATAAACATTCGTTGAGCGCTTTCTGTCTTCCAGACCCTGGCCTTGGAGCTTGAATACAGGGTGGTCACAGGCATAGAAGGCAACAGTCATCCTGATTTACTTGGTATCTCATAGTATCCAGCCCACTGCCTGGTTTGTGGAGGATGCTCAGTAAATATTTGTATATTAATGGAGCGTTGGTGCTGATCTCCCCACTACACTTTGGGCTTCAGAACCTTGGAGCATGTACATAGAACCTTCTGTATTGACCCTCTTGTGAATCTGGGTGAATAATGGTAGCTGTAGTTGATGAGACTTTCCTTGTCACCTCTCCGCATAATGACTGAGAGCCCATCTCTGGGCCTTTGCACTTGCTGTTTCCTCTGCCTGGAACATATCACTCTCCAGCTTCCTTAGTTACCAACATATTCTCGTTCAAGTGTCTCAGAGAGGACTTCCCTAACCAGCCTGGCTAATGCAGGGCTCTCCATTCTGTCGTTCTTCTATCCCATTATCTCATTTCCTTCAGAGCACCATCCTGTGCTAAATTTATCTAATTGGTTTGCATGCTTACTTTCTCTCTCCTCCACCAAAATATAAGCTTTACAAGGGCAAAGACTTAGTGTAAGTGGTTCATCCGTGTTTTCTGAGCAGGAACTGTACCTGACACATGGTAATTGCTCAATATGTGTTTGTCCAATAAATGAATTATCCTAACAATAACGGCTAAAATTTATTAAGCGCCCACTACGTGAGAGGTGTTGGAAGAGCACGTTAGATACGTCACGTCACCTGATCCTGCAAATGTTATCGCCTTGAGCCTTACAGCTGAGGAAACTCAAAGAGCACGCGGGACCTGCCCCAAGTTGCACAGCCGATGATGTTACAGTTTCATTCTGAGCCCTGGCTCCTGCCTTTCAAAACCCCCTGCTCTCAACCTCCATGCTATGTATTCTGCCTCTTAGGACATCAGGAAAATGTCTGGACTCTTCTCTTCCCACCCTCAGCCCTTGGGGGCTCTTGAGGAGATTAATTACAAAACTCCAGACTGTATTCAGCCTTGTGCAGGAAGCTCTGTTTCCACAGCGGGAGCAGCACTTGGGAGGGGCACCCAGGGATCTGCCAGGACTGGCTATATCTCCAGCCCCAGAGCCCCCGAATGTGCACGCTGCTTGTGCCTCTGCTGCTTGCATGACAGCCTCGCCGTCACGTAGCGCTGGACCGCAGGTGTTCTGCACCAGACCCTCTTTCAGAAAGGAAATGCAATTAGGGCTGCACAGTTGGCAGACTTCATCTCCATTCCGGCCTTGGGAGAGGGATCAAAGGGCAGCAGGCAGGGCTGTGTGTGCATGTGCATGTACGTGTGAATGACTGTGTGTCTTCGGTTAACCCCTGCAGGCCTGAAAACAGCTTTCAGGACTCAAAAGGCATTGTTAGGAAGCAGATACTGAACACTTTTCATTCCTGCCAGTGACTGTTGCCTCATCCTTCACTAATCATAGTTATATTTCTTGAGAACTTACTGTGTGCCATTTACTATGTTGAGGACTTCGTGTATATAATCTCATTTAAAGCTCATAACCACTGTATGACTTAGTGTTGGTGTTAATCTCATGTTACAGATGAGAAAATGGGCTCAGTGAGGCTAAGAGTTAGTTGGTGAAAGTCCAAGACAGGAATTAAACCCAGGTTGTTCAGACTCCACTTACCCACCACATTGTACTGCCTTTCCAATAGCTTGACATTGCTTTTTCATTTTTAAAGCAGACTGAAAAACCTCTTTCTTTGATGTGACACTCACAAGTAGTTTCCTCTATGCAAACATCGTGTCCTACATTTCATTTTGTATAGGTGCCACTGCTTTGTAACTCTTTCATAGTCATTATTGTATGAGGCAGGGTAGGTATTTATTGAGGGTTCTTTATGTGCCATGTATTGTCCTGCAAGTTGGAGAAATATTAGGGAAGAGTTAGAGCGTTTCTACCTGCATGAAGATTTCTTTCTTCTTTCCTTTCCTTTCCCCTTTGTGTTTTTCTCTCTCTTTTCCTTTTTCTCTGACTCAAGGTTCACCCTCATTAGACATGTAACAGAGTTTCATTGAGTGTCTACTATGAGCCAGGACAATGGGAAAATGTAGCAAACAAAGCAAGCATCATTCATGTTCAATAGCATAGCAGCAATTTTCACTGAGGAAATGGACAGTGTGGGCAATGCCTGTAGGTTCTGACTGGGCCTGATCCCTTGGCCTCCAGAGGCCCCCACTATCTGTCTTAAGCCCCTGTTTCCCCAACCCTCAGCATCCTCCCCTAAGCTCTCTTGTGCATTCTCACCAGAGCCAGCGGCTGCTGGGGCTGTCTGATTCTGCAGAAGGCTTTGAGGATGGAGCAGGCACACAGTTCTTTGAGCCTCAGCCCCGACCAGCTACTTTCTCAGGCATGTCAGGGCTCTGCTCCACTTGCCTGCATGAAAGGCCAGAGCTGATGGACAAGGCTGTTATGTCCACAATGCTGACAGGTGACTGTGCACCTTGCACGGTGCACCTCTGAGAAGAGAGACGGAAAGGGTCACCGATGGGGTTTAACTTTGGGCTATACGGTGCAAATAAATGGGAACTTCTGAGTCAGAGCAAGGCGTGGTTTACATGAGAAAGACTAAAGGGCTGTGATTGGAGAGAACTGGGATTGGATTCCAGCTCAGCCTCTAGCGCTGCTTGAGTTGGGAGAAATTTCTGTCCTCTTCTGGTATCACTTCCCCTATCTGTAATATCTGATTCCTAAAACAACTTCGCCATTTGACTTTGTCCATGTACTGCCTGGAGATTATACACTGTCTTTCTTTTAAAATGCCTCGCTTTAAATTTACTTTAAAAATGTGTATTTTTTTCATTTGTATAGATTCAAAGGGTACAAGTGCAATTTTGTTATGTTGATATATTACATAGTGGTGAAGTCTGGGCTTTTAATGTATCCGTCACCTGAATAATGTATGCTGTACCCATTAAATAATTTCTTGGCTGGGTGTGGTGACTCACGCCTGTACTCCCAGCACTTTGGGAGGCCGAGGTGGGTGGACTGCCTGAGCTCAGGAGTTCGCGACCAGCCTGGGCAACACGGTGAAACCTCGTCTCTACTGAAATACAAAAAATTAGCTGGGCATGGTGGTGGGCGCCTGTAGTTCCAGCTACTTGGGAGGCTGAGGCAGGAGAATTTCTTGAACCCGGGAGGTGGAGGTTGCAGTGAGCTGAGATCATGCCACTGCACTCCAGCCTGAGAGACAGAGCAGCAAGACTCTGTCTCAAAACAAAACAAAACAAAACAAAACAAAACAAAAACCAAAAACCTCATTATCCACTTCCCTCTTATCCCCCACCTTTCACAGTCTCCAGTGTCTGTCCTACTCCCCATGTCCACGTGTACACATTATTTAGCTCCCACTTGTAAGTGAGAACATGTGGTGTTTGTTTGTTTTTGAGTTGTTTCACTTAAGATAATGGCCTCTGGTTCCATTCTTGTTGCTGCAAAAGACATGATTTCATTCTTTTTTATGGCTAAATAGTATTCCATTCTGCGTATATACCATATTTTATCTACTCGTTGGTCAATGGGCACTTAGATGTCCATTAATGGATGTGTAGGTTGAGTCCAAATCTTTGCTATTGTGAATAGTGCTGTAACAAACATAAATGCAGGTATCTTTTTGATGTCATGATTTCTTTCCCTTTGGGTAGGTAAAATGTTTTATCATATATTTATATTATGAACAAAAAGCCTAAATGGCTATAAATAGAAAACAACCATGAAAATAAATAGAAGGAAAACAAACCCATGACATTAAATTCTTTGCAGAGACTCTTTCCTGTTGGAAGGTCTGTCTGATTTGTTACATGGGAAAATGGCACATTTTAGAGAGGTGTTATAGACCTACCTGTGCCAGATGGAGACTTTTATATGAGGCAATCAGAAAGATAAATGGAGAAGAAAGCACTGCCCCTTTAGGTGAATTGATATTATTTAATGTCATGTCTGAGCACCACATAAAAACCAATCTCAACTCTCATCAGTGATAGTCATTCCTTATTTTTGGAAGCCTTGATGATTCCAGGGTTTCTTCCTGCTCACGCATTTCAGGGTTCTTAAATACCCTGGTGAACTGGTTTTATTTTCTCAACACCACTGCCTGGTGAGCAGGTGGCTTTGTTTCCTTTCTAAAATGAGTTCATTAAAGCCTCAGTGAGGTTGGTCCCCATGCCTTCTATTGCTCAGCTTTCTTGCCTATTGTCCAAAAAGGCAATTTCAAACCTTTTCCATTCTCATGCCTCCTGATATTTACCATTGTCTCAGCAGATGGTAACGGACACTATCAGTCAAATGTATGCCGTCTTTTCCAACCCAGCCTCTCATCATTCCCCTTCTATGGCCCAAGAGACCTCTCACCTGTTCTTTGGAATCCCCCTCTTGGGTTCTCAGGGTCTTTACTCCACCAATCATCCCCAATCTTTCCAGCATTTTCAACTTCTCTCCTGTATTGGATCATTCCCACCTACATTTATTAGGGTCTATAAAATTTTTTCACTATAAATGTACAATTTATTGGGCAATAAACCAGACTCCAAAGAACCAAGGTTATTTGGCAAACTACCTCCTACTTCTTTCTTGAGGACAGTTACCTATGTTTTGACAAATAGTTCAATCTGCTAGAGCAGGGATCAGCAAACTATAGTCTATGGCCCAAATCTGGCCCACTGTCTGTTTTGGCAAATAAAGTTTTATTGGAACACAGCCAGGCTCATTCAATTTATGCAGCATCCATGACTGCTTTTGTGCTACAATGACAGAGATTGAATAGTTACAACAGAAACAGTACAGCCTGCAAAGCCAAAATTATTTGTGGCTCTCTGCAGAAAGAATTTGCAGACCTTCATGCTAGAGAAGAACCAGTTGTGTATGTCAAGGTGAAGAATCCTCCTTCAAATTTGTCACATGTCTAGAACTATCACCTCAATAGAAATGTGGCCACAGGTCAGAACAAACCATACCTTGATGGTTCAAGAGCGGAACTGCACACAGGATGTGACAAAATTTGACCCATTCAACTCTTAGATTTTTGCCTGTGTTGAAGCAGTCTGGTGAGCTGAGCATTGTTATACTGGAGTAGCATGTGTTTTTGGAGGAGCAAAACTGGGTAGTGATGATGATATTTCATAAAAGCATACATCCACTCAGCGTGGCAACCACAGCACAGTTATGTGAAATGACATCCAAGTGAAAGCCCCTCGAAGTTTTACATATCATCACCTTCTCCCCCAGGAAATGCCTTCCTGCTATCATTCCCTAGCTTGAGGTCACCTGTCCCTTCCATGTGACACATCCATCTACTCATGCCTTTTTCCTGGAAGAAACACACACATTTAAATTGCAATTTGGTTATCATGCATTTGGGATGCTGTATTTAGTCAACACAAGATGAAACAGATATTTTAGGATGTTAAAACTAGAGTATTCTTGTCTTCGAATTTTGGATAAGTCCCCAGACCTGTGAGTAATAGAGGCCAAGCCTTCCTATATTCTAAAGGGAGGTGCTAGACTGTTTTGGTAACTTTTGTAGGCCCCCAAATTGGATTTTTCAGCATTAGCCCATCCCCAGTCTCCAGACTATGGGGGAAAGGCTAAAGATTCATTTGTGGGTAAAAGCGTCTTTACAAGTGTGTGTGTGTGTGTGTGTGTGTGTGTATGTGTATGTGTGTGTGTGTTTGTTGGACTTAAAGATACCTGCTTGGAAAGGTTGAATTCTATCCCTTGAAACTCGAACAGAGTAACTGTTAGCTATTGCACACCTAAACATTCAAAGCCAAGATGCTGGCTAGAAGTAGATGATGAGACAAGGTTGCCTGAAAGCAGTTTGCATTTGGCAAGGTTGCCTCGGAGTTACCCATGGGAGGGGGGCGGCTGTGGTTAATCCTCAAACGTGTGCCACACCCGAGGACCATCTAGAGAATTAAGGCTATCCTAGGGTGAACTGCCAGGAGCCAGGACCAGGGGACAAATGAGTTGACAAAAGTTTGTTTCATGGAGCAATGGTGAAAAAAAAAAAAGTTTTCCATTAACCCCTGTTCCCACCTTCAATCCCAGGTAACCATTAATCTACTTGCTGTTTCTATGGAATTGCTTTTTAAAAAATATTTCATATAAATGGAACAACATAGTAGTGGCCTTTTGCACCTGGTTTCTTTCACAGAGCATAATATTTTTGGGGCTTACCCATGTGGTAGCATGTATTGGTATTTTTGTTTTTGTTTTTTTTTTCTAGAGCATGATAGTTTTATTTATTTCTAAAATTTTTTTAAGTTTTAATTTTTGTAGGTACATAGTAGATGTATACATTTATGGAGTACATGAGGTGTTTTGTTACAGGCATGCAATGTGAAATAATTAAATCATGGAGAATGGAGTATCCATCCCCTCAAGCATTTATCCTTTGAGTTAAAAATCAATCCAAATGCACTCTTTTTTGTTATTTTGAAATGTACCCTTAAGTTATTATTGACTATAGTCACTTTGTTGGGCTCTCAAGTAGTAGGTCTTATTCATTCTTTCTAACTATTTTTTGCACCCCTTAACTATCCCCACATCCCTGTCAGCCCCCCCCAGCTACCCTTCCCAGCCTCTGGTAACCATCCTTCTGCTCTTGATGTCCATGAGTTCAATTGTTTTAATTTTTAGATCCCACAAATAAGTGAGAACATATGGTGTTTGTTTTTCTTTGTCTGGCTTATTTCACCTAACATAATGATCTCTAGTTCCATCCCTGCTTTTGTGAAAGTACTACATTTGTGTTGTATTTTGTTCCTTTTTATTGCTGAAGAGTTTTCAGTTGTGTGGATATGCTGTGTTTGGGGACTATTTGGAAGTTCCTCAGGTGATTATAATGTGCAGACTGGGTTTAGAGCCATTGAATCAAACCATTCTTTTATGAATGAGTACACTCGAAACACCCAAGCAAACATGTTTAAGTTTCTCCTGGTTTATAAAAAATCAGTGAAACTCCCCCAACCTTATACTTCCATGCAGTGAGTGGCTTTTTCCTTGAACGTTCCTTCTTGATAAACTTCTTGGCCAGTGTCCCCAGTTCCTCTCTCCTACTTACTTCTCAACCTTCTAGCACCAAGCTTCTGATATGCCTACTGCTTGAAAACTGCTAAAGCCGAAGGAGACATCTCTCTGTCAACCTTGGTCTCAGCCTTGGGAGCATTTATACCAGGAGTTGCTTCCTTCTTGAAACTTGGACACCATATCATCAAAATTTTATGTTTTTCCTCTGAACTCCTGTTTTTTTTTCATAAATATTTTATTTGTCTTAGTTTTCTACTGTTGTGTAACCAATTACCACACAGTGACTTTAAACAACACACATTTATGATCTCAGTTTCTGTGGATCAGGAGTGCAGGCACAGCTTACCTGGGTCTTCTGCTAGCATCTGTGAAGGCTGCAATTAAAGAGTTGGCCGTACTTGGGCTGTGTTCTCATCTGGAGTCTTAACTGGGGAAAAATTCCATCCCAAACTCAGTCAGGTTGCTGCCAGAATTCATTTCCTTGTAGCTATATGACTGAGGGTCATGCTTCTTGTTGAGTGTCAGCTGGGGGTGGCTCTTAGGTCTTAGAGGGTCACTCATGGTTTTCTGCCATCTGGCTTTTTCATAACAAGGCAGTTTATTTCTCCAAGCCTGCAAGAGTCTCTCACTCTAGTCAGTTAAGGCAGAAAATTATATAATGTAAGGTAATCACAGGAGTGGCGTCCATCACCTTTGCCACATTCTATTGGTTTGAATCAAGTTACAGGTTCTACCTGCACTCAAGGGGAGGGAATTATGTAAGAACATGACTTACTTTGTGGTTACTTTATGGTGTATCTGCCACATTATTATAAAATATTTTAAGGCACAGAAACCCATAGGAGATAACAGGAAGGATACTCATCTGTAAAATATCTTGACACTTTGCCTTGTGTGTTTCAGAATTTTTCTGAAGTAATAAAACCCATCAGATAGAGTTGCAGTCCCTTGTGTTTGTCGCCTTCTTATTTCTCCCTCTTGTCCAAGAAGTAACCACTATAAAAAATTTGGAATTGTACACTTTTGTTCATGTTTTTATACTATTTCTATAAATGTATATATGCATGAATGGAAACTATATAAATGGAATCATACTGTACATGGGCTTCAACTTTCAGTATTCCGTTTTTGAGGTTCATCCATGGTGACACCTGTGGCTTTAGTCTATTCATTTGCTTTGTGTTCTAGTATTCTCTCTCTCTCTCTCTCTTTTTGAGACAGAGTCTTGCTCTGTCACCCAGGCAGGAGTGATACAATGTTGGCTCACTGCAGCCTCTGCCTCCTGGTTCAAATGATTCTCCTGCCTCAGCCTCCCGAGTAGCTGGGACTACAGGCATGTGCCACCACATCCTCCTAATTTTTTTTTTTTTTTTTGTATTTTTAGTAGAGATGGCATTTCACCATGTTGGCCAGGCTGGTCTCCCACTCCTGACCTCAAGTGATCCGCTGCCTTGGCCTCCCAAAGTGCTGGGATTACAGGCATAAGCCACCATGCCCAGCCATATTCCATTAATTTATTCATTCTCCTATTGATGGACATATAGATTGCTTCCAATTTCTTTTCGCTGATGCATCAATCATGCAAGAAACATTGTCATATCCATCTCTTTGAGCATGCGTGTGAGAATTTTTTTTCCTAGAGGACACACCTGGAAATAGAATCGTTTGGTTGTGAGGTAATGCATCAGCAATTTTAAAATATATTTCCCAGTTTCTCTTCATAGTGAGTGTAACCGTTTTCACTCCCACCAAACACCCTTATCTTTTTCATATCCACCAAAGACTTGAGGTTGTCTGTTTCTTTTAATGATTATAAATCTGATAGGTGTAAAAATTGCTGATATGTTCAGTCACATTCCTGATTTTTAGTGAACTGGAACATGCTTTTTATTTTTTTTCACTATCCAGGTTTCCTCTCTAGGAATTGCCTATTCATAGACATAAATTTTATCTTGTTATCCAAACGTGTGTCAAGGTGACCCAACCTGGAAGAGGGACCTGTTTCTACCCGTGGTTAGAATGTGGCACTCCTTTAGCCCCCCAGTGACCTTTTCATGGTGGCTTTTGTCAGGAATGGCAGCAATGAGATCCTCTGAAGTTCTTCATAATCGGGAGATGTCAACAAGGAAAACCTGGGACAAGAGGGGAAGAACGGGGAGGACTCCATGTGGAGATGATAGCTGGCCAGATGAGGATGCATGAAATGCAGGCAGATACTCCCAGAAATATTGAACAGGGGGCCTGCATGAACACATGGAGGCAAGCCATGGAAAATTTAAGACACTGGGATGAATGGAATATTTTCTTTTTTAAAAAATTTATTTATTTTTTTTATTTTCATTTTTTTTGAGACGGAGTCTTGCTCTGTCGCCCAGGCTGGAGTGTGGTGGCACCATCTCGGCTCACTGCAAGCTCCACCTCCCGGGTTCACGCCATTCTCCTGCCTCAGCCTCCCTAGTAGCTGGGACCACAGGCGTCCGCCACCACACCTGGCTAATTTTTTGTATTTTTAGTAGAGATGGGGGTCTCACTGTTTTAGCCAGGATGGTCTCAATCTCCTGACTTCATGGTCCGCCCACCTAGGCCTCCCAAAGTACTGGGATTACAGGCGTGAGCCGCCATACCCGGCCTGAATTGAACATTTTCAAGGTAGCTCTTTCTGTGTTCACAGGATGGTAAGACAGAGGTGTATTTGGATTATTACACAGTTTAGCCTTTTCTGGACTTGGGGATAATATTGTCATCAGTTAATTCCTTTTATAGCTCTAGTAGCATATGTGTAAACCAAAAAGAAAAGTTAATCTTCCAAAACCAATGTTGCTTCCCCAGGCATGATCTCTCATATCATAAGGTCTCCTTCTGTCTCCTTGTTTCATTTCTGCATTTCCTTCATGTCTACAGGAATAAGTCACAGAAGACTGGCTCTGGGATCATCAAATACTGCACTTAGGGATTATTTGGAACCCATGTATGGGAGAGTTTTGCCTTAAGCTAAGCAGAGCTCCTGTAAGCCCTGTCCGTCTACATCATCTGGATCCCTCATCAGGTCTTTGTGTGTAAGGACCAGACTCCAAAAGCCATGGTAGCCAATAATCCTGACATTTTTGGAGGACCAGCTACTTCAGAGTGATTTTCTTGGATTATTTAGGTCACTAAATAAAACAACCACAACAACAACCAACTGCCTTTGTGACCTCAATATGCATCCATCCATCTATCCATCCATCCGATGATTTATTTATCTATTCATCCCCAAACTACTTAATTAGTACAACTACTAAGTACTGGGCTTAAGGTTTGCAGAAGAAAATATTTTGTATTCTCCTGAGTAATGTGAACTTATTCCAGGATTCAATAGCCTCCTTTTCATACTTATGCATAAATCATCTAGAAGAAAACCCTTTTGTTTTATTTTATGATGTGTAAATGCTGTTTCCTGATAATAAAATTGATGTATAATTGTATTAGTCCATCCTTGGACTGCTGTAAAGAAATACCTGAGACTGGGCAATTTATAAATAAAAGAGGTTTAATTGGCTCATGGCATAGGAAGCACAGTGGCTTCTGCTTCTGGGGAGGCCTCAGGAAACTTACAATCACAGCAGAAGATGAAGTGGAAGCAGGCATGTCTTACATTGCTGGATGAAGCAGGAGGAAGAGAGAGTAGGGAGGTGCCACATGCTCTTAAACAGATCTCGTATTAACTGACTCACTCACTATCATGAGAACAGCACCAAGGGGATAGTGCTAAACCATTCATGAAAGTTCCAATCAGCTCCCACCAGGCCTCACCTTCAACACTGAGGATTGCAATTGACCCTGATATTTGAGTGGGAACACAGATCCCAATCATATCAATAATCATTGAAAAACCTTCATTGAATCAGATATTTACAATTTAGATAGTGAAAATTCCTTTAAAACAAGATGGAATTATACTATGCATACTATTTTCACTTAAAAATCTAAGGTAGATATCTTGGCCAAGAGTTCATACAGATCTAACTGATTATTTTCAAATAGCTTCATAATATTCCGTTTTATGGAGGTACAATAACTTATTTAACACATTCCTTATTGATGAGCATTTAGAACAGTTCCAATAATGTACTATTATCAGACAAGGCTGCAATACCTTTGTTCACATATATGTGTATAGTTTGTCAACAGTTGAAAACATGATAATGCCTAGAACTAGGATTGCTGAGTCAAATGTAGGAGTATGAATAGCTATTGCTAACTTCCCTTCTAAAAAGTTTATATGAATTTAAACTGCTGCTAGTGGTATGTATGAGTGTATACATTTCCGCACATGCTCACTCACACTGTGTGTCAGTGACATCTGGCAAGATAGAGCAACCTTATGTTGTTTTAGTTTGCATCTCTTTAAGTAATAATAAGCTTTAGTGTGTTTTCAGGTGTTTATTATCATTGGTGGTTCTTATTTTATAAATTGCCTCTTTGTATTCTTTGCAGATTTTTACAGGGGTGTTCTTCTTTTTCTTTTTTCTTTTTAACTACTCTTTACAGATTGAGTATGGATATGGTTTGGCTGTGTCCCCACCCAAATCTCATCTTGAATTGTAGTTCCCATAATCCCCATGTATCATGGGAAGGTCCCGGGGGGAGGTAATTGAATCATGGGGCAGTTTCCTTCTTGTTGTTCTTGTGATAGTGAGTTCTCATGAGATCTGATAGATTTATAAGGGGCTTTTCCCCCCTTTTGCTTGCGCTTCTTTTTGCTGCCGCCATGTGAATAAGGATGTATTTGCTTCCCTTCCACCATGCTTGTAAGTTGCCTGAAGTATCCCCAGACATGCTGAACTGTGAGTCAGTTAAACCTCTTTCCTTTATAAATTACCCACTGTCGGGTATTTCTTGATAGCAGCATGAGAATGGGCTAACACAGGTATGAACTCGGTATTTTGTATATATGTTCATGTTTTTTATAGTATGCTTGCTTTAAATATATTGACAATGTCTTTTATCATGAAGGAGTTTAAACTGTTTATATGATTAGGTCTGTTAGTCTTTTCATTCCTTTTCCTCCCTAGTTTTTGGTGTTAATGATAAGGAAAGCTACCGTTAAAGTAAATTAAAATGAAAACCAGGTGGGAAGAATCCCTGAGCAAACAAAGCCAGTTTGGTCTCAATAAATGACCTTAACCTTGTTTGATTTGCAAACCTAAGTGAAACTTAACTTGAACTATTTCTTATAAAAGACTGTATTAAAGAATAACAGAACTGATGCTCCACCAAGCAGAAGCAGCCAAAAAACTTACAATTATTTAACTAGAGACTTTTCAACAGTATAGACCAAATAAGACAACTGCGTACTGTAACCAAATATTTCTTTGCTTTACTTCTACGTTTGCCCTATAAAACTTTCCCCCTTCCATTCCCTTGGCAGAGCTCCCAAACATCTTCTGGTATGGAGTTGCGCAATTCATGAACTGCTGTTTGCTCAAATAAACTGTTTTAAAAATTTTGATTGTTAGTCAGTTTACCATACCTACACTTAAGATAATAAACAGTGTCCCTTCTACTTTTCTACAAAAGTAGTATTTATGTTTAAATAAATTTATCATGGATTTGTAATTCATTTTGATCACATCCTAAATTCCTACATATACATGGATCTATCTAGATTCAACCTCTTCATTTTATAAATGGAGGAACTCAATGGCAGGGCTACAGTTAGAACCCAGGGATTTCCCTTTCTTAACCAAGGCTTTTTTCAACATTTCCCCTTTGCTATTAACTGATTTATATCATAAATGCCTTCTAATTTCTAGGACATTTATAGCAATATCTAACCCAGTGGTTTTCAGCTGGTATGCCAAAGAAAACTTCTTAGATCTTCCCTCAAATTGGAAGCAATGAATATAATTTTATTTCAGCTACCGCTGAAGACACATACTGTAAATCAATATCTATCAGGCTGGGCACAGTGGCTCATGCCTGTAATCTCAGCACTTTGGGAGGCTAAGACAGGTGGATCACTTGAGGTCAGGAGTTTGAGACCAGCCTGGTCAACATGGTGAAACCCCATCTCTATTAAAAATACAAAAATTAGCCAGGCGTGGTGGCATACACCTGTAGTCCCAGCTACTGGGGAGGCTGAGGCAGGAGAATCATTTGTATCTAGGAGGTGGAGGTTGCACTGAGCTGAGATTGTGCCACTGCACTGCAGCCTGGGTGACAGAGCGAGACTCAGTCTCAAAATAATAATGATAATAATAATAATAATAAAATCAGTGTCTATCAGATGAGTGTGCATGGGACTTACTGTGGAGTGGGCATAACTTCCTGGAAGAAAGAAGTAAGAAGTATAGTGTAACATCATGACAAAGAAAGACAGTGCTTACAATGGTGTTGTACTTTACACTATCTGGAATCACCTTATTACAAATTCAACTAGAAGATCATTAAGCGAATTGTTCGTATTAAAACTCTCAAATAAGTAAAGGTTTTATCTGTTATGAATACAATATATCTTTAAGAATAACTTAGTTTACTGTGGAGTCATTTACGTCAAATGGTAAACCTTAAAAAATATCATTGATTTCCTACACTAGTCATTATTTTCTGAGTGGGGTAATTATCTGAACAATCTTTGAAAAGCTTTTTAAACAATCAGAGAAAAGGTGTTTAATGTCCATAATATAAAAGTAAAATGTGAAATCTATTAGTGTCAGGATAATTGCTATTTTCATCAATAGAACTGTTCGTAGCTCAATCAACAATGCCTACTCTATCATGATGTTGGGGACACGTAAACATCTGACCTTGTTTACCATCCTTAAAGGAGAAATTAGTGTTTCTGATCTAAATTCTGCATGACTTAAGAAGGACTTTAAAAATCTTCCCTTGATAGAGATAAGGTTCTAAAATTAGCAAGTTAAGGTGGAACTGAGTATAACAAAAATTGCCGTTGAAAGTCCATCAAATCATTAATGAAATAGAGTGCGGTATACAGCAGAAGTATACTCTGGCATTGAAATATCAATCTAAATAACAGAGAGAAGCCCTTTAAAAGAAAATGATATTTAATCGGGGCATTGCCATGAGAATACACATGCCACAGTAAACTAGATGTGTATTCAGGGAGGTAAAGGAAGACAAAGATTTTAAAAGTAAAACTGCAGGAGAACAATGTAATTGTTTTGAGATAATTATCCTTGGCTACAAGGGTCAATAACAAGGGTGATATTGTTCTGAGATTCCACAGACAGTTGAGACGTCTTCGCAAAAGTATTTTTCTGTGTAAGGCTGCAATGGCCTTTGTACAAGATTGCAGATTTTGTGGGGTCTCTTGTCCTAGTTTTGTTGTCAGGAATTCAAGTGTGAGAACCCTCTCTTCATAGCCTTCCCTGCCCTATTCATCAAGATTTTTGTTTGTTTGTTTTTTTAAACACAAATGACTCCATTTTGATTCTTACAGCCTTCACAAGAACAAATATTTACTCAATTGAGGACCAACTGAAGTAGTTGGCTTGTACTTAGGGGTCAATTACATGAAAAAAATCCATGTTTTCAGGCAGGAGATCACTCCAGGTCAACTGAGATGCTCACACTCTGAGAGACATGTGGAAACAGAGACTTAATCAGGTGTAGATTTATGTGTCCCATTTCAAACTCATTCTCACGTTGCAGAATGCAGAGGGTGACTCTTACTATGTATATTGTTATGATTATCATTGCTATGTGTCATTTTATTTCTTCCTTTGGCTCAGTTAAATATCGGTTTGTTGAAATTCTACTAACACAGATTTTACAGGAATTTTTCTTTGGGAGTAGGTAAAAAGGCACAGGTAGGCCAGTGAATGTTCCTAGTAAAACACAGCTAGTGCTGATGGGCCACTAAATAATGAGTTCAGTAAATGCAAACGCTTTTTAAATTTTTGTTTTGAAATGGAATCTCACTCTACTGCCCAGGCTGGAGTTCAGTTGCACCATGATAACTCACTGCAGCCTAGAACTCTTGTGCTAAAGCGATCCTCCCACTTCAGCCTCCCGAGTAGCTGGGACTACAAGCATGCCCCAGCACACTCTGCTATTTAAAAAAAAATTTTTTTGTAGAGATGGGGTCTCACTATGTTGTCCAGGCTGGTTTTAAATTCCTGGCCTTAAGCAATCTTTCTGCTTCCGCCTCCCAAAGTGCTGGAATTGTAGGTATGAGCCACCACAACCAGCTAGATGCTTTTGTAAAAGGACCAAAATATGACTGCTTTGTAGCAGCAATTGCATTGCAATTACCATTGACTTTTAAAGACTTGGTTTGATTTTGTTAATCCCTTCAAGCATGTTCCTGAAAGTTTTGGTATTTCAAAGTTGGCTGTAAACAAAAAGAACCTGAAGAATCTCTGCTTTAGATTTATTTTAATTAGTTTAAAATTATCTAAATTAATCTGAAATTTTTTCCCCTGAGTAAGTTGTCTTCCTTACTCAGGAAGAATAGATAAAAGAAATAGAGTACTAGCAATAAAATTATCTGTGGGTGGTGGAGACAGTATTGGTGCTTGCAGTATATTTGGAAAGAGGCACAATTCTCCTGGAGAAAAAAAAATGCTAGAGGAAAGGTAAGAGTTACTGAAGTAATTTGGATTAGAGAAGACAATTGTGCAATTTAAGAACTCCCTGCAAGTTTAGGCCAGACATGGTGGCTCACACCTGTAATCCCAGGACTGTGGGAGGCTGAGGCGGGCAGATCACTTGAGGTCAGGAGTTCGAGACCAGCCTGGCCAACATGGTAAAACCCTGCCTCTACTAAAAATATAAAAATTAGCCTGGTGTGCCTCAGAGTGAACAGGCAACCTACAGAGGGGGAGAAAATTTTTGCAATCTACCCTTTTGACAAAGGGCTAATATCCAGAATCTACAAAGAACTTAAACAAATTTACAAGAAAAAAACAAACAACCCCATCAAAAAATGGGCAAAGGATATGAAGAGACACTTCTCAAAAGAAGACATTTATGCAACCAACAGACACATGAAAAAATGCTCATCATCACTGGTCCTCAGAGAAATGCAAATCAAAACCACAATGAGATACCATCTCACACCAGTTAGAATGGCAATCATTAAAAAATCAGGAAACAACAGGTGCTGGAGAGGATGTGGAGAAATAGGAACACTTTTACACTGTTGGTGGGAGTGTAAACTAGTTCAACCATTGTAGAAGACAGTGTGGCGATTCCTCAAGGATCTAGAACTAGAAATACCATTTGACCCAGCGATCCCATCACTGGGTATATACCCAAAGGATTATAAATCATGCTACTAGAAAGACATATGCACACATATATTTATTGCAGCACTATTCACAATATCAAAGACTTGGAACCAACCAAAATGTCCATCAATGACAGACTGGATTAAGAAAATGTGGCACATATACATTATGGGATACTATGCAGCCATAAAAAAGGATGAGTTCATGTCCTTTGCAGGGGCATGGTGAAGCTGGAAACCATCATTCTGAGCAAACTATCACAAGGACAGAAAACCAGACACCAAATGTTCTCACTCATAGGTGGGAATTGAACAATGAGAACACTTGGACACAGGGCAGGGAACATCACACCCCAGGGCCTATTGTAGGGTGGAGGACATGGGGAGTGATAGCATTAGGAGCAATACCTAATGTAAATGACTAGTTGATCGGTACAGCAAACAACATGGTACATGTATACCTATGTAACAAACCTGCACATTGTGCACAAATACCCTAGAACTTAAAGTATAATAATTAAAAAAAAAATTAGCCTGATATGGTGGTGTGCACCTGTAATTGCAGCTACTTGGGAGGCTGAGGCACGAGAATCACTTGAACCTGAGAGGCAGAGGTTGTAGTGAGCCAAGATTGCACCACTGCACTCCAGCCTGGCCAACAGAGCAAGACTCCATCTCAAACAAACAAATGAACAAACAAACAACAGAAAACCAAAAGAATGCCCTGGAAGTTTAAAGAGGATTCTGAAATAAAGAGCAAGACTGTTTGTTATTCTGTAGAAGAAGAAATAGAGAAGAAACAACTGGATGTTAATGGGTGAAGGTTAGTCTTGCTACTTGGAAGAATTTTTAAGTTCTCATCCTATTCTCCTACTTTCTTTCCCAATGTCATTCATTAGTCATAGCATTGTTAAGTTTTCATGGGTATTTGTAAGCTAAAATATTGTTCCACAAATTTTGGGAGAGAATTGACATTGGTTCTGAAGGATGTGTTCACATGTGGTTAGTTAGGGAAGGGCAATGGGAGGAGGGACATTTCTTTGCGGTCTTTTCCAGCCACTTAGGAAAGTGACACATGGCTAGTCAATCTTGAAATCCAATGACCAAGAGTCACTGGATAAATTTGGTAAAGCTTATCCATCTCAGAAGTATTTAAAAACTCTGTAAGAAAATTCTCTCACTCTTGAGAGAGATAAGCCATTGCATCTAAGAGTGCTCACAGATAGAACCTTTTGAGGAAAGAGTGATGGCACCGTGGGGTCTAACTCTGTGCTGGATTCACTTTCCCTTCTGGGGGGTTCCCACTCCAAGGTTGTTTTGGCTTTGGTTGGGGATACCCTCTTATTTAATGTTTCAGTTCAACCAGTAGAAGACGGATTTTTTTTTTTTTTTTTTTTTTGAGACAGGGTCTTGCTCAGTCACCCAAGCTGGAGTACAGTGGAACAATCACAGCTCATTGTGGCCTCGAATTCCTGGGCTCAGAGATCCTCCTGCCTCTGCCTCTCGAGTTTCTGGGACTACAGGCATGCACCACCATGCCCAGCCATTTTTAAAAAATTTTAATTTCTTTCTGTAGAGACAGAGTCTTGCTATGTTTCCCAGGCTGGTCTTGAACTCCTTACCTTGAGCAATCCTCCTGCCTCTGCCTCCCAAAATACTGGGACTACAGATGTGAGTCACAACACCTGGCCCAAGATGGAATGTTTAAATAGGACTTTACTAAAGCTCTGGGTCTACGGCAGAAAACCAACAAAGAGAACCTTAAGGAGGCGGTGAAATTTAAAGTAGGGTTACCTCATCAGTAGGGTTTCAAGAAAAACAGTCAGTTTTCTTTCAGCCCCATCTTTGTCTTATCCTCCCTAGGAAAACTGAAAGAAGCAGAGCCCTCTCTACTACCTTCCAAGGCTCATTTCCCTTTCCCTGTTTGATGACCTGCCTTTTCTCTTGATGACAGATGCTATGATGACCTCATTCTCTGGAAAAGACCCTGTACTTTCCCTCAGGGAGATGGCCTTTCCCTTGCAGACCTGGCTGGGACAGCCATGTCAGAGCATATCACCATGCCCCAGACAATCAAATACGCTGAGGCACACACATTTAGCAACAGGGGGTCATTTCCTTACAGCTTCTTAGAAATCAGATATTTACAAGATTAATTTACAATAACAAGAAGCCCTTGTCTGCAGCTGCAGAATATTTGTGGCCTCTCTCAGAGCCCTAGAGACACACTTGACATAGTGAGGACAGGTCACCTGTATCAACCCTCCCCCACCATTAGGTTTGCTATTAGTTGACTCCAGGGATATCACTTAGCTCTATCTGATGAGATGGGCAAGTGGCCTTTATGCAGATGCCATCACATCGCCCTGAAGGCTGAAGTTTAGCTCCAGAGACTAGCAGTGGATGGAAATGGAGAGAGAGAACTAAGGTAAAATGGGGAACCACATTTCATGGTATTGAAATTGAATATGGAGTGACTGACTGTCTGCCTTCTTTATTCCAAATTCTTGATGTTCTGTCTTTTTCAGGGACTCTTACTAGATGACTGAAATGAGTGATATGCTTTCTCTACTTTGGAAAAGAGAGACAGCTGGGAGCATGACGTTGCTAAACTCTTTCTTTCTGGGAGTGGTCTCATTATCTCAAAGTGGATGCAGTTTCTCAGAGAAATCCCAGAAGAGGCAAAGTTCTTCTTGCCCCTATTACAGAGAACCAAATAGCAAGAGAGTTTATTAATAATGTTTCAGATACTTAAAATTATTATAAATAATTCCCACCACCCTGTTTTGAAGTCGGTACTATTGTTATCTCCATTTTACAGATGATGCAATAGTAGCTCAGAGACTGGAAGTGACTTGTACAACATCACTCAGGTGAAAAGTGGTGGCATCAGAATTTGAACTCAGACCTGCATGACCCACATCCTTTTCACACCAGGAGCCTGGTTTCAGGAGCTGCAGTGCTTTGAGTGTGTAACTACTTTGATTTTGGCACCATTTTTTTTCACTTTTGGAAGTGCTATTTGGTGTCTGTATTTAGTCAGTTACAATTATTATTATTATTATTTTTTATTTCAGAGCCTTTAGAGAGCTGTGTGACAGCTGGAAGAGATGGGTAGGCCAGGGCTGAAAATCTCTGACCCTGAAGATAGAAATATGCTTTTACAGGCACTCAACACCCCTACTTTGAGGACAGTGAGGTTCTGAGAGGACCACGAGGATCTTTTCTTGCCTTGCTTCTTTAAGTATTTTAGTCGTACAGCACACCTGACTGTTTGCCTCCATGCAGGTTATGGAATTTCCTGAGCCACTTTTATAAATTCCCTAGGTCATGAGGAGGTGAATGTAGGGGGAACCATATTCTTTCTAGTAGTTCTATGTTAGCATATTACTTAGGAATTCTTGTTCTTAATCTTTTAGAAGCATTTGGAAGGTAACTTCTCTCAACTTTCCTCTTTTACTGTACTCCCAATGGAGAATGAAGGTCTTGACTGATTTGTAGAATTGGGAGAAGGTACAGAATATATGTAATAAGCCTCCCTCCCCTCCCTATTTCTCAGGCCAGCCTGACCCTAGGAGGCCGGAATTCTTCCTATGCTCCCATCTTCCCTGTAGGACCCCCTAAGTGGGTTGTGGTCCATGCCTGGCTTCCAAAGGAAGGTCTAGATGCCCATCACTAACTGCCTTCACCAACAAGTCTTGACTTGGAGGCAGAAAATCTGCTTGCAACAGTCTGCACAACTTTTTTCTGTGAAGTCCCAGACTATCTCATGGGTGTCTGGCCGAAGACTGAAACTCATTGGGTGGGAAATCCGTTGGCCCTGGGTCAAGTTGAAGTTCTCCAATCCACCCTTACAGTAATAGAGCTTATAACTGATATTCACTAGCCAATTCCTTCATTTTATTCCTCCATTTGTTCCAAAACCAGAGTGGGGGATAGATGGGTAGGATTTATCAGCACCCTGAAACCTCAACAGTGAGATGTGCACACACTGTGGACTCTCAAGCAATTGTGAAGAGTCTGAATTTGTAAAATGGCCAAATGACATTTATTTTGGAGAGCTGTATTGTATTTTCCCAGTTAACCAAGTGTTACCAAGTAGCCAAGTGGTTCTCAATCCTGGCTGTGTGTCAGAATCACCTGGGAATGTTTTTAAAAATTCTGATGACTTGGGTTCTTTCCTGGAGGTTCTGACTTCCTTCATCTGGGAATAGTGTCTGAATATAGGTTTTGATAAAAACTCCAGGTGAGTCTAAAGTGCAGATAAGAGCTTCTGAAGCCTCCTTATTTAACAGATCAGTGTTTCCCAAAGTGTAACGCTTGTAACACTGAGTGTGTGAGTTGGCTTAGATAGCACAAAGTTTGACTTTGATAACACTAAAACATGTTGTGAAAAAGTTTGCCTTTCTAATTTTCTATTAATTCTTCTGATTAGATTAAAAAGAATGTCTCAATATGGTGGTAGTAGATGCCTAACACCTATCTTTTAAAAGAGAGTAGATATCAAGTTCACACAATAGTATGTATTGAGAATTATTGATAGTCTTTAATCTTTTTGTACAATTTCTGTCTATTTATAGTAGGTGATACTGACTTTCCATTTATGGTAGGGATATGAAGTTTTCTTTAAAAAAAAATCAGTGGCTCTCCATCTTGGCTTCACATTGAAATCATTTTAGGAGCTTTAAAACATAACGATACCTGGATTTTATCTTGGGCATTGGGATTTTCAAAAGCTCCCCAAAGGTGTAAAACTACAGTTTTAAAGTGCATCAGTTTAGTGCTCCTCAAACTTTAATATGTGTATGAATCACCTGAAGATCTTGTTAAAATTCAGATTCTGGTTCAGCAGGCTAGGGTGGGCACTGTGATTCTACATTTCTTGCAAGCTCCCAGGCGATGCTGATGCTGCTGATAGGTGGGCCATGATTTGAGGAGCAAGGCCCTCGTGGAACTTGCTTCTGTACCTTAAATACTTTCATAAAGTAAACAATGCTGTCTCAATTTATTTTTTACGGGAGGAGTGCAAATCTTAAAATGAGTATTAGTCTTCATGTTCAAAAGTCATGGTCAAATAGTTTCAGCACCTTGGACAGAAGCACAAGCAATTATTTTAAAGGGCCAGTGCCTAAGCTGGAGAAGGAACAAGAGTTAAAAATCTCTTGTGTATTAAAAGCATTTGTAAAATAATGATGTTGAAAATATTATTGAAGATTGTGAAAGAAAGTTAAAAAATAATTATGCATCTTTTTAAATGCAACGCTGCTGGTAGACCCTGTATTATTTTATCTGCCATCTTGTAGGGCTAATGCTCTGCCAGATATCATCAGACACAGGAGTTGGGTTATGAAATAGAACCATACAGTATTATGCACTGAAGATTTCTGACTCCTCATTAATGGAACTAGAAGATGACTTTAGCCTAAATATCAAGCTTGGATGATGAAAAGGCTAATGGGGCCAAATTGCAAATTCAGGAGAGAGAGTGTGGAATGTCAACAACAGCATGTCAAAGTGGCCTGAACTGAAGTGGCTCTTGGAGTCAGACAGAACTGAACTTGAATACCAACTCATGAATTACTCACTGTGACCTTGAGTATATTTAATTTAATCCCCATGAGATTCAGTTTTCTCATCTGGATAATGGAGGTAACAACACTGTCTTTCAAGAACTGTGAAGATTAAGTGATGTAAGAAGATCACATCAGTTTCTTACTTCAAACTTTTCAATGGCTTCCCACCAAATTCCTTTTTAGGGACCACAAAGCTCTACACGTGATATGGTTTGGCTCTGTGTCCCCATTCAAATCTCATCTTGTAGCTCCCATAATTCTCATATGTTGTGGGAGGAACCCAGTGGGGAGATGACTGAATTATGGGGCAGGTCTTTCCCATGCCTTTCTCATGATAGTGAATGGGTCCCACGAGACACAATGGTTTTAAAAACAGGAGTTGCCCTGCACAAGCTCTCTTTTTGCCTGCCACCAGCCATGTAAGGTGTGACTTGCTCCTCCTTGCTTTCTGCCATGATTGTGAGGCTTCCTCAGCCATGTGGAACTGTGAGTTCTCCATTAAACTTCTTTCCTTTGTAAATTGCCTAGTCTCGGGTATGCCTTTATCAGTAGCATGAAAACTGACTAACACAACATGATTCAGCTCCTCCCAATCCCTTCCTTCTTTTGTTCCATACCACTCTACCCCTGGATCACTAGGTTTCAGCAATATTAATCTTCTAATTGTTCCATGGGCACCCAAGTTTATTCCAGTCTCAAGGCTTTTGTACTCTGTGACCCCCTTGCCTAGCATGCTCTTTTTATGACTGTCTCCTTTTAAATTGGATTTCAGTTCTGTCATCACCTTCTCAAATAAACCTTCCTTGACTCATGTATCTAGGGTCATTTCTGCCTGACCTTAGTCACTTACAATTATTTATTTCTGACACTTACTTATCACTCCTTGAAATTATCTTATTTGCTTTCTTATATACTATCTTTCTCATTACAATGTAAGCGCCAAAAGGTCAGGGGTCTTATCTATCTTGTTCATTAATGAATCACTATGCCTAGAATAGATCTTGACACATAGTGTATTTCAATAAATATTAGTCAAATAAATAAATGACTAGAGAAGTGCCTGGGACTTGTTAAATGTGTGCCTACTCTCTTGACTCTTTTCATCTCCACCCCTAAAGATGTTCAAGGTGACAGCCTGGTCATTGGAGATGCTAAGGAATAATATAAGAAACTTCTGGCCAGGTGCGGCGGCTCATGCCTGTAACCCTAGCACTTTGGGAGCTGAGATGGGTGGATCACTTGAGGTCAGGAGCTCGAGACCAGCCTGACCAATATGGTGAAACCCTTTCTCTACTAAAAAAAAAAGAAAAAGAAAAAAAATCAGCCGGGTGCGATGGCACATGTCTGTAGTCCCAGCTACTTGGGAGGCTGAGGCAGGAGAATTGCTTGAACCTGGGAGGTGGAGGGTGCAGTGATCTGTGAGCTGAGATCATGCCACTGCCCTCTAGCCTAGGCAGCAGAGCAAGACTCTGTCTCAAAAATAATAATAATAAAAAAGAATAATATAAGAAGCTTCTAACCATGAAGGTTTAGAGCAAGCTTGCAGAGGTATATAATCTATTCTATATTTCTGGGAACTGTACAGAAAGATCATTGGAAAGAGGATCTACTAATGACTAGGTTGTGTAGCTTTGGATGAGGGGCTCTTTCAGGCCTTAGCTTTCTTTTTTGATCTTTGAGTGAAATAGTCTCTAAGATCCTCTGTGGCTTTCTAATGGTTCCGTGATAGTAAAAGAAGAATCTAACCTTTGTGGTTATTCTGCGATTGCTTCCTGTCTCACTTTATTATTCTTCACTGTCTTGTGCCCTGGGATCTTCCCACTGTGGACTGCACCACCTGCTGTCTTTTACTGGCTGGCTTCTGTTTGAACTCGGCCAGTGGGAGGCATCAGCATGATATCAGAGGTAAGGAAGAGAGAGGCATTCCTTCCACTCTGACATTGTATCTCTGACTGTGGTGTGGCCCCTTCTTGCTGGAAGGTCCCTCCTCCGAGGCTCTAGACCTCACTGAGGTCCACTAACATCCTTTCCTCTCATTGCTTCATTAGGAAAGGTAAAGCTTCCTGTTATTTCTAGTTCCAAGGTACCTCAACAGCTAATGGAAAGTTTCCTCATAGAAAGCTTCACCTCTCACAAGTTCCCCTAATCTTGCTCAAGCCATTGTTAGCAGCTTTTTGGTTAAAGTCATTTCATGAAACCATCTGATTGAGATTTGGTTCCTTGTAAGACTCTGATCGACAACCCATTTTGAAATATGTCCAGAAAAGCAGATTCTAAGAACTTCCACTGAAAATCGTTTGTGGTGTTAATAGACATTTCTATAATGATTTCTTCTTTGGGTTTAATCTGGAACTCTCATACTGCAGTTGAAGTCTCACATTCTCTTGTTCCATCTCCAGTGGAGAGAAATGTCATTCTGCCATTCTCTCGGTAACAAAGCTCCAAAGACATGGCAACTCCTCATGCAGAGTTGATGAGAAGACAGCTCTCTTCCCTGTGGCCCTATTTACTCATTTTAAATCAGAACATTCCCCTCCTCTGCTTTTTTTTTTTTTTTTTGGCATGACAGTGGCACATTCTGCCAATAAGCCCAGGAAATTCACAGTATCTATTTATCCCAGTAGACACGAGCCTCTTCTCCCCCCTTGTTGTGTCTGGCAAGTACATGGGATTAATTGCACAGTCTCCAAAGAGGCCGGACTATCACATTTAGCTGAGTGCACTAATAAAAGGATTATTATTTAATGGTTCAACCTCCTTCAACTCTCCTTTATCCTGCCTCCCTGAATTGGAGGACAAAATTAATAAGGCTGCTGTGACCATGCCCAACAGCCTCTGTTTGCCACCCTTTCAGCAAATTCTTTGCTTTTCTGCACTTCCCCCTCAACTCCGAAGTGACTTTTATTCTCCAAGTTGATGCAAAGATGGATTGTGACAATAGTTTGTGGGTGGCTGTCAGAATTGATGGTGGTTTGTGTGGGAAAATGCATAGCAAGTTTGAGAGCTATGGTTAGGATTCCACATAGAGTCAATTAAAAAAAAGTTCTACTCACAAGGAAAGGTCAAGCTGAGAGTTTTAATTATGAGGCTGTTATAATATATATATCATGCTTGGATGATCTGGGTTTGAAGAGCTGCAAAATTATGCGATATACTCAACTCTAAAATGGGCATAAAAACAATGTGATGTTTTGAGGTAATGACTTAGAATTTTGCAAAGAAGGTAATGAGGTGAAGTGAAAAGGATGGAGTGTTGAGTGACCTGGGTTCCACTCAGGCCCAGCTCATTCACCTCTTTGGGCCTAGCATCCTCACCTGTAAAATGATGTACAATTGGAGGCTTTTTAAAAAACTCTGCTACTAATAATCACTTTATAAGTTACCTACTGGAATTGTAATTAGCTCCATTTTATGGAAAGAAAATTGAGACTCAGAGAGAGATTGAGAACATTGTTTAAGTTCACACAGCCAGCAAAGTTATAGCCTGTAATAACTGACTCCAAATCTTGGGTTCCAGACTATCAGAGTTTCTACATACCTTGAAGACAACTGGAAAAAATTTAAATTGTGCACCATTTTCTAGATGAGGATAGTCCTTAGGAAATCTGCAAGGACTTGCTCTAGGCCATTCATCTAGTAAATGGTGGGATGGGACATGAACTCGTGACTGTCTGACATCAAAGCCTAAGCTCTTAGACATGATGCTGGATTTCCAGTTATGATTGTTAATACATCCATCACTGTCCAAAGATGTACGGAGGATATGATCAGAAGAGAATTCAGATTTATACCCAGTAAACTACCTAATTTAGGATTATAGGGAACAGAGTTCAGTGGTCTTAAATTCTGAAGTATATCTGCTAACCAGGAGGCAGGTGGAATTCTGGTTTTATTCTAGCACCCAGCACAATGTATAAGAAAGATGTCCACTTAAATGTTAAATGTTTTAACCAGCATTGTGCAATTTGGAGGATATCATACTTACTGAAATGAACCAGGCACAGAAAGAAAAATACTATATGATTTCACTTACATGTGGAATCCAAAAGAATCAAACTCATAGAAGTAGAGAGTAAAATGATGGTTGCCAGAGGCTGGAAGTAGGTGAGAAGCAGGGAATGGGAGATGTTTGTCAAAGGGCACAAAGTCTGTTAGATGGAAGAAATAAATTTTGAGATCTACTGCATAGCAGGGTGAGTGAGTCAGTAACAATGTATATTTCAAAATAACTAAGATAATAAATTTCAAAGTTCTCACCACAAAAAAATGATAAGTGAAGTGACAGATGTGTTAATTTAGCCTGATTTAATTATTCCACATTGTATACATATATCAAAACATCACATTGTATCCCATGAATGTATACAATTATGATTTATCAATTAAAAATAATAGTAATAAAAATCACATACTGCAATTGCTTGAACATAGATGCAAATACCAAACACCAAGTGCGCACCATATTAGAATTTATTATAATACAAACAAGTCCAAACACAATATATAATCTAATTAAGAAAATATGAACATTTGCTTTTTTCTATGGTAACTTTCTATTCCATTCTTTGAACTGGAATAGCCAACATTAGAGACTTTTATTCACGTCTAGTAGGCTCCCCATGTTGAACCAGGAGGTACCAACTGTGCAAAGTGATCTTTTCCAATAGCAGGGTGTTGGCAACACACAATTTCATGCCCACTCCGGTCTGTCTTTTATGGTTTGTCTGTCATTCCCCTCATTTCCTTCCCCATGAGACATTTCAGCCATCAAGTTGTTCAATAAAAAGACACAGCATGGTGGTGCGTATCATCATTGCAATGTCCAACCAAGGACACAAATCATGTAGCAAGAGAGAAGCTAGTTAACCGTCTTTGAAAGAGGCACCACAAAAACCCAGGATAAGGCAATTGCTTTAGTGCCACCAGCAGCAGCCGTTTACATGACAGGCTTCAAAATTCAAGGCTTTATTGTTAAAACTGGCCTGAAAGAAAAGGCTTACAGGTTTTTAAAGTTTTAAAGTTAAAAAAACCCATTTCATGATGTCCAAAATTATTACTATAAATAATAATAAATTAAAAGTCCTTAGACAATTTGAAATAAATTTTAAGAGATATGTATCAACCTAACCCAATGGGCATTCATTTGCATCATAAGCAGAAAACAGTAATTCACTAGAGTGCCTTCGAGAATTGGACCTCTTTTAAATATCATTTAGCAAAATATAAAATATATTCAGAAGAAAAGAGATCACAATACTACGTGGTAGAGCCTCTATCGTCAAGAGAAGTAATAAATTAAAGTGTCAGAGGAAAATGTTCCCAATGCACACCCAGTGTCTAAACATCAACAATTAATTGTTACATACATTAAAAATGTGGAGCAGAGAGCATGGAGAATCACATACATAAATTCCATTTTATGTACATTCTCAAAAAGGAATTGCTTAACCTTTGTAGATATTGCACTTTGACTCATTCACGTATAGCTCAGACTAGCATTTTTCAGAGCTAGGTGTTTAAAAAATAAATAAATAAATATATTTATATATATCTATATATATTCAGTATAGGTAGCCTTTGGTCAATGTCCATTCATGAGGGGGTGTGGTGGAATTGCATCATACACACATTTAATGAATACATGTTCAATTACACGTGCTTGGCAAAAAAGAGACAGAGAGAAATGCAATTTAAGGGAGGTGAGAGAATCTGCTTACCATTCCACTCAATGAGCATACGTCCTGGGGAGCGTGGGAGATGGGAGATCTGTCCCTCAGACGACTTCCATGAACTTCTTTCAGTGGAAGCATCTTGATGCACCAGGGTGGTCCTAATGTTCTCAGATACATTAGAATCACACAATATGGTCCCTAAATGAGAGCCAATTTTGCCTTGTCATCAACCAGATAAACAACAACTTGTTCCAGTGCTAGAGAAAGACTTAGCTGTGTTAGGTTTTGAAAGCAATGGAATATAATCTCCAACATGGCTCTTTTTTGAGGATCTTTTGCAAAGGTAACTTTGGCTCTATAAGGTTTTATCTTTTGCACTGACTTTAGAATCTAATCCTTGGCTCTGATGAGATTCTATTGCAATCCTTTAAAAGGGGTAAGAATTAGGATCATCAGGACTAATATAACCTAAGTTTATATTGAGCTAGTATTGACAGCATTGGCTGAAGTTTAGGGTTTGTGTTGCCGTGGGGCCTTTTCTTACCCCATTCATTTATTGCAAATTCCCTTAAAAAAGATAGACATATCTTCCAACTTAGGGACAAAATGCAGTAAAAATCCAGCCTGAGGAACTAAGTATTCCAGGTGGACTGTCTGCTGTTTGTTTGGTCACCAAAAATATCATGTAATTTCAAAGTCATTTTGGCAGATTTATTCCAAAACAGGGATGAATTCGAATACTGGGAGTCAGAGAGAGGTTAAAAAAAAAAAAAAGAAAAGCTAAATAAGAGGAATATAATCGTGTGTGTGCGTGTGTGTGTGTGTGTGTGTGTGTGTGGTGCACACATAAGTAGCAATTTCCAGGGATGCCCCTATTTATTACATCCTAGAAGTGTTCTTGCCTTGGACAGGCAAGGGTAGAATAAATAAACACACTTATATTTTATCATTTTACAAAGGATCTGGGTTAAATAGCTTTACCAAGAACTGGCACCACCCTTTTAAGCCATGTGCGTCAAAGGGCAGACAAGGCGTCAGCATGGGCACCTTTTGTGTCTGTGTTTGTGGCGAAATGGCAATGCCAGCTGGGCTGTGAGGCAGAGCTGAGAACACCTCCTCTCATACCCGCAGAGCTGCAGTTCCTGACCCTTGAATATTAAATTCAGTTCGGAAGTCACTTCAAATAAAACAATTTGGTGAGGGCCCTCAGCAAGCAAGGAGGCAGGGTTGGCAACTCGACAGGCTTGAGCTTCTCTAGGAAGCTTGAGTGATACCATAACAAGAAGCAGTTTTGAGTAACGGGATCGTATGCAGCTGACACAGGGATGGGTTGAAACAATGGCAAGTGTGGGCTTATTTTTTTGTTTTTCTGGGCTTAAGAATTCCTCCTTTCCCCCTGCACACCAGGCAGGGTCTTCGTTTTGGAGGAGATAGAGAAAATCTATACATAATGATAAATAGAAAACTGCCTCTTAGACCCCAGGTTTGAGGTCACAGCTGTGTGGGTTTGGAGATTTCCTGAAGAAGCTCTGACCAGAGTTTGGGTGGGATCCAATACTCTTCTATTTCCACAGTGTCATTCTGAAGCTAGGAGTGCCAGGGCCACTTCAAGACCACAACCCTCTCTAGGACAAAGGGCACCTTGAAAAAAATCCTGAAACGGTCATTATTGTTAGCTCCTGGGAACAGCACAGGGAAGTGATGAATGACCTCAGCTCTTGGAAGAAGAGTGCAGGCTCAGCTACGTGCTACTGGGGTTTGGTAAGTCACATAAATGAAGGGTTCCCAGTGACTGTGGATGGTACCAGGGTGAAATCACAGACTATTTCTCTACTTTGTGTCCTAACTGGTCACAGGATGATGACACAAGCTCCAATGGCATCTTCAAACTGGTAGGAACTTTTGCTGTCAATGCGACTCTGTGGAAATAAATGCATAAGTAAAAACAAATTTCATGCTCTCCTTTCTTCTCTTCCATCTCTTCTCATCTACCAGTCTGAGAATTGCCCAGTCTGCCAGAGACAGGAAATCGGATTAGCACTCTTAAGGAGAGCTGCTCAGCCATAGGATGGGACACCTTCCCATCTGGAAATGGATTAGACAAAGGCAGTAGTTGCCACACCTAGGGAATCACGGGGATATTTTTATAGGTTTTCCATTTTTGTCATACTGGTACACCAGCATCTTGATGCAGTGTGAGTTCGCCGGCGAGATCCAGGGGCTACTTGTTATGGAAAAGTTATGATTGGTGTAGAACTGTACAGGTTGCTTCTGGCACTTGAAGAAGGCCTTGAGCGTGGCGGCTGCCATGGTGCGGAACCGCTTGCTGATGAAGCAATAGAGGAAGAAGTTGATGGCTGTGTTCAGAAGGGCTAGCATGTTGGCAATGTCGGACATGATGTGCACCAGCCAGCGGTTCTGGATGGGCGCCCCATAGAGGTGGTAAAGAATCATGATGATGCGGGGGGCCCAAAGTGTGGCAAAGATGGAGGTAATGGTGAACAAGATGGCGGTGGTCTTCCCCGTGGAGTAGCCACGGAGACGAAAATTGCTCTTCCTCCTGAGCTTGTACACAATGATTGAGTTCAAGATGAAGAAGATGGAGCAGGGCACCAGGTAGACGGTGAAGCAGTGGATCCAGATGAGGACATGATGCACAGAGGTGCTGATGTAGTCTTCAGTCCAGATGTTGGGCCACCAGTAATAGGGGATGCTGGTCAGGAAGCAGGTGATGTAAACACTTACAATGACTTTCCGGGTGCGTGCTGGGTATGAGACCGTGTGGTACTTGAGTGGGTGGCAGACAGCGATATACCTGTCAATGGTTAATGGAACAGTAATCCATATGGAGGTGTGGATGGATGAGAATTCCAGCACTTCTATGATCTTGTCGGGGACCTGAGGCATCTGCATGTTCAAGATGAAATCTTCCAACAGGAAGTCCACAAACACTATGAAAAAGAGGACCAAGATGTCGGCAGCAGCGAGTGCCAAGAGATAGTTGTAGGAGGATTTCTGCCTTCTTGCCACCAGCTGGGAGAGGATGATCACTGTCAAGATATTTGCTGTGGAGAGAAGAAAAACTGGTTTAGCTCTGAAGCAAAGATGACTTCATTGGCTCCTATGGGGGCCCTAGCATATGTTTATTGTTCACTCCCATGGAAGTCAAAATGATTGAATTAATGCTTTTGAGGGACAACCTCGGCATTACAAATAGCACCTCATACAAACACGTGGGTACTATTTTAAAGTTGTACTTATATTCTAACACAACCATGAGAGGAGGTGCCTCCATTCCCCTCATCTTAGAAATGAAACTGGGGCTCTGAGAGCCTCACACAGCCATGAGAGGAGGTGCGGCCATTCTCCTCACACAGCCATGAGTGGTGTTGCCGCCATTTTCCTCACACAACAATGGGAGATGGTGCCACCATTCTCTTCACACGACTGTGAGAGGTGGTGCTGCCATTATCCTCATCTTAGGAATGAAGCTGGGGCTCTGAGAGACTCACACAACCGTGAGAGGTGGTGTTGCCATTCTCCTCACACAACTGTGAGAGGTGGTGCCGCCATTCTCCTCACAGAACTGTGAGAGGTGGTGCTGCCATTATCCTCATCTTAGGAATGAAACTGGGGCTCTGAGAGTTTAAGCAACTTGCTTAGAGCCACACAGTTGATAATTCATGGTGATAGGATCTCCTGATCCCAAATCTCATGCTCTTTCTTTTGTTCAGTTGCATGAAGAATTTGGGGCTGAGGTGGCATTTCCTGCTATATGTGTTCAGGAAACAGACGGGACCATATCACCTCTTAAGAACCTCTTCAGAGCTTGGATTTTAGGATCTTTCCTTTTTAAGTAGATTTAAAATTGGAGGTGCAGAGAAGATTTTGACCTTCAGATTAGTTTAAAAATAAATTGCATTTATTTTTGGAATAGATAATCTATATACACATACATAATCAAAAATAATAACAAGGAAAAGTACATTTTCCTTCTACTCTTGTTCTCCAATCATCAAAATTCCCCCCCCTCAGGAAAACTACAGTTAATAAATAATCTATGCTTATATATGTCCATATAGTGTGCATGTATCAAGTTGGTGCAAAAGTAATTGGCAAAACCGCAATTATTTTGCACCAACCTCATATATAGTTTTTGCATAAACAGCAGCAATGTATTATTTTTTGTGGGGTCATGTTTGTTTTGAAAATACATCTATATAATTTCTGATCGGTTTTTAAAAAAAGTCTCCCTGAATTAAGCATGTTTAGAAAGTCATTAGGGACTCACTCCAAAATGATATTCCAATGGATAATATCTAGAAGTCATTCTACACGTTTATTTTCATTCATGCTCACAATCAACCCTGAAATTTGAACACTGATAATGCTATTTTGCAAGCTAAGTTCTCAGAAAGTTTATATTCCTTGTCTGAAGTCCAATGGCAGAGCTAGAATCCAGATCTCTCTCTGTCTCTCTCTCTCTCTTCCTTTCTTGGTAGCCGTTTAAAATGTTATACAATAGTTACCATGTAAAAATGTC
This sequence comes from Piliocolobus tephrosceles, assembly GCF_002776525.5. Lineage (NCBI taxonomy): Eukaryota > Metazoa > Chordata > Mammalia > Primates > Cercopithecidae > Piliocolobus > Piliocolobus tephrosceles. The sequence continues at coordinate 18,877,327 of NC_045450.1, forward strand.
TTATAATAAACACACCTGCAAAACCTGGTGTACTCATCACTCAGATTTAACAAATTTTAACATTTTGCCATGTTTACTTCAGCTTTCTTTAAAGAAAGAAATGACACTCTAGATACAGTCGAAGTCTCCTCTGAAGAAGCTCTGTTCTCATTCTTTTCCATCTTCTTTCTCTAGATGCAACCACCATGCTTCAGGCTGTGTGCAGTGTCCAGTGCCAAGTCTACATAGTTTTTCTTTCTTTCTTTTTTAGATACAGGGTCTTGCTATGTTGCCCAGATTGGAGTGCAGTGGCTATTCACAGGTGCAGTCATGGTGCTTTACAGCTTTGAACTCCAGGGCTCAAGTGACCCTCGCACCTTAGCCTCCTAAGTAGCTGGGACTACAGGTGCACATCACTGTGCCCAGCCTTTTGCTTTCTTTTATACTGAAACTGCCGTTCTATACACTGATTTTGTCTTTCAACATTGTATTTCTGAGACCCATTTTTGTTGCTACATGAAGATCTAGTTCATCCATTTGAATGTCTACATAGCATTCTGCTGTAGGAACTTACTGATTTATTTATTTATTTATAATTTATTATATTAAATATGTTCATTCTTTTAAATTGGTTCCGGGATTTTGCTGTTATAAACCAAAGTTAATGTCTTGACATGACTTTCCATGAGACGTACTTATATATGAAAGTTTATCTGGTGGAATGTATACATGGAAGTGTATTTATTATGTTTTAGAGTATGTTCATCCTCATCTTTAACAGATACTGCTGAATTGCTTTGTAAAATTTTACTAATTTAGATTCCCAACAGCAGAATATGAGAATTCCAGTTGCTCCATATCCTCTCAGTATTACCATTTTTTTTTAACAGTCTATGCTGTTCTCATTCTTGTCCAAAGCACTTTGAAACAACATTTTGAAGTGGTAGAGAGTTAAGATACGGATTATATTAATTAGCCAGGATTCAAACCCAGGACCAACATCCATGCTCAAAATCAATCTGCAATATTGGTACTTATTCCCAGTGGGGTGGGGGTACCATGAAGATATGCTATACTGCACACAATGTAGAGAAAAATGGTGAATATGTCCTACTTAAGTCACTACTTAAGAAAAAATATCCACTAAAGCAAAGGTCTTTATATTTGTAAACTTGATATTTCAAAACTGCATTCATGCATTATGTACTTATTCTGAGCTGTGTCCTGGGAGGGGATGGTGAACAAAATAGACATGGTCTGTTTAGCCTGCATGGAGCTTAGATTCTGTTAGGCAAGAAGAACATCAGCTGAAGAACCATGAAAGAAAATGCATTAACTGCAAGCTCTAGTGAATGCTATGAAGGAATGTTTTGGAGTAGCAATCAGAAAAATCTTTACTGAGATTTGGAAGACCAGGAAGAGGTTAAAAGGCGGAAAGCTTGGAAGGAGCAAGTGTTTCAAGCAAAGGAAACAGCAAGTGCAAAGGTTCTGAGGGGGAAAAATATGAAGAGTTCGGTTTATTAAGACAAAGAATATTTATATTGAATTCTGCTTGCTTTGTAAGCATTCTTGCATTTTATAGCTCTCTTTTATTAAACAGCCTTGTTGTGTTCTGTTGAAAAGCACTTCAAAATGTTTTATTCATCCAGAAATTTTTCCAAAAAGTATTTAGCATCTACTTTCTGTGGGCAAATGCCTGTGCATAGGCCTAAGGTGGATATACATTGGGTACTCTGGTGGATACCCCTAAAGTCTCTACTCAGAGAGTGGAGAAACATCATATAAGTGGCAATTATTAAAGAGATAAATGAGAACACAGTGTACAGGAGCTGCTGGTGAATAGATAAAGAAAGGACAAAAGCTTTGGTGAAGGGTTCTGATTAAAGGCTTGGCTTGCAATCCCTGCTCCTCTGACCTAATCATATATAGTCAGAGCTTCATGGAACCCAAGCTGTAAAGAGGTTGAGGTCTAAAGGTCTATTGAATCAAGGGTATGGGAATCCAGTTGCTAAGAGTGTGGGATCTGCGGCTGGGCTGCCTGGGTGTTATTACCACCTGGTCTTTAGACAAGTTTATTCAATATTTCTGTGCCTCAGTTCCCTTCTTTATGAAATGGAGTGTATTAGTCTGTTCTTACACTGCCAATAAAGACATTTCCAAGACTGGATAATTTACAAAGGAAAGGGGTTTAGTTGACTCACAGTTCCACCTGGCTGGGGAGGCTTCACAATCATGGCAGAAGGCTCATGAGGAGCAAAGTCACATCTGACATGGTGGCCGGCAAGAGCTTGTGCAGGGGAACTCCCCATTATAAAACCATCAGATCTCATGAGACTTATTCACTATCATGAGAACAGCATGGCAAAGACATGGCCCCATGATTCAACTGCCTCCCACTGGGTCCCTCCTATGATACATGGGGATTTTGGGAGCTACATTTCAAGATGAGATTTGGGTGGGAACACAGTCAAACCATATCGTGGGGTTAATAAGACTCTCCACCTCATAGGGTTGTTCTGAGGGTTAAGTGAGATAATTTCAATAAAGTGGTTAAAACAGTGTCTGGCATGTGGGAAGTGCTTAATGGATGGTAGCTATTGCCTGAGAGTCCATTCATGCAACAAATATCACCTGGGCATTGACTATGCCAGGCATTGGATGAGGCATTGGAGATACAGGTATTAACAAAGTGGACAGATTCCCTTTTGCCATGGAGTTTATAGTATAATGAGGGAGACAGACAATAAATAAACACACACACAGAATGTCAGATGTGATACTAGGAAGAATAACACCAAGGGATGAGACAGATTCATGGGGTAGTAACTTTTAGATTAAAAGCAACATTTCAGTCCAATCAAGGATGAAGAGAAGGGAGGCCAGGTGCTGTGGCTCATGCCTGTAATCCTAGCACTCTGGGAGGCCGAGGGTGGTGGATCGCTTGAGGTCAGGAGTTCCAGACCAGCCTGGCCAACATGGTGAAACCCCATCTCTACTAAAAATACAAAAATTAGCCAGATATGGTGGTGGGTGCCTATAATCGCAGCTACTCAGGAGGCTGAGGCAGGAGAATCACTTGAATTCGGGAGGCGGAGGTTACAGTGAGCCGAGATTGCACCACTGCACTCCAGCCTGGATTACAGAGTGACATTCTGTCTCAGAAAAAAAAAAAAAAAAAAGGAAAAAAGAAGGGATCTAGGGATCTGTCATGCAAATACTTGTGGGAAGAAGATTCTAGGCAGTGGGATTGGCAAGTGCAACAGCCTTGTGATGGGAATCAGCTTGTTATATTCATAGAACAGAGAGACGTGAAAATGATTTCCCATTTTAGAGATGAGGAAACCAAGGCTGGCATTTTTAGATAATTTGCACAAAGTCACAAACAGAACAAGTAAGGGAGGCAGAGAAAAATGAAAATGGAGACCCCAGCTCTGTCTGACTTTCTGGCTTATTAGATTCTGCTTTGTTTATTTTCGGTCATAGAAAAGGGTTCTCAACATAAATAACGCGATTCCTGTTCCTTAGGTTGCCCCTGACTTAGAAAAGTGCCATAATTTCTTGCAACCTCTTTTTTTCTTTTTGTTGAGACGGAGTTTCACTCTTGTCGGACAGGCTAGAGTGCAGTGATGTGATCTCGGCTCACTGCAACCTCCGCCTCCCAGGTTCAAGCGATTCTCCTGCCTCAGCCTCCTGAGTAGCTGGGATTAGAGGCATGTGCCACCATGCCCAGCCAATTTTTTTTTTTTTTTTTTTAAGTAGAGCTGGGGTTTCACCATGTTGGCCAGGCTGGTCTCGAACTCCTGACCCCACATGATCCACCAGCCTCAGCCTCCCAAAGTGCTGTAATTTCAGGCGTGAGTCATCATACTCAGCCACAACCTCTTTTTTTCCTCCCCATCCATTAAACAATGCCTGCTTTCCCTTTCACATCACTGCTTCCCAAGGAGGCAGGATGTATAAATGGCAGGGTGTCCCCAGAAAAAGTGCTATATATATATAATCTCTCTCTATATATTCTATATATATGTAAAAGTGCTATATATATATATATATATATATTCTATAGAGAGTGACTCTCCCACTTTTTCTTCCTCCCCAGCTGAACCCTGTTTGAAGTGTGGTGCTAAAAATTCTCCATATTGAAGCTCTTTAAAAGTATTCCAGCCCCATCTAATTAATGCTTTAAGTCAGGCAAGTCATCAACTCCAAGTGAAATTGCTAGGTATTCATATTTGACATTTCCTTAAGTTTCTAGTGATTGCCTCTCTTGAGAAACTAACCCGCAGACACTGAGTTTCCCATTTCTTTTGTACAGGTAGATTTTCCCCCAAGGCAACATCAAGAACATGTAGGAGATCTTTGGGGTGGGAGAAAGAAGTGTGAGCTGAGGAGACCCAGAGGGGAATGATGCGGTGCCTGTGTATTGATTTTCTGAAAAAGAAATGAAAAGGTAGAGTCTTCAACTCTTAAAAGCTTGACATTTGCTGTAACTCCCCATATTTAAAAATTCTTTCATTTCTACAGTGGCACATTTTCCCCAAAGGGAAAGAGTGGTGTTGACAGGGTCTGTGTATATTTATAAGGGGTGAGTAAATGAAGAAACCGAAGTTCTCACTGCCTGAAATTCCATTTCTGAGCTTTCCTGTCAAACTGAGCCAGTGATTCCATTGTTGAGGAAACCCAACCAATCCCATCCAAGCAAGCCCCGCTGAACTTCACCACCAAAATGTCAATGCTTCTAAAAAGCAAATCCTTTCTGTCAATGGTGTCGTCGGACAGGTTTAAGTTCCTGGATAATAAAAAGCCCATGTTTTGTGACTGCAAAGCTTCTTGGTTATATTCTTGAGGGAATTCATTTCCCGTATTTTGCAGCTTACTGTGCTCAAGCTTGGGAGGATTTGGGGAGTGGCTGAGAGAACAACGCAGGTTTTGTCGTCAGACCACACCACTGAATTGTCTGCTGGCCCAGAGAGAAAGGGTCAAGGTCTTCTAGAGGTATTTTCTGTGTTTGTGATGACTAAGGGGTCTCTGCAGGTTCCTTGGAAGAAGCAGCTCAACTGGGAGTTCTGAGTTTATATCTTTTAGTTCTGCTACATTGCCTTTTTCTTGTCTTTAAAAACTAGTTTTTCAATTACAAAAGTAATATGTACCTGTCAAAAATTAAACATTATATCAGTATAGTATCTAATAATAATAGTAATAGAATTTGCCTACTTATATTGTGTATCCACTGTGCTCAGGGCACTTCTAAGCAACTTACATACAATATCTCACTTAATCTTCACAACTACCTTGTGTAGTGTAGTGGGTACCATGATTTAAAAGCCTTGAGGTTCAGAGAGGTTAAGTAACTTGTTTGAGATCACACAGCTAGGTGATGAGCCAGGACATTAAACCAAACTGTTAAATGTATAAACTCAGGAGAGTTTATACATTTAATAACTACATTAGAAATTAGAAGGGGAAAGTCTGTCAAAATCCCATCTTGCATGGATAATGTATCAGCTAGCCTCATAGGCGGACCCTTGTGTATCATGCCCCCGGTAGACATTCCTCTATGTAGTCTCCATGCCTTGAGTTGGAGCTGTCACTGTAATTTACTTTTGACCAATACATTATGTCAGGACTGATACTGCATGACTTCTGAGGCTAGGTCATAAGTGGGTCTTTTGAACACATGCTCTTGGTATGCTCCTTCTTGGAACCCAGTTGCCTTTCTGTGAGAGGCACATGCCACTTAGGCCATGTGTAGGGCCTCTGATTGAAAGCCTCAGTAAAGCTCATGGCCAATATCAAGCATCCACTGTCATCCATGGGAATGAGCCATCATGTATATCCAGTTCAGTAAAGGTCCCAAGTGAGTGTAGTCCCACTGCTCACTGGCTGCAAATGCATGAAAGGCCAGAAGCAAGAACCACCCAGCAGAGCCCAGTCAGCCCAGGAACCATGACAAATAATCATAAATTGTTGCTTCTAGCCTCTTAAGTTTTGGGGTTTGCCATGCTGCAATAGATAACCAGAAGTTTGTTGGCCACTTGGTGTTTATATCTCCAGGATGCTTATATGCCCACAATAATAGCACAACTAGTAATAATAATTATCCCCACAAAATCAGATTATACAATAATGTTGTGCAACTTGATTTTTTTTTTTTTTTTTTTTGACGGAGTCTCGCTCTGTCACCCAGGCTGGAGTGCAGTGGCCGGATCTCAGCTCACTGCAAGCTCCGCCTCCCAGGTTCATGCCATTCTCCTGCCTCAGCCACCCGAGTAGCTGGGACTACAGGTGCCGCCACCTCGCCCGGCTGGTTTTTTGTAGTTTTTAGTGGAGATGGGGTTTCACCGTGTTAGCCAGGATGGTCTCGATCTCCTGACCACGTGATCCGCCCGTCTCGGCCTCCCAAAGTGCTGGGATTACAGGCTTGAGCCACCGCGCCCGGCCCGCAACTTGATTTTTTCACTTAGACATAAATAATAGATTTTTCCATATGTTAATGATATTCATGAAATATTCACCTATTGCTGGATGTTACTTATTATGACTATTTTTGTTACTATAAGCATTAAGTTCATGAAACATTTTTGTGCATTTCTTTTGGATAAATTCCCAAAAGTAGAAATGCTGGTTTAAAGGGTAACACACTTTTCTTCCCTCTTTCCCTCCTTTCTTCCACTTTCCTCGTATTCTCACTCCCTCTCTCCCTCCCCCGCAAAGGCAGCTAAGAGAATTTGCAAGATGGAAAAGAGCTCAAGTTGGAGGCTACAAAAGGATTTAAGTTAGATATCAAGAAGAACTTTTTTGATTGCAATGGCAGTTATGTGAAGAAGAGCAGGCCACTCTTGAGCACAGTTGCTCAGTCCACAGGGGTCTTAAGAATAGGAAAGAAAATTGCCTATTTGGGATCATTAGATTCCTGGACTGACCTTTTACAAATCCTAGTTCTCTGCATCCTAAATTTCTGCAAACAGAAGCCACTCACCCCTTTCAGTCACCATCCCCTGTGACTTAAAAGCATCTCTTCCTTTGCTTGAACCAGGGAGGCAGAGGTTGCAGTGGGCCGAGATCATGCCCCTGCACTCCAGCCTGGGCGACAGAGTGAGACTCTGACTCGAAAAGAAAAGAAAGAAAAGAAAAAAGAGAAGAACAGAAAAGCATCTCTCTCTGACAAAGTTGCCATCTTTTGCATCGGAAGAGTCAGCGCTCATGTTATGCAGACTCCTGGCATTGTGGACAATTGCAGCGGTGTTATTTTACCTGCTTCTGGGAGGTGCTCCAAGGATGGATTTTTAGGAAGATCAATTTCTAAGACTCCTACATAAGAAGTCAGCAATGCCCTTATTTAGATCAGCTGAGGGGTAGAGACCGAATCGTATGATGGGGCACTGCCTCTGGTGGCTGCCACCTCCCTCACTGTTACCTGCCCCATTCTGGACCCTGGGATGGAAGAAGGATAAATAAAAAGATGATGCTGACGAGACTTGGTGGTCAGTCTTTTAGCTTCTGAAGAAGGTGCTGGGAGGTCTCCAGGAGGTTCGGTGTTGAGTGGTCCCCTAGGAGAGAAGCAGGAAAAAGTTCCGCAGGGCTGCTGTCCCACCATATGTCTCCAGTATCAGACACTGACAGCTGGCCAGTGGCCATCCTTGTTTCCTGTTGTTCCTCTTGCCCCAAGGCAGAAAACTGGGAATGTGGAGCTTTCTTCCTGCAGTTGGTTAGTAGAGGCATGAAACTGGTTGTAGACTAGGGAGGTAGAGGTTAGGCAGTGGCACCCTCCTACCATGGGAAAGACTTGGGGGGATGGCTTTCTGGTTCCCCAAAGGGCTATTTTTATTTTTTTGCAAGCTGACTCTTACCCAAAATATTTGGGTACCAAAGAACCTATTCTAGTTGGGAGCATAGTGGTTAAGAGTAGACTCTCTGGAGGCAGCCAGACCAGGTTCAAATCCCAAGACAGCCATTTACTAACTGTGTGATGGTGAGCAAGTGAGCTAATGTCTCTGAGCCTCAGTGCTTACATCTGTGAAATGGGCATCATAATAAATAGTACCCACATAGGATATTATAAGGATATATAAAACAATATAGGCACAATACTTAGCACAGTTCCTGGCCCATAGTAAGCACTCAGAAAACATTAGCTATTTTTACTTTTTAACATTTGGCTAGTTCAGCTCAGCAGACAATTACTGAGCATCTTCTGGAGGTGGGAACCTGCACTAGAAGCAAAGATAAGTGGGAGAGAGTCAAGCAAGATTCTAGCTTCTCCCCATGAATCATCCCAGGCACTAACAACCCTGTTAACCTATCAGGAAATACTTCATTGCTTCTACCCTAAGCCCTCTAGTTGCAGCTGTATTCCAAACCTTACCCTCAACTTTGTTTCTCTGCTTCGTGGAGAATAACATTGGTGATTATCTGTAGAATCAAACCCTTAAAAGCCATTATTGCATGATGATTCAGTTGTCTCTTGCATCCTCTGAAATAGCCTTGGTTCTCTTAAAATTTTAGTTCCCATTTTGATAGCTCTTTAATTTTCTTTGTAGCTTCACTATCATCTCTTCTCTATTATTTTTCTTGTGAAGACCTCTTTTTTGTGTTTTTCTTTTTCTTTTTATTAAACTACATTTTAGCACTTGAATGGATTCTTTTCAAAGCTAGAATCAGCATTTTCTGTTCTTTTTTTTTTGTATCTCCCTTTATAAGGGATCGTGTTTCATCTTCAGTCTATTGGTAATGGCTGTCTGGGTGCCATGTTGAAAAGTATTCTAACACCATCCCTGGGCTTAGTGGTGCTTTGATGGATTAGCGATGTCTGCCAAGGTGGAACATATGTTGTGAATTTGTCCTTGGGGTCTTGGGCCCTGGATCCATGGTGCAGCCTCCCTGGCTTCTCCTAGAAATTAGTGAAGCGATGGTTTCCAATGTAGACCAGAACAGTTGAGACCTAGCAAATCTCCTCCTTCCTGATGAGTAGGCAGCAAGAGATAAGATGGCTGCTATCCCAGGACAGTCTGACTCAGGGCAATGGAGAAAGGTGAGTCAGCAGCCAGGCTGCAGGGCTGGAGTCAGCCTTGCCAACCAATTGACCTCCTCTTGACAGCAGAATTGGTTCTGGCTTTTTGACCAGGGACAGCTTCATTGGGTAACCATAATAACTGCTAGACCTCGATCATGAAACCACATCCAAGCTAGCCAACAGACCCAATGGTTTTCAAACTGTATATCTCAGTACCAAAGTTCATTTTCTAATGACTGTCCTATGTTGAGCAGCACCTACTATTCTATGTTGAGCAGCACCTACTATGTGCTGGGTGGCTTTGCATAGATGAGATGATTTTATATGATTCACTGATGAACATATTTATTTTTACAATTATGCATTTAGTTTTAATGGTATTAGAGGAATGTTATTTCTCCATGTAGGGTAGTGATAAAGACCTGCTTATATAATAAGGTCGGTTTATTTAAAAAGTGAGTTGATTAAAAAAAAAAACAACTACAAGGAGATGGCAGTGCAGGTAGAATATAGGCTTCTGGTCTTCATTTTACAAATGAGGAAACTGGTATTCAGAGAGGGTAAGCCACCTGCTGAAGATGGCACAGCTGGTAAGATGACGTATCTTGAAAGGACTCGATGGCACTATGTTGGGTCAAGTTTCGTACCAAGTGACAAATGCAGTGGTGTTTTCTCAGTTCTGGGAGTTTGTCACAAAGACAGATGGGGTCAGGGCTTTACAAGAACAAGTCCTGAACGTGCAGGTGGCTCTCCAGCAAACAATGAGCAGAGGAGTTACCAGAGAGGAGAGGATACTTAAAACCAGAGACATGCATTTTGGAACCTGGCAGATCCAGATGAGCCTTCTAGATCTGCACTTTTCTAGCTGGTGCTTTTGGACAAGTTGTGTAAACACAATTACCTTCGGATTCCTTACCAATAAAATGGTAGTAAAAATGGTACCTGTTTCAAAGGGATGCTGTGAGGATTAGAGAGAATTGTGCACACAGACCTCTTAGCACGGAGCCTGGCCTAAAGAAACCACTCAATAGGCAGTCATGTTATTAAGGACACATAACAATCAGTCCTGCTAAGGTGACAAATTGAACCAGGCAAAGGCTCAGTGAGAGGGAAGAAGCACTGGCAATTCTAGGAACAGTCTTCTGGTATATTTCTTGATTTGTGGGAACTAGCTCTAGAAAGGACCCTATTTCTCAGACTCAATCGATGAAAATGTCCTTAGACTTCCCAAGTTTGTCAGGAGAAACTACACTGTTAGGTTGGGCTCTGATATAGACCCCTATCTGCTCATGGACAAGCCACCTTCCTTCTTTAAGGCCTCAGTTTCTGTATCTGTAAAATGAACGAGTTCATAATAGGCAATAATAATGATAATGACAGCATTGTGGCTCACATCTAGGGAAGATGAGTAGGAGTTTAACAGGCAGATAAGACACAAGAGGGCTCTCCAGGGAGAGTGAACGGCAATGTGCAAAGGTAAAGAGGCATGAAAGAAGAGATCCCTACTGTTCCCTCAGAGCAGCTAATAACTATTGAGTGCTTATCTCATGTTAGGCACTGAGCTCACATCTTCATATACACCAAGTATACTGCATATCTATAATATGATATATTACCTAACATTATAATATCAGGCAATACCTAATACCTACTGTTAAATATTTAGTACTTAATCCTTACTAGTAACGTAGGCACTATTTTCATCCTCTTATGGATAAAAAAGACTCAGGCTTGAAAGGGTGAGGAAGTTGACTAAAGTTGTATGCAATGGTATCAAATGCCTCTTCCAGCTTTCCCACTCTCCAATACCTGAGCAAGACTGGTACATTTAACAATAACGGTTCCCTTTATTGAGCACTGACTGTGTTTGGTGTTTGGCTCACTTGCCAGAGGTTTCACTTGTGCTCTTTTTTTTTTTTTTTTAAACTGAGTCTTGCTCTGTCACTCAGGCTGAAGAGCAGTGGTGCAATCTCGGCTCACTGCAACCTCCGCCTCCCGGGGTCAAGCAATTCTCCTGCCTCAGACTCCTGAGTAGCTGGGATTACAGGCATCTGCCACCACACCCAGCTAATTTTTGTATTTTTAGTAGAGACGGGGTTTCACCATGTTGGCCAGGCTGGTCTCGAACTCCTGACCTCAAGTGATCCACCAGCCTCGGCCTCCCAAGTGCTGGGATTACAGGTGTGAGACACTGCGCCTGGCTACTTGCACTAAATTTTATCCTCATACATCGTGAGATAGCTACTATTAATATCCCTATTTTAAAGACAAGAGCACTGAGGCTCAGCGAGGTTAAGGAATTTGCCCAGATCACACAGTAAGTGTGTGCTAGACCCAGGATTCAAAAACAATTAGTTAGACTCTAGAGTGCATTTGGTGCACTTGCTTGTCCAGATACCTCCATAATCAGCTCAGGGAACTGACTATTGAATAGAAATGGGCCAGTTGTTTTCTTTTGTAACATTAGTATTTTTAAACAGTGTCCATCAGCTGGCTCATATGAGGCATGAGGGAAGTTGAGAGAAGAATCAGTTTCAGAGCAGTCGTATGGCCTTTGAGAATGCTTGCCACTCCCTGCCCCTGGGAATCACTGAAGATAAGCTAATCACCTCCTCGAAATCCAGGGCATACAACTGAGCTCCTGCCCATCGCCCCTTTTCAGAAGCGAATAATGCTCCCCACTGGCTGATTCTCCATTGTTTTGGCCCCATGTGCTCAGCTTCTGCCAGTCCTGCCCATCTACTGACTTGCAGCTAGTGACTGCCTTGGCCAGGGGATGCTTATTAGTTTTTGCTGTTTTGTGGACGCAGGGGTGATGGTTATTGGGTGCGAGGGGACCAACAGGAAATCAGAGGCATCTGTGCTCTTCATCTGGAGTTCACTGGGGTGTCAGAGGCTAATTGAGGCTCTGCCTGGGTTGTCGCTGTTTGATTAAATATCTTGTGCTAAGCATCATCCATCTGCTTCTCCCAATGGCTGCCAGGGGTAGGTATTTTTAGCTGTGGGCAAATAGCTTATCAATTGTGCATACAAAATGCAGCCAACACAAAGCCATCATTTTCCATTACCCTGCCTCATTCTCCCGTGAAGACAAGGACAAAGAAAGAATTAAATAAGATGGGCATTCACTTATTCATTCAACAAATGTTTACTGAGCTGCCCACTGTGAATCAGGCACTGTTCCAGACACAGGGATGCAGCGATACACAAACACACAAGTGGTTTGCATCCACAGGGAGCTTACAGTCCATTCTGACCCAGTAGAAATCTGCTCTGCCACCAACCAACTCTGTGGCTTGGGTAAGTCGTTCATCTCCCTGAGACTTCTTTTATTCCCATAGCATGTGCTGAGCATGTATTACGTGTCATTTTCTGCGCTGGGGCTGCAGGTGAGGGATGGCAGATCTATTTCACCCTCTAGTGAGGGAGGCAGAGAGGGAAAGAGGCTACATGACCACTTGCTATGTGTAAGCCAGGAGAACGAGGCATTTTCTTGGGCACTTGGAGAGGAAGCAGCAATGAGTTCTGGGTTCTGAGTTTATGGCAAGGGAAGGCTTCAGAGATTGAAGGGGGAGATTGAGGAGAATGGCACTCGAGGATCTGGAAATGGTAGGGATTGTGAGTGACAGTGAAGAAAGAGAAGCAGTAAAAAAAAAAAAAATGGCCAGGCTCAGTGGCTCACACCTGTAATCCCAACACTTTGGGAGGCCGAAGTGGGAGAATTTCTTGAGGCCAAGAGTTTGAGACCAGCCTGGGCAACATTGTGAGACCCCCTTAAAAAAAGTTAAAAAATCAACTGAGGGTGGTGGTGCAAGCCTGTAGTCTCAGCTACTTGGGAGACTGAAGCAGGAGGATCGCTTGAGCTCAGGAATTGGAGGCTGCAGTGAGCTATGATCGTGCAAAACAAAAACAAAAACAAAAAACAAACTTTAGTCAGCGACTCAAGCTGTCTTTCTAGTCTTAAAATTTCTCTTCTTAGGGATTTTTTTTTTTTTTTTCTTTTTTTGAGGTTGAGTCTCACTTTGTCGCCCAGGCTGGAGTGCAGTGGCGCCATCTCGGCTCACTGCAGGCTCCGTCTCCCAGGTTCAAGTGATTCTCCTGCCTCAGCCTCCCACGTAGCTGGGATTACAGGCACCCACCACCATGCCTGGCTAAATTTTGTATTTTTAATAGAGATAGGGTTTTACCATATTGGCCAGGCTGGTCTCAAAATCCTGACCTGGGAGGCCTGGCTTGGCCTTCCAAAGTGCTGAAATTACAGGCATGAGCCACTGCACCCAGCCCTTAGGGATCATTTTTAACGGACCGCTGACCTGCATGCCCTGCAGCTAAGGCGTATATAAACTGCAATCAGCAACTATTGACTTTGCATCCTCTAGCTTCTTCCTCGTATTAGGTTTGCATCCAGTGTCTCCAACTTAAAAGAAGAAAAAGCAAGAACATGTGACATCAGGGGGAAAAATGAAGTAGCCTATATCAGGGTTCCAGAGCATGATTTATGGTTCATTTACATACCCAGGATTCCATGGCAGGAGGTGTCATGAAAGCTGACCACAATTATAATGGCCACCACTTTAAGGATTCAGAAGGCGTGTCAGGGGCTCCTAGCATCATCTCAGAAAGACAAGTGGTGGAGTACAGATTCCGGAGCCAGATTGCTGGGATTCAAACTTGCCCCTGCAGCCTTCAAGCTGTGTGACCTTGGGCAATTTACTTAACCTCTCTGGGCCTTCAGTTTGCTCATCTATGAAAAGTATGCTGACACAGCACCTATCACAGGCTTTTATGAGGATTAAATAAGTTAATACGGGGAAAGTGCCTGGTACTAGGCACACTATACACTTTTTATCATCATCACTATTAAACAGGGTAAAAGTTTGGAAGGGCAGGAAGTGTTCTTGCTTTGTTGATTATTATTAATATATTGCCAAGTTCTTACACAGTTCCTGGTATACAATAGGCTCTCAATAAATACCTGTTGAATGAATAAATGAAGGAATAACTATGAGTATAGATTAACCTAACATTGCAGTCAAGCAAAAGGCTGGTTAACAGTTTTGAATGTACTTAGGGTTTACTGCAGAAAATGAATCAGGTGATGTAATCCAGGGTAATTGGAAATTAATTAGAAATTAATTTGGTGTTCAGTGTGTGGGAGAGATCTTTTTGAGACCATTAGCTCCCTGAGAAGAGGGTTTGTGCCAGAATTTTCCACATGAATCCAATTCAGTTCAACATAAATTTAGTGATGCCCAACAGTGTGCCAGAGCCCGAGTCAGGCTCCCAGAGTACAAGATCCGTTCCTTAGGCTCACGGTGCTGAGACCTTACTAAATAGTTCATCCCAAGGCAGCATGAGGTGTCATTTCAAACTCCCTGCTTCCTTCAATGGCACCGCGTTAGGTCTTGCAAACTCAAATGATGACAGGGCCTGGGCAGGAAATAGAAATGTGTGGAGTGGGCATGCCATGTGGGCACCTCCGGTGAGCAGGATATTGCATGCCCCAATGCAGGAGGGTGGTCACCGTTTAGCTCCACTTGGTAGTTTCCCATGAGGGAATGACAGCCAACTGTGGTCAAGTCTTCCAGTGTTTCTAGAGAGGCTTGCAAGCAACACACTTACACACCCCATCGCAATACACAGTGTGGTCCATGGGTTGCTGGTTTGAGACCTCTGCTTTATCGGCCAACATCCAAAATCTTTGCACAACCCACAAGGTACCTCCCGCACCATCAGCTCCCTTCTGCAGCCCCTGCAAATGCACCTTGCCACTTCATTTTAGCAGCCATTGCCTGAACGTGCAACACACTTTCTTACCTCCATAGCATTGCATGGGCTATTTCTTCTGCCTGAAATATCTTCCCCACCCACAATCCTTTGCCTAGAAGACTATTTTAAAAACCTTCTCTGATCTCAATGCATTGAGTTAAGCACCTCACTGGCCAGAGTATTTAACATATTTTTATGATGATATCCTTCAAGATCTTTATCACCCATTCACTGGGAGCCTCTGGAAAGCAGGGACTGTATCTCTTTACTCTAAACCTTGAGGACTTATCACAGGGCTGTCAAAGGGTATGCACTCCATCAATGTTTGTGGGATGAAAGAATGATGGATGGATGGATGAACGGATGGTTAGATGAATGGATGGACTCCCCCAGGTTCTGTCTGTGTGACATCCATCTGTTTGCTGTCATTTTCATGGTATTCCCTTATATGTGTGATGACTGATCTCAGTACTTTCCTCTACTTTTTTCTCTCTAAATCCAGTGTCTATGTAGCTTCTTTTACCTTCTGTAATAGCTATTGAATCAAATTCCCCATTAACTGACTTGGGCATAACACTTAACTCAGTTTTCTCATCTGTGCAATGGGGACATCTTTCCAAAGGGCTGTTAAGAAGACTGAATAACTTAATGTGCAAAATCATCTGTACCATGCTTGGCATGGAGTAGATGCTCAGAAATAGAATTAATTTCCCTATTGAATGTGATTGACAGTTTCGCTCTTAGAACACTTTTCCCTCGTTGAAATGAGGAAAGGTTAAGAGCTCCGAGAGTGAAACTGACTTCATGGGGTTGAATTTCAGGTTTGCCGATTCCTAGTCTTGTGATTGTGACTAAGTTACTTAAACGCTCCATGCCTCCATGTTCTTCATTTGTAAAGTGGGGATAGTCGTGCCTACTTCATGTGATTCTTGTGGGAATGAAATGTACTAACACAAATTAAGTGCTTAGAAGAGCACCTGGCACATGGTGATGGTCAATAAATGTTATTTTGGTTGTTCACTGACCCAACCCAAGTGAGGAGGATTTTACATTTTCATCAAGCCCACTGGGGCCAGTTTCCTTCACTTTCCTTCCGTTGCGAATAGTGACTCCCTAATGTGTTCAGGCACCTTGCCACAGGTTGCAGATGTCAGTAAACCTGAAGAACCAGTTTCTGCCCTCCTGGAGGCTACAGCCTGGCAGAGAAGCCAGATGAGAGAAGCTCCATGATGGAAGAAGACAGTATGCTGTGGGAGCACTTAGGAAGAGGGAAGAAATCTAATATAGAGGATCATGGAAGGCTTCCTGGAGGAAGCAGCATGTGTGCAGTGATGGGAGTGGGAAATAGGAGCCAATCAAGTGACTGGGAAGCAAAACATGCCAATAGGAGGGAATGAAATGTGCAAAGGCCAAGAAGCAAGAGACAGGATGGCTATTGAGCAGGTAGAAGTTCAGCATAGAATAGAGGCCACAGACTGATAGCTTGTGGGGTGGATTCTTGGCAGCGGTGGGTGGGGGTGGGGGACAGATGCATCTATAAGGTTTCTGAATTAGTTGCTGTATTTATAAACTGGAGTATTTCATGTCCAATCCTGGATTTGAGCTTCTTTTGAAAATCAGAAGGGAAGGCCAAGCTAGACTCACATTTCCATGTATGGCTTCCCTCCAGTTCACATTTCCATGAGGCTTCTCTCTTTTATGTCATCTGCTCACCCTCACCCAAGAGAGAGTAGGGAGGGAGGTCTGGCTGGAGACAAGGTAGAGAAGTAACAGTCCTCGATTTCAATGGCTTTGCAGCACTATTTGAGTTGGATCTGTTGGGAGGCAATAGGGAGTCATCAAGGGGCATTAAACATTAAAGGGTTTTACTAATAAGAAACTTATTAGTGGCTCACGCCTGTAATCCCAGCACTTTGGGAGGCTGAGGTGGGCAGATAGCTTGAGTCCAGGAGTCCAAGACCAGCCTGGGCAACATGGGGAGACTCCATCTCTACAAAAATACAAAAAGAATTAGCCAGGCGCTGTGGCACGTGCCTGCTGTCCCAGCTACCTGGGAGTCTGAGGTGGGTGTATTGTTCGAGCCCAAGAGGTCAAGGCTGCAGTGAGTGGAGATTGTGCCACTGCTCTCCAGCCTGGGCAACAGAGCAAGATCCTGTTTCAAAAAAAAAAAGAAAGAAAGAAAAAGAAAGAAAGGATGGAAGGAAAGAAGGAAGGAAGGAAAGAAGGAAGGAAGGAAGGAAGGAAGGAAGGAAGGAAGGAAGGAAGGAAGGAAGGAAGGAAGAAAGAAACTTAGTATGTTTTCCCCCAAACCACAGACATCCCTGAAGGTACAAGAGGTGGCGGGTGAAGAACAGAGGGTCCTGTATACCTCAGTGAAACTCTCAAATAAGGATTGGTATTGGAGCTTTTTCATTTATACAATTTCACAAGAGACAGCAGAAATGCTGAGAGGTAACAACCTCCCACACAATGCACACCCTCCTCCGCATCATGGGTTAGCAGAGGGAAGGTCCCACGGGATCTGAATGTCCAAGAACATTAGAAAATTCTTTGGTGCAAATGGCTCAGCTGCCCGCTCCCCAAGGCCACCTCTCTAATGGACGTTCTGCTCCACCATGGGACCCGCGTTCTCTCGGCAGGTGCAGGGTTGAAGTGGCAGCGTCTGTACCAGAAGATGTGGACAGACAGGGAACAGTCCATGCCCAGAGGACAATGTCTAATTACCCAGGGGCCCTCGCGAAGCAATTTTGTGTGGTTGGAGAAATTGTTTTTTGTACCTCCAGCCCAAGCACACAGCCAAATGACATGTAGGTCAAGGAGGTGTAATTATATGGAAATGGAAATGGTTTTATGTTTGGGAACTTCTGAAAACCCACCTCTGCACCCTGGGAGGAGGCACAGAGAAAGCGGCTTCCAACCTGCTCCAGCTGAGTTCAGCAGGTGAAGGTAGTTTGCTTCCTCATGACTCTGGAGGAGTTTGCTGCTTTTCTGGTTTCAGGACACGTGCCTGCGTGTCACAGAGAAAAAGAAGCAATGCCTTCTCCGCTCAGTGGTAACGAATGTGGGTGCTGGATCCAGAGCCGATACATACTTGCTGTGTGACGTTGGGCAAGTTACCGATCTTCTCTGTGCCTCTGTTTCCTCACCTCTAAAATGAGACTAGTATTGGGGTACATAACAAGCACCACTGGAATCTTGGCCCCTGTGCCAGTCTCCATCCCATTTTACTCGCCCCTCCTGCCCACCATATGTGGACTGAAAGAAACCAGTGTCTTTCAAGCTTCCTAAACAGACCACACTCACTCCAGCCTCTGGGCCTTTGCCTATGCAGTTCTCTCCTCTTCTAACACTTCCCCCATCTACTCTGTCTGGATGACTCTTGTCCATCATTCATGAACCAGCTTGTCCAGCCACCAGTGATGATAGGTTGATGCCCCCAGCCTTTGCCTGTAATCTTGTCTATGACAAAACACACTCACTTCCTTTTTCCTCTGGAATACCGTTTCCAAGACAGGACAGAGAAAGTGTCAGTAGAAAAAGCCAGCAGTTCTCTGCCCCACCTTGGAAATAAGAGAACACGGGAATCATAATAGCAGAAGCAGCAATCATGGTGAGGATGGTGCTGCTGCTGCTGATGATACATGATTCTATAACTTTTTCTTCCAGAAGGGAAGTAATCTTTATAATAAAAAAAAATAGCTTCCATTTAACAATCTCTTATTATAAGCTAGAAATGGGAATAAGTGTTTTTAAAAATTATTAATTTTCAGTTCCAGAGTACATGAGCAGGATGTGCAGGTTTGTTGCACAGATAAATGGTGCGTCATGGTGGTTTGCTGCATCTATCAATCCATCACCTAGATATTAAGCCCAGCATGCATTAGCTATTTTTCCCAATGCTCTCTCTCCCCTAGGTGTTGTATAAGTAATAGTCATGGCAGCTCCCCTCACTTTGAAGGTAGGTGTTAATGGACTCTATTTAGGAGGGTTAGGATTGGGTTTAGAGACTTGCCCAAGGTTATATAGCTGGTAAGTTGAAGAGGTGAAATTTGAAGCCAGGTCTGTTCAACTCTAATGGATCACTTGTTAGACTTCTTTAAGGGAAGACACGGGGACCATTGTTTTCACTGACACCCAAATCAGATGCAGGACAGAACTTGTGCCCGTCGGCCTGCAGGTCTACCCGTGACATGGGCATCATTGTTGGGTGCTCTCTACTCCAAGGTACCCAGACCTTCCTAGCTGCCCCAGGAGGAAGAGGATCTTCCCTGCCTGCCTAGAATGAATAGGACACTCCTTGGATGGGCAAGGATGGGTTTCTTTCTTGGCAGAGGGAGCCGCAAGTGCAAAATCAAGGAAGTGTGAAAGTATGCTGTGTTTGCAGAACTGTAAAACGACAGGCTTGGCTGGCATGTGGACCACAGGGAAGTGAGGGATGAGAATTCAAGAATCCAATGTGATAACCTCAGTGAAATTGCTTTGCAAACTCCCAAGGTTGTTGTGGGGACCTAAGGAGATAACACATGTGAAGCGGTTTTGCAGAGTGGATAAGCATTAGACAAATGTTAATTATCACGAGATATTTCAGAGGTAGCCTGATTGGTATCGAGAGCGAGACAGCAGAAAATTAAAATATCTGCTAATTTCTCTTCAATCCGCATTCTCAAAAGCATTCATAGATGAAGAATTCCAATTTCATTACTCTCATCTTTTTTTTTTTTTTCAGATGAATAGATTGTAATAGATTTCAGAAGCTAATAAAAATTCAGCCAATTTCCTGGTCATCATCAATTACACAACCAGGTTTTGAGACGTGGAGTAATATTTTGTTGCCTGCCTGTAAGATCACATCCAGAAAATTCTTCATTAAATTACCTCTCAGATCCATTTTGTCTTATTTTTTTCTGTGGTCATCCTGACACTGAGGGCTTTGGGAGGGCAGATATGTGTTTGTCTTGTTTAGGGCCACTTCTTAGTCCCTAGCACAGTACCTGACACACAGTAGGAACTTGACAAATATTTGTTTAATGCAGCACCTGAGTCTAGATGTCATCATTTTATACTTGAGTCACTGCAGGGACTTCTTAGCTCTGTGTTACCAAAGTCATTCTGTTTGTGCTGAAAAATTCTGTATGTGTTCCTTATTCTAGTAAAATACTATCGGTGAAATTAACTAATCCCAAATACTAATGCTACTAGTAAAGAATCCAAACCTGCAGGTTAGCCAAAGTCATCAGGTAGGAAACTAAAATAAGAAGTGTAGCAATTGGAGAAGGCACGATTGTTCTTATCAATTTTTTTTTCCAGGCAATGTAATCACATGCTTAGAAAACCCAAGAGAATTAACTGAAAAGTTATGAGAGCCAGCAAGAGCATCATCAAGAGGACCAAAGCACAAATGTATCAGTAATGGCTAGTTAGAAAATAGAATGGGAAAAAGATTCCATTTAACAATGTTCTTTTTTTTTTAACTTTTATTTTAAGTTCAGGGGTACATCATGTGTGGGTTTGTTACATAGGTAAACTTGTCACGGAGGGTTTGTTGTACAGATTTCCTTCCTTCCTTCCTTCCTTCCTTCCTTCCTTCCTTCCTTCCTTCCTCTCCTTCTTTACTTTCCTTCTCTTTTTTTTTGACAGAGTCTTGCTCTGTTGCCCAGGCTGGAGTGCAGTAGTGTGATCTTGGCTCACTGTACCTTGACCTCCCAGGTTCCAGTGATTCTCGTGCCTCTGTTTCCCAAGTAGCTGGGACTACAGGTTCACACCACTATGCCTGGCTAATGTTTTTTATTTTTAGTAGAGATGGGGTTTTGCCATGTTGGCCAGGCTGGTCTTGAACTCCTGGCCTCAAACGATCCACCCACCTCAATTTCCCAAAGTGCTGGGATTACAGGTGTGAACCACTGTGCCCAGCCCCAGATTATTTTATCATCCAGGTATTGAGCCTAGTACCTATTAGTTATTTTTTCTGATCCCCTACATCCTCCTACCCTCCACCCTCTGGTAGGCCCCAGTGTGTGTTGTTCCATTCTATGTGTCAATGTGTTCTCATCATTTAGCTGCCACTTAGAAGCGCGAACATGCAGTATTTGGTTTTCTGTTCCTGTGTTAGTTTGCTAAAGATGATGGTCTCTTCTTTGCAGGCACATGGATAGAGCTGAAGGCCATTATCTTTAGTAAACTAACACAGGAAGATTTACAACATTATTCATGCCAATAACCAAGGTGGGCTACACTTGGAGCAGAGGTGGGGAGAATTGCCTCCTTTCCAGCTCTGGGCTGTGCACTCTGTCTCCTGGGTCCCCAAACAGCTCTACATGTGTCCAGAGTCTCACAAGACCTCCCACACAACTGTTCTGCCAATTTCTGGCTCTTTCCAATGTACAAAACAGAGGTCGAACCTAGTCCACCCGATGGGAGAATTAGATGCCACCCTCATTAACAATTTCAACCTCCTCTCAGAAAAAAAAAAAAAAAAACTACCTGGTTTGTGGAGATGTACCTTTGTCTCCAACATGGACAGCCTTTATCATTCTATCTCCCAGAAGTGGGTGTCCCAACCCCTCGTCTCCATTTCCAAAGACAGGGATGACTGTTTCATGAAAATACTCACTTGACTGAGCTTAGAACCAGACAACTTCCTTCCCAAAAACACTATTAAAATTCTCACCTCTTCCTGCTGTTCAGCAGATGGGAGCACAGGCTCTAGCACCTGCTGCTTGGGTCTGAAGCTTGGCTTTGAGCTATTTAGCAATTTGTCATGTGCCTCAGTTTTCTCATCTGTAGAATGGGGTAATAGCATCTACTTCATAGGGTTAGAAGGATTAAATTAGTTAATTCGGGTAATGTGTTTAAAACAGTGTCTAACATGTAGTAGGAACTCAATGTTAATTATAATTGTGGTAAATGACTATTAGTTTAGTGTCCACCATTAAGAAGTCAGCAATCTTACTATCCATGTTTCAGCCATGGATACTGTGAAATGAGGGGATGTGGTGGTGGAAAGGTATGAATGCAGTATTTGGCCACCAATCTGAGGCTATGCCATCATGCTGTCAACCCCACACTTTTCCCAGCACTGCTCCCCAACCCCAGATTGGGGTTAATGCACTTCCATTTTTGTTCCATGGTACACTGGGCTTTCTTTTTGCACATCACACATCAGTCTTCACAGTAATGTGATTTACTTCTGCATCTCTCCAACTAGACTTTGCCCTTCCTGAGGGTAGGAACCCAGATTTATTTGCCTTTGTGGCGCCAGTAGCTATCACACAATTTACAAACGAATGAACAATGGAAGGTCCTAGTAAAATTCAGAGGGGTGACTTCATTTTGGAGGTCATTCCTGCCTTCGACAGCTTTGTGTCCATATGGGAATGATGAGCTCTGGGTGTGAGATCCAAGAATGTAGCTTTGGTTTTCAGTCCTGCCTACTAGCAGTAGCTTAGGAGAGTCTCTTAACTCTTCTGAGCTTTCAGTTTCATAATGGATGAGCTCTTTGTAAATTTTAATTCACTTTGCACATTGGTCAGCACTTTATTAACATTAATGGCTATAATTGATGACTCTTTTTAAGCATTAGGAATAGAGTCTGGCACATAATAGGTGGTCAATAAACATTCACTACGTGAACTGGATTTGGAATTCTAAGTACTTGACTGAAATTGAGCCCACTTAAGGCTGAGAAAGTAAACCTTAGAAGGAAGGATCTGGAAGAGGAGAACTTTTTTTCAGGGGGATTGTTTTATCACAATATTCTTTTTAAGGAAGAGGGAACTCAATTTCCATTTTGTAGATTAGGTGTGGGGTGTAGAGGAAATTCACCTACCTGTCCTTGCTTAAAAATAATCTCAAGTAATTAAAACATCTGCTTGGGAAGAGGGTAATGGGGATGATGTTGGGAGAATCTTCAATCAGGAAGGAAGACACAGTTCCTCAAAACAGCTGCAAAGTCCATGCTGGGAGGACGAACCAAGACAGAGAGGTCTGTAGACACAGCATTTTTCTTGTCCTGTGCCCTGAATACCAATGTCTGCAGTGGGCCCAATGGCAAGCACAGAACGTAAGCAGCGACATGCAGGCTGGTCGCATCTCAGCTCTACTGCTTACTGGCTGAATTACCTTGGGCAGGCCACTTTACTTCTCAGAGCCAAATGGGCATGATGGAAGTACCAATCTCACTGGCACTGCGGTAAAGATTAAATACGGCAACATGGAGCAACATTTTGGTCTAGTGCTTGGCTCAGAGTAAGTACTCAAACGGTAATGGTGGTGATGATGATGATGAAGATAGTTATGATCAAGACATTGTCTTCAGTATTCTTGGAGGCTAGTATGAAGATTACATTTATGGGATTAAGAAGGTAGTCATCTATCCATCTATTCCATCCCTCCATCCATCTATAAATCCAGCCACCCATCCATCCAATACCTACCAGGCCCCCTACCCTGTGCCAAGGCCCACCAGAGGACACTGGAGCCAAGGGTTGACTTAGACTCCATGCCTACTGTCAAGGGTACACAGTCTAATTCTGCATCTTTTCAATGTTCCTATGCAGAGATAAGCCCTTCCCCCGGTCCCTACAGGACTTTAAATGCCTTCATCCCTCACCATCCTCACCCCATTGTAGAACTAGTCTCATTTTATTATGATGATCAATTTTCCCTTCTACCTAACTAAAGCGTGACTTTGTCCTAAAAGGACAAAGGCCATCTCATGTGCATCTCTGTCTTTCCCTGCATCATTATCCCCTGTAGTCCCTGGCACAAAGTAGGGCCTCATGAAATGAAACCTGGTCCTTGATAATGCAGCCTAAAGAGTCCAGGTGAGGATCCACTAGGAAATTCTTGTCAGTTTTTATAAAAGGGACTCTTCTATTGGTTAAATGCTTACTGTATGCCAAACACTCTATGTATATTATATTACATATTCCCTTCAATAAGATGGGCACTCTTCCTTATTTTACAGGTATGTAGAGGTTAAGAGAATTTATACCCAGCAAGAAAGTCCGGACGGAACTCAAATCCAGGTGGTACAGCCCTTCTTTCTTGCAGGAAAGGCATTTAGAATGGCTGGAGAGGGGATAAGACAAATAATGTGATGTTGTAAATGGATGTGGAGTGTGTGTATGTGTGTGTGTGTGTGTGTTTGTGTGTGTGTGTATCATATACATAGTCAAATCTGAGGAAGGCATGAACATAGTAAACTCAAATTCCTACAGGGGCAAGGCAGGGAACAGACATGAGAGAAACAGATTAGGTGTAAAAAAATCTTTGTGTTGGGGAAGGGAATAGGGAGAGGCAGAGCCATTCTTCTCTGGCCTGAACGTCTATTTTGAGAAGATCCAAGAAGCAATCACCTCTTTGTTCCCTCTTCCACGAGCTATGTCTGCCGTTTTCAAGATGTCCTTGGAATCTCCACCTTGGTCTTGGGGTCATTATTCCGTTTCCCCTGCCCTGTTATGAGCACTGAATGCAGTCCCAGTGACAATGTCCCTCCGTCACATTGGCCAGAACTCAATCCCTTTTATTTGTCAAATGATAGTGCTGAAGGTGACCTTTTGCTTCTCGTTTGCCTCTGTCGGACGGCAGCCCAGCCCAGGACCTTGTTTTCTCTCTGCTCAGGATTCTTACAGCTGACAGCTGGGTCATTAGCAGGATTCGCCCACTGCCACAACCGGGAGGATTGCTCTCCGCTGAGCTGCGGGCGCTTCCCACAGCCCTCGAGAGCCGGGCACAGACGTCCTTGGTGTCTGAGGACATCATTAGCCTGCTCATTTCTCTGGGCTGTCTGTATTTTGTGTGGAGACTGAAAGTGATGGTGGCTGGGGTGGGAGGAGGATGAGAGAGGGTGGATGTGAACGTGACCTCTGAGCTGCATTCCTATTGGGTGCCAGGCCCTGTGCTGGGCACCCTGGTGATGCTCCTCTCTCTGCCCAGCACCCGTTAGAGCCTTCCTCCTGCCACAGCCACCTCCCTCTCTTTGCTAAGCCCCTCTCACCTCTACCCATCTACTCTTTTCATAGCATCTGGAGAGACTTTTGGAAAACCCAAATTAGATCACATCAACCCTTCAAAGGGCTCCTGTGCCTTCTTGCAGCACGTAAGAAGTCAAGTCTCAATTCCCCACCATCACCCACCTAGACCAGCCTGTGCCTCTCTCTTCCCCGTCATCTCCTGCCCCTTCTCCCACTTTTTCATTGTACTCTAGCCTCACTGGTCTTTTGTGCCAGCTCATTCTCACCTCTGGGTTACCCTGGCTGTTCCCTCTGTCTGGTATGTCCTTTCCCTTACGCCTCCCCTGGCTGATTCCACCTCATTATACAGGTCTCTGCTCGAACATCACCACTTTGGAACACCCTTTCTTGACCACCCAACCTAATGGAGCTCCCTATCACCTTACTCCGTATGATCTCCATGGCACATGTCAGTATCTGAAATGGTTTTGTGTGTGCATTGACTTCCCTGCCTGCTGCTCATCTCCCTGCTTACGCAGGGACTTCTTCGCATTTTCCTTTGCTTTTCTCCCACGGCCTAGAAGAGTGCTTGGCACATGACGGGCTCATGCATATGAGCTAAGTGAACACAGTTGATCTTATCACCCTCATTCCCAGATGAGGAAACTGAGGCTCGAAGAAAGGGAAATTACCTGCTCACAGTCTTGCAGCTAATAAAGTTGCAGCACTGAACTCAAGCCCAGGTGTGTCCTATCCCTAAACCATTGTTGTCTCCGTGATGTCCTCTGCCAGGAAGAAGGGGTGTTCTGGAAGGGTTACGGGTGTGGAGGGAGGACACAAGGCAGAACCGCAGTCTGTGAGGGCCAGGAGTGTGGGTCCCTGATTCCTTTAAGGGATGCCCACCTCGACCCTCCTTATGACACCACCCGTCCTGTGCTCTCTCTCCAACCACTGCCCCTTCTACCACATTCCAGGGAAGACGTTGCTTCCTTTCAGGAGGCAGATGATGGATCTTGTCAGCAGCTCTGTGGAGCTGAACTGTGGTGAGGCTGGAATGCTAAAAGTTAAAAGCTGCAGCTAGAACAGAACCATGGCCATTCTACACCTTTGGCTGCAGGGTGTGTGTGTGTGTGTGTATGTGTGTGTGGGGTATGTGTGCATCTGTGTGTCTATATGTGTGTATCTCTGTGTGTGGTGTGTATCTGCACGTATGTCTCTGTGTGTGCATCTCTACGTGTGCATGTTGATGTGTGCTTCTGTGTGTCTATATGTGTGTGTGTCTCTGCATGTGGTGTGTGTCTGCATGTGTGTCTGTGTGGGTCTGCATCTGTGTGTCTGGGTGTGCATGCTTGTGTGTGTGTGTGTGTGAGTCTGGGTAGAGTCCCACCGCTGAAATGATGAGGCTGATCGCTTGCTTTGCACTTAGCTGAAAATAAGAAATGTCTGTGGCTGAAAAGCAATTCCCCCAGCTGTATCCGTGGTTGCCAAACAAGCGGGGAAAGAAAAGAAGTCACTAGTGGACATGTCAGTTCATACTCTGTAGAATGTGTTGTCCTAACTCAGGGTCAATTTACCTGCTTCTGTAAGGTGCTGACCTCCTGTTTCACTCTGCTTACATCTGACACCATGCATCCCCCTTCTTTTTTGGTCACTCCAGACACTCTGGCCTTCTTGCTGTCCTGATATGTGTGTACCAGTCCCCTCCTGCCTCAGGGTCATGGCACAGCCTGCTCCCTTTGCTCCCTCCCTTCCACTCTTCCCTTCCGTGTCCTTCAGATTTTGATCACTCCTTCTGGAGGGGAGCTTTCCTTGAGTTCTCTTGTCTGGGTCAAGTTCTTCAGTGATAAGCTCTCACAGCACCAAGTAGCTCTCTTTCACGGCATTTTCTCTGTTGCACTTTTACATTTATTTGGGTTTCTGATCATGCTGATCTTTCCCGGGTGTGTGTGTGTGTGTGTGTGTGTTGTGTGTAAATGCTACAAGGGCAAAAAATGGGTCTTTTTTGGCTCACCATGTACCTCACATGGTGCCTGGTATCTAACAATGCCAGGCCTAGAATGGATGGATGGACATGTGGATGGATGGATGTGTGGATGGATGGATGGATGGATGTGTGGACAGATGGATGGATAGATGCATGGACATATGGATGGATAGATGCATGGATGGATAGATGAATCGATGGGTGGATAGATGGATGGATGTGTGGGCAGATGTATGTATGAATGTATGAATGGATGGATGTGTGGGCGGATGTATATATGCATGAATGGATGGCTGGATAAATGAGTCAATGAATGCAGGTGCATTGTCTGATTGTGCTCTCTGGTTTATCTTCGCATCCCTCTTTGCCATGGGGCAAAATGAAAACACACATTCGAGGTTAAAATTCCTAGCTACCTCTCAATGCAGTCCAGCAGGTCATGACCATCACTTAAGGAAAGCACAAGCCATTCTGCTTCCACTTTGGGAGACTGAAGCAGGAGGATTACTTAAGGCCAGGAGTTTGAGACCAGCCTGGGCAACATAGTGAGACCCCCCATCTCTAAAGTAACTATACTTTTTAAAAAGGACATTGTATTAGAACAGTGTTCCCCAGACTTTAGTGATTGTCCTACTGCAAAGGATTGAATGTGTTCCCTGCTGAACTTGTATTTTGAAGTCCTAACCCCCAATGTGATGAGATTAGGAAATGGAGCTTTTGGGAATTGATTAGGTCCTGAGATGGAGCCTTTATGAATGGAATTAGTGCCTTTATAAAAAGGACTCCAGAGGGCTCTCTTCCTCTCTTTCCCCCGTGAGAGGATACAACAATAAGTCAGGAATCTGCAACCTGGAAGAGGGCCTTTCCCAGAGCCTGACTGCTGTGGCGCCCTGATCTCAGACTTTGAGCTTTCAGAACTGCGAGATGTAAATTTCTGTGGTATATAAGCACCCTAGTCTATGGTACTTTGTTACAGCAGCCCAAACAGACTAAGACACCCATCAACTTTGTGATTTTTGCTGCATTCTTGTGTCACTAGTACTATCATTTATTTAGCATTTTGTTTGAAAGTGATTTGCCTTTTTTCCCTTAAATTTACACTTTATATAATTTTGCTGCCCAATATAAATGTGAGTCATATATGCAATTAAAATTTTCCTGGTAGCCACATTAATAAAGTAAAAAGAAGCAGAAGGTAATTTTAACAACATATTTTATTTAACTATGTACATCCAAAATGTAATTTATGTAAATTATCGATGAGATATTTCACTTTTTTTCATGCTAAATCTTCAAACTCTGATGTGCATTTCATGCTTCCAGCACATATCTCTATGGATGATAAATTTTCATTGGAAGTCTCTGACTTCTATTTAGATGTCATAAAATGTATGATTGAAAGAGTAGATTCACATACTCAAATTGTTCCAAGTATACAGTCATTTTCTACTAACTGAATTGAGTATGCGATTTTAGCTGTAAATTAATTGAAATGAAATGAAATAAAAAATTCAGTTCCACAGTTGCACTAGTCAAATGGCAAATGCTCACTAGCTACATGCAGCTAGTGGTTATTCTATTGGATAGCACATGTATATAACCACCCCAGATCAAAAATCAGCTTCCCTTCCCCGTTGTAAACAGGAGGTAGCCTTAAACAGAAATACAATGACAATACAAGAGTCACATTAAACTCCAGCTAGGTGCTTCTGCCTGCCAAGGTCTGAGCCCAAGGCTTGCTCTGTGTCTATTCAAAAGAGAGATTTAAACTGAGTGCAGTGGCATGTGCCTGTAGTCCTAGCTACTCAGGAGGCTGAGATGGGAGGATCACTGGAGCCCAGGAGTTCAAGGCTGCAGTGAGCTATGAGTGAGCCACTGCACTCCAGCCTGGGTGACAGAGTGAGCCCCTGTCTGAAAAAAAAAAAAAAAAAAAAAAAGAAAAACAGGGAGATTTAGCACATATTTAAAAAGGTGTTAAACATACACTAGCACCAAGCTGAAACTTTCCCTTTGATGGAATCCGAAGGATTAAGACAGCTGAAAAGAGATTCAATGCTACAGACTTGTACCACCTAAAATAATCCTATATACCAACAAAACAAACCAAAAATATCTAGACAATCGTTCTGAGCTCTCAAATCTCCCAGCCTCTTTTTCCTTTACTCCTATTCTTTTGCTTCCTCCTAAGAGACTGCTAGCAGTGTGATTTCTTGAAAAGTGAACTGAGACTTGGGAAAAGTAAGTTCTGGTTAAGACTCTGCTATTCTGTATTAGTCCATTCTCATACTGCTACAAAGACATACCTGAGACTAGGTAATTTATAAAGGAAAGAGATTTAATTGACTCACAGTTCCACATGGCTGGGGAGGCCTCAGGAAACTTACAATCATGGTGGAAGGCGAAGGGGAAGCAAAGACCTACTTCACATGGCGGCAGGAAAGAGAGAGCTAGCAAAAGCAGGGAAAACTGCCTTATAAAACCATCGGATCTTATGATAACTCACTTTCTATCATGAGAAAAGCATGGGGGAAACCACCCCTTAATCTAATAATTTTCCATCAGGTCTCCCCCTAAACATCTGGAGATTACAATTCAAGATGAGATTTGGGTGGGGACACAAACTTCAACCATATCACATTCCTAGCTCTGCAGATTCCTCATTTCATAAAATGGGGATGTTTGGGCTCATAGAAAACACGGCAGCCATTACTGCTCACACCTGTAATCCCACTACTTTGGGAAGCCGAGGTGGGTGGATCACTTGAGACCGGGAGTTCAAGACCAGCCTGGCCAACATGGTGAAACCCTGTCTCTACCAAAAACACAAAAAAATTAGCTACTTGGGAGGCTGAGGCAGGAGAATCACTTGAACCTGGGAGGTGGAGCTTGCAGTGAACTGAAATGGCACCACTGCACTCCACACTCCAGCCTAGGTGACACACTGGGACTCTGTCTCAAAGAACAACAAAAAAAGTTAAATAAGTTAATGCATTTGAAGTGTTTTGAAGAATTCTTAGCACATAGTAATGGCTGGTACCAGACATTGTGCCCCATGCAACCCTGAATTATCTCATTTCAGCCACACCATGAACCCTGTGAGAAAGGAACTGCAGATAGGAACACTCAGGCTCAGAAAGGGTGAAGCCACTTGCCAGAGCCCCATTAATAGGAAACGATGAGGCTGGAATTTGAACGCAGGTCTGAGGGCCACGGAGCCTACATCCTGATCCACCATGCTGGCAGGTTGTAAGGACACTTCCTGTTCCCCCCCCCCCCCCCCCGCAAAATGGTGGATTTGTGTTCCAAGGTGTTGTTAGCATACAATTTGTGGTATTTTTTGGAGTTCTTTATTCCAGGTTATCCCAAATCCCTGGTTTCATGGGTTGGCATGCTTTTCCACTTTAGCCACATATTTCTCTGTGTCTCCATCCCTGTTTTTCCTCAATCCTCCCTCTAGATTCTTCTTCTTTTTTTCTCCACCCCTGTAACTCCATTGGTGTTTTTTGGTGCTTCTTGCAGCTTTTCCAACCCCCGAGTTTGTGAATTGGCAGTGTGGCGGGCCATATCCAGTCTGCAGATATGTTTGGTTTGGCTCACAGAGTGTTGGCTCACATAGTGTTTTTGAAATTTTTGAATTAGTTGCCAACATGCGAAACAACGGACATTTCATATGAAAATCTAGATTTCTAGATTTTTTGAACAACTTGGCAACACCGAACCACTGGCTGGAAAGTGGAGTGGCAGTGGCACTTTCTAGCTCCCTCAGTCCCTAGCTTTCCTGTTGTGGTCACTCCCATCTCTCTCTCGACCTGGTCTGAATGCTGGTTATCATTGAGGAGCGTTTGCTGCTGCTTTCTTATATGAAAGCCGAGAAGCAGTACTGAATACTGCCCTGTCATTTCTTCACTGTGTGACCTTGGGGAAGTGTCTCAAAATTCTCACCTGAAAAACGGGTGTAATGTATACATGCCTCAAAGAATCGTCAAAGAATCATTATAAGTTAAATGAGGCCAGGCACAGAGGCTCACACCTGTAATCCCAGCACTTTGGGAAGCCGGGGTGGGCGGATCACTCGAGGCCAGGAGTTTGAGATCAGCCTGGCCAAAATGGTGAAACCCCATCTCTACTAAAAATGCAAAAAATAAGCCGGGCATGGTTGCACACGGCTGTCATTCTGGCTGCTCGGGAGGCTGAGACAGGGGAATCGCTTGAACCTGAGAGATGGAGCTTGCAGTGAGCTGAAATCGTGCCACTGCGCTCCACACTCTAGTATGGGCGACACAGTGAGACTGTCTCAAAAAAAAAGTTACATAAGTTAATGCATTTGAAGTGTTTTGAAGAATGCTTAGTACATAGTAAGCACTATAAGTGTGTTAGCAATTATTTAGAGGAATAGTTTGGGTTTTTTGGTTTGTTTTGTGCATCTGTTTCTATAACTGAGAGAAAATAAGAGATGAGGAGAGCCACAAGCTTTCAGAAAAACAGCAGAGAAGCATGATTCTTTGGGTAAGTGAAGCATTTCTTAAAAACTAGACTACTTTGTTCATTTACATTATCTGACTGCTCCGTTTACATATTTGAATTCAAGACACCTGGCCACTCTCATTTCATGGTGCCCTCCGCGGGGCTGGCACTGGCTATCACCATTTGCCAATATGTTTCAGAGCCACGCGGAGGTTCAGAGGCAGGACCCTTTCTGTTCATGATTCTGACTGCAGTATCCAGGACAACCTTGCTGGCGGTGCTTGTCGGTCTCTGCCAGCTGTAGCTGAAGGCCATTTCATGTTCTGCACTGATATTATTTCTGGGAGTTTCACTGAATCACAAGCAACTCTTTTAGGGGGACAAATTCCCTAGGCTTATGATGGAATTGATTGCTTAATCCACAGGATCATTCTCTTCTAGTTTGTCAGGGCATGTTATTTCATTTCCACTTTGAGTGAAATTGTGGATCACGGAAAAGACCTATGTACAGAGTGATGTGTAGCTACAGGGCATTTACAAGGCTTGGGCACGTGGACATGTTAGACAATAAAACAATGCGAGTGACTATTCACCAAGCTCCTACAATGTGGAAGGCACTGTGAGAAGCCTTTTCATATTTTATTTCTAATCGCCACAGCAACCAATCCAGGGCACAGAAGGTTAATACCATTTACTGAACTGTTACTTTATGTGAGAATGAACACGTGCCAAGAATAGTGCTAAGCATTTTATAATTTCATTTAATCCCCAAAACAGCCCAATGAGAGAAGTATTGTTATTCCATCTCACAGCCAAAGAAACTGAGACTCAGAGAGGGTGAGAAATGTGACCAAGGTCACAGATTAGTAGTCAGGGGAGCAGGATTCAAAGCCAGTCAGTTTGACTTCAGAGACCACTGCTTAACTGCTAAACTCAACTGCCCACTTTCTTGGGGATGGGAAAACCGGGGCTCAGAGAGGTGAAGTGTTATACCTGCGATCACACAGCAAACACGGTTAAGATACAGGATTTAAATCCACGACCAGTTCCGAAGCAATGTATTTTACACTCAACCTCACAAAGCAAAACTAACATGATCGTTACAGAAACTAAGCAGGAGCGAAAACTACAAAAGTGCTGTACTACCCCAAACCAAAGCCAGCCCAGGCAGCCTCCAGCATAGCTACATCATTGGTCTATGCTCATGTCCTGTCCATGGGGCCATGTCTCCAACTACGGCAACACAGCAGAACCTGGCTCTCCTGGGCCTTTTAGAGACGCATTAAGAATAACTTGGCCAAGGTCACACAGTGAATTATTGCCAGAGCAAACCTGGAATGATGAAGTGCTCTTTTTCTCACTGCTATAATAGGATTCCTATAGTCAAATGTGCCTAAGGATGAGTCATACAGGTTACAGAGGTCAATTAGGCACGCTATTAGGGACTATTCAGAACTGGAGTGCCGGCTGGGCACAGTGGCTCTTGCCCGTAATCCCAGCACTTTGGGAGGCCAAGGCAGGTGGATCACCTGAGGTCGGGAGTTTGAGACCAGCCTGACCAATGTGGAGAAACCCCGTCTCTACTAAAAATACAAAATTAGCCAGGTGTGGTGGTGCATGCCTGTAATCTCAGCTACTCGGGAGGCTGAGGAAGAAGAATTGCTGAGCTGAGATTGTGCCATTGCACTCCAATCTGGGCAACTAAAGGAAAACAACTCTATCTCAAAAAAAAAAAAAAAAAAAAAAAAAAAAAAAGGAATTGGAGTGCCTATGTGCTTTTGAAAGGGGGGCAGCCAACCAAGAAACTATGATTCAAATACACAATGGAATACAATACAGCTGTGTAAAAGAATGTGAAAGCTTTATATAGACCATCATGGATGATTAATATATTAAGAGGAAAAAGAGTAAATGTAGGACAATGTGTATAATGTGCTCATTTTGGGGACAGTGAATAAAAGGGAGAGTTGAAGTCCATAATTCATATTTTCTTGGATATGCATGAAGATACCCTGAAAGAATACATAAGAAACTAAAACACTAATAACAGTGGTTACCTCTGTGGAGATGGATTTGAGAAGTGGTGAACAGGAGAAAGTGATGGAAGAGAGACTTTCCAATGTGTGCCTTTTTATATTTTTAGGTTTTGAGTCACATGAATATCATTATCTATTTAATGCAAAAAAAAAAAAAAAAAAGAAGAAGAAGAAGAAAGGAAAAATAAAATAAAGCAAGCAGCTATTCCTTAGCTTCAGAAAATTGCTGCCTTCTGGGCATGTGAATCTAATGTCAATTCTTCCGGTGTTTTTAAGGGAACTTGGAAATCTATTTTATAAAATTTCCAATTTTTGATTTCAAATTGTTCACTGGTAATATATAAAAATACAATAGGTTTTTACATACTAACCATATATCCTGCAAACATGCTGAACTCACTTATTAGTTCGTAGGAGTTTTTTTGGTGTGGAGTTTTTGTGATTTTCTAGGAAGGCCATTGTATCATCTGTGAACCAAAACTACTTAATTCCTTTCTTTCTGTATAAATTTTATTTCTTTTTCTTGCCTTATTGCACTGGCTAGGACTTCTTCCAGTATGATGTTTCATAGTAGTGGTGAGAGCAGTCATCCTTGCCTTGTTCTAGATCTTAGGGAAAAAGCATTAAGTTTTTTTATCTTTAAATGTGTTGTAACATGTAAATTATTTATAGATGCCCTTTATCAAGTTAAATAAGTTGTTTTTCTCTTCCTAGTTCGATGAGTTTTTATCACAAATGGATGTTAAATTTTGTCAAATGCTTTCTCTGCATCTATTGAGATGGATCATATGGCTTTAAATTTTTTTTTAGTTTGTTAATATGATTAGTTATACTGAGTGATTTTCACATGTTGAGCCAGTGTTGTATTCCTGGGATAAACTCAAGTTGATTCTGATTTGTTATTCCTCTTATATATGGCTGGATTCAAATTGCTAATATTTTGTTAATGATTTTTGTGTCTATGTTCATGAGGAATATTTGGTTGTAGTTTTCTTTTTTTGTAATGTCTTTGTCCGGTTTTGATAAAGCTGGTGTCACAAAGTGAGTTGGGACTTTTCCCTAATTTTTAAATGATGAAAAAATAACTTACAGAGTGCTTACCATATTCCAGGCATTGCGCTCAGTGCTTAGCCCGTTTAATCTTCACAGCAACCCTATGAAGTGTAGACTATTCTTATAATCACCCCCAGTTTAAACAGAGAAACTGAGGCACAAACTGGTTAAAGTCATTAGCCCAAGGTCACATAACTTGTAAGCAGTACAGCCAGGACTCAGACCCCAGAGGGCCAGCTCCAGAGCGTGTCCTTTCACCTGTTTATTCCATTTTCTCTCATTAAAAATGTTTACAAGGTAAAGAAAACATATCTGCAGGCCTCAGTCCAGCTGACAGGTCACCAGTTTTCTACTTCTAGTGAACAACAATGGTAACTACCATGCGTCAGGCTTAGTTACTATCTGCCAGGCTACAGACTCATCATCTGCCTTCATCTTGCGCCAACCCTCAAAGGCAGATGTTACAGATGTTATCATCCTCACTTGGCAGTGGCGGAAATGCATCTTCTGCTGGGCAGCATTCAGTTTCAAACCATCACCTCTTTCATCACCTTGTCTTTCTGCACATCCATGGCACTCTTTAGAAGGTAATTTTTTAAAAAATCTCTCAAGTCTCAGTTTAATTTCATGCTGCCCCTTCCTTACCAAGCTGGTTCCCCTATCCTCCCTCTCACTCTCTTCCCCCAGGGGCTCAAGTTCATCATTTTCTCCTGCATTGCTGTCTCTTTTGCACTGTCTCATTCCAGTTGGCCCAATGAGTGTCCCAATCCTTCCTTTTCGGCTCCGCTGACTTATGTTGTGTGTCTCGAGAAGTGAGAAACATCTCGCTTACTTAGAAAGGAGGAGGAAAGAGGGAAAGAGGTGGAGTTTTAGGAACAGGTGGGACACCGATTTTCTCCACGGAGCACAGAAACGAGGGACCGAGGTTAGTTCAAACAACTGCCTGGCAGTAATGAAGGCAAAGCCATACAATGAAATTGCACTGCTTGCTTTATTGTGCTGTTTAATAAGGCAGTATGTTTGCATGCTGACCTGACTGTGCGACCATAGGTAAGATGCTCCGTTTTTCTGAGTGTCAGTTTGTTCATTGTAAAATGAGTTCGAAGACAGGCATAGGTCGCAGAGGTGTGGCAGGGATTAAGTGCAATCATATAGGTGACAGAGATCCGGTATGGAGAAGTCACTGAGTGAGGAATAAGTGCTTTTCTCGGTCAAGGCACTGTGCTAAGTCATTTTTACGTAGATGATTTTATTTAATATATACCACCTGTGTGGGTAACAGGTACTGCTGTTACCCACATTTTGCAGATGGGGAAAATTATGGTGGAGAGAGGTGAAGAGTTCTTAAGTGGTAAAGCTGTACCCATATTTTGCATTAGAATTCCTTCGATCCTACACCAACCAGTCAAAAATGAGACTGTCTGGGGCAATCCCCTAGCTCTTCCTCCCAACCTAGAGAGTGAAGGTAGTCAGAGGCGTCCACCACTTTCCTGTGATACTAGCTCTGCTGTTGCTAAACATTCAGGCGCTCCCCATCCATCCCTCAGTTCCCACCCACGTCTCCAACCACTACTGCGAGAATTTGGGAAACTTGGGGTGAGTCCACTGCCAGGAATAGTGATTCATTTAAAATCTCAGTTTTCAACAATATGAGCAAGGCCTGCGGTCTGTTACTCCACACCCAGCAAAGCCGCGTCTCCCAGTCAGTGGTGGAGTAATGAGAGTTTGCTAATTGCTGGTGGCTGGGGAGGGGAGGTGATGGGTGGGGACCACTGTGGTGAGCTCAGCACGCGGAGTTACATGCTGACCTGAATGCTTTATTCTGTGTATCTCAGTCCCTCCTCTGGTCACTGGTGGGGCTGATCAAGCAGACCCCCCTCTTTACAACCTGATCGGCTTCATAATAACTATGACTGCAGCAGTGCAGTGTCAATCAATGAAGGTCAGGCACCAAGGCGAGCGTTTCACTTGTGCCATCATCTCCAGCAACATCCTTACTTCTCAACACCACTCCAGGGGATAGCTATTCTCATAATTCCCAT
The DNA here is from genome assembly GCF_002776525.5 of Piliocolobus tephrosceles. Classification (NCBI taxonomy): domain Eukaryota; kingdom Metazoa; phylum Chordata; class Mammalia; order Primates; family Cercopithecidae; genus Piliocolobus; species Piliocolobus tephrosceles. Next base: position 18,913,620 of record NC_045450.1, read on the forward strand.
TTTGCAGTTGTGGAAACTGAGGCACAGAGACATGAAAAGCCTGCAACCTAACCCCAGCAGAACCCGGATTAATACTCACTCTTCATTGCCAGGACATACTTGTCTCCCCTTATGGTTTTAAGAGAATGACTTAAAGAATTCACCTTTGAACCAGCCTTGTGGGCTGTTAACGAAACTGCTAACAGACCAAGACTTTTGGATAAGCCTGGCCTCCCCAACCATTCTTCTCTAGGTTGCTAGGTCCTTATGCATCCATCTTCTGCCTCTGGAATCATGCGCTTCCATCTGGGAGCTCCTGGAACTCAGAGACTGCATCCTAGGAGTCTTTGTGTCCTTTTGACACCCAGTTAATACTTGGCATACCACAGTGGCCAAAACTATTAGTTGAGGATACGAAGACATCAGCAACAGCCAAATCCTAATCCTAGCTTCATGCTTTTAAGTTCTCAAGCTCTGGGCTAAGCCTGCGGCTAGCACAGTGCCTGGCATATGGTAGATGTCAATGCTGTGCGTTAGGAAGGCCCCAGCTGGCATAGGAGTTGGGATGTGAAGGTATGAGGTACCTTGGCTTCCACCTTGAGGTCTTTGAAGGTCTAAGCTTTTCCTCATTTTCTTCATCCTCTTGTCCCTGCTTTGAACTCTTGAAGGGTCAACCTCTGCTTGTCTTTGTCTCTGTCCCTTAAATGGTTTCATTAGAAAAGCCTGGGATAGTGAGTGCGTGGCTACCTCACTCGGTAGAGGAGGTGCAAGGGTGGGTGGATTGTGGAGTGGGGGGGCGTTCTGATGGGAATGCTGAGGGGGAAAGAGGTTCTGACACTTTTCCGGTTCAGCAAGCATCACCAAATAACCAACCTCAAAAACTCATTTCCAAAAGCAGTGCTCTTGGGAGAGAAGCTCTGAAGGGCTGAAGAGGGGAGGTAGAACCTGGACCGAAATCAATCCCAGCTCAAGGTAATTACAGGACATGTGCTACCACCCCCGCAGGGCAAATCGGAGGCTGACCTGCCCTCCTAGGGCAGTCGGGGCGATTAGTTAGGAAGAAAAGCCTCATCACTGACTGGGGGAGAGAGGCTCACACATTAGTAAACTTGCGCTTTCTCATGCCTGCCAAATTTGAGAGGGGGGATTTATTGAAACAATCTCATCAGGGGCCCTGACTGCCAAGTTGAATGTTTTGGAAAGGAAATCTCAGCCAGGCTCTCAGAAATCCAGCTCCCAAGTTCCCAGGATAGCAAGATGCTAAGGTTCGCAGACTAAGAGATGACTGGGGAGATGATGCTAAGATTTTAGGGTGTACACTGGATTATTTTTCTCTCTTTATCTCCGCTTCTTTCAGTCCCTCTCTCCTCTCTGCATGCAAGTAATCTTTAGGAATCTATCTGCCACCGAGACTGCCTGTGAGGAGGGTCCACCCAAAGCTGGAGCCCCAGGAAAAATCCTGTCCCTCTCTCTCCCTGTCTCTTGCACACAGCCCAGGCAAGCACTCCCTCCTTCTCGGCGGCTCAGCTCTCTTCAGGAATTCAGCACAAGTCTCAGCCACACTTTGAAAAGGACATTAAGATGTGAGACCAGCCAGACATCCGCAGCAGCGTGAGCTGCCCAGGGTGGGTAAACCTGGAGGCCAAGCCAGGGGGCCAGCCATGTCCTCAAGGAGACTGTGACCCCCTGAGGTGGCAGTCACCGCAGGCTGCACTGTGTGTCTCTGCACCCTTGCCCTGGCCAGGGCACGGTCCCAGAGCCAACCCCTGATTCTCCTTAGCCAGCTGGGAGACCCTTTTCTTGCTAGGCATCCTTTCTCCATCCCAGTGCCTCCCCCCCGCCCCCCACCAAACAAGAGAGTGCTCAGTGTCAGGGTCTCCAGCTTCATCTCGTGTCAGGCAGAGGGACAGAGGTGCCCCAAGTAGGGTGGACGTGCCGGGGCAACGGGAGAAGGGAAGCCTCTGCGAAGTCTTCTGTCCAGAACATACAGTCAAGCCAAACACACACACAGCCCTCTACGCCCCGACCCCATGACAGCCGCCCCCTCCAGACGCGCGCACAAATGCACCTTCGAATCCACGATCACACTCCAAGCCCATCGCCCGCCGTCACAGTCATGAAACACACACACACACACACACACAGACACACACACACGGTCCCCAGCCAGGGCACAGCAACTTCCTCCCCCCCATGTGGAAATCTCCGCAGTTGACCTTAAAGCTTAAACTTTTTCCGAGGGGGTGCCAGGGAACGCACGGGGGAGGACGGGGGATTCTGGGCAGGGTTACCCGGCACTTGGGGTTCCTGGCTTCCCTCCCTCTCCCCCACGCCCCTCACCTGGTAAACCGAGGCACAGCAAGAGGCTGTAGTAGACCACGGGCACGAAGCCCAAGCCGCAGGCCGAGCCGGGGGACCACCAAGACAGCGAGCTGTTGGCTGCGAGGTGGGCGTGCGTGTGCTCCATGAGCGCGCCCCTCGCTCCCCTCGCCGCTTCGCGCCCGGCCTGCCAGCCCGACTCTGGTCGCCGGCTCGGTGGTGGCGGCGGCGGAGGCAGCAGCTGGAGCAGCAGCGCCTCTCTCACCGCAGGACTGGCTCCTATCCTTGGCCGTGATCCCCTCTTCTCGCTCCGCACCTGCCTGCCTGGAGTCCCGGCTCAGCCCTCCCGCTGGGCGCGGGGCGCAGGGTGCGGGGCGCGCGGCGCGGGGCCTCGGGAGGGGCTCCCGGAGCCCGTCTGTGCGCCTCCCACCTCGGACCCGCTCCACTCCCGCCTCAAAGCCGGGGGGCTGGGACGCCGCTCCCTGCAGCCAATCAGCGGCTGCCTGGACGCGGAGTCTGTGTGGGGTGGGAGGGATGCGGGAGAGGAGGGGGTCCCAGCCGCCTCGCTTGGCTGCAGTTTCAGGGGAGAAGATGCAGTTAGATCTGAGAACCCCGAAGGAAGACCGGGGTGGAAAACAGGCTACCCCCATCTCCAACCCCGAGGGAGGGGCGTGGTGTGGGTGGGATCTGCCTCTCCCGCAGCGGCTCTTCACTCCTCCAGCGTGTCCTCAGTTTGCCTTTCTCCACTCTCCTCGCAGCCACCTCTCTTGCCCCTTGCCAATGCTTCCAGTCCATCTCCAGAGAGAGGATTCTACACCTAGGGCAAAGAACGGGGGAAGGGGTGGGGCTGTTGGAGCAGCGAGGATGCTAAAGGGTTGTCGGTTTTCCTGGACCAGGGGAGCTGAGCTTGCTGGCTCTGGAAAAGAGGGGTGCGTGCATCCCTGTGTGTGTGTGGCGACTCTGGGGGTGGCCGCCGGTGGACTGTCCCCTAACTAGAGTGCGTTTGAAGAGGATACAGACTGGCTAAGAGAAGCCCCTCCTGCATGCCGCTCTTCAGTCAGGGATAAGGATGTTGCAGCCACTCAAACATGCACTCGCTCACGCTCACACAAAGACACACAATACCCAGGCATGCGGTGTACTCACAGTCTCACTCATGCACGCGGATGCCCTCCCATCCCACACCCAGATCCTTGAAAACACGCAGGCATCCTTATCACCGTGCACAAGACCACACTCACAGGGCACTCCAAACTTGCACAAACGCACCTGGGAGTCATGGGGGCTTGTCTAGAGGGCTTGAAGGTTGTGTGAAGGGTAGCATTGGTAAAGCAGGTGGGATCCAAGCAATGTGTGGGTGGTCCTTTCTCCTCAGGGCAGACAGGTGGAGGGTTCCCGGTGTGGCCACTACAGACTTTAGGAGAGGTGGAGAGAGAGACAGAGAGAGAGAGAGAGAGAGAGAGAAAGATCTGTCTGGGGCTCAAGAGAGTGAGTGTGAGAGAGTTAAAGATTCTGCAGGAGTGCCCAGGCCAGGCATCCCCAGGAGCAGACTGTAGCAGCTGCCTATGCAAAGAGCTGTGATGGGTCTGAGAAGCCTAAGACCCCGCCCCCGCTGCTTCCCAACGCCCCTCACCCCTCTATCACATCCATTCCTGGAGAGAAGTAACTGGCTGAGCTTTCCCCAGCCTTTTCCAGGTCTCCCAACGTGGAGCGGACCCCTGGCCCTCAAGACTAGCAAAGAGCATGTATCTAGTTCTTGTCTTTATTAGGGGTTACCCTAGGCAGGGATGGAGGACACTCTAGGGCAGAGTGGAAATCTCCAAAGCATACAGAACCAGACAGTCTGCATAAGGGGGGCATTTACTGGATCTAGCTGGGTCTGTAGTAAGCAAGGAGGCACGTGGCCCCACAAAAGGGCAGATTACAGAGTCACATGGACCCAGCCCAGTGAGGCCAGGGCTGAGATTTCAGACCCCATTAGATGCTGAAATTTTATTGTGACCTCTCTCGATTAAATATGACTACTGCAAACACAAAGAAAACAAGAACACCGCTGCAATGATGAATAAAGCAGTGGCTGGCCATTGTAGAAGCTCAATGAATAATTGTTCAAAAACCTATAGATTGGATTGGTCTGCAGGCGGTTAGACTGAGATGAGAAGTTGGGGCTAGCCAGGGGTGGGGGGAAATGTATGTGATCTGACAAAGCCCTCCTAGTCTCTTCAGAGATGCCCTCTGCATTGTGAATGATGGATAAGGCTTCCGGGCTTTTGCACTGGCCATTCCCTTTGCCTGGAAGGCTCTTCCTCTGCACAGCTGCAGGAAGCTGTTTCCTCACCTTCTTAGGGTCTTTGCTTATATGTCCTTTTCTCTTTGAAGCTTTCCCTTATGATCCTATTTACCATTGAGATCTCTACTCTCCTTCCTATTGAAATCTCCATTCCTCTCCCACCTCAAAGTATTCACATCCTCTGTCCCTCCCTGCTTAATTTTTCTGCATAGTGTATAGCACCATCAGCAGACCATACACATTGTATTTATTTATTTTACTTTCTCTTAGAAAGGCAGGGCCTTTTGTCTGTGTTGTTCCTGGTTGTATCTCAGCTTCACACGGTGCCTGCATGCTGCAGACTCTGAACAGACGTTGAAAGAATGAAAGGACTCAGCACTCAGGGCCTGCAGGGAGATGAGTTTACCTTTGCTTGTCCTTGCAGGCCAGGGTCTCAGAATGCTGTTGGGGTTAGGGATGCTGTTGGGGTTAGGGGGATTTAGCATATATATGACTAGTCACTCCAAAACAATTTGAGTGGTTTGAATTCTGGGGCTCTAGTTAGAGACTCTTCACAGAACTATAGACTTAACTAGGCAGAGGGACTGGGCTGCATGGGAAATCTTGATGGACCTTATTGTGTCCGAGCCTTTATTTCTCCATCTGTAAAATGGGGATGAAAGAGACCAGGTATGCCTTTGTCCCAGGAATGCTGAGCTGGGAGAAAAAGAGGGGCGTGGTGTGAACGGTGCAGACTGCAGTTCTGGAGAATGGGGAATTGGATTGGGTCCTCTGCTGGCTCCATCAGGAACACTGGCAGTTTGTCAAGGTCCAAGCTTCCTGGAAAATGGATAGTTTGGATGAGAAGATATATATATATATTTTTTAAGAGATGGGTCTCACTATATTGCACGGACTTGTTTCAAACTCCTGCCTTAGCATCTCAAAGTGCTGGGATTATGGTCATGAGCCAATGCACCTGGCCTGGATGAGAAGATCTTCAAAGACTTAGGTCAAGCTTTGAGTGTTCCTGAGTCCCAGGGAATGGGCAGGATGAGTTAACAACAAAAGTCCTTTAATTTTGCTCAAGGGGCTGATCCACTTGATTGGTTCTGTATGACAATAGCAGACTCAGTTCAACAACAGTGGTTGGCTGAATTCATTCATTTACTCATTCTTTCAACAGAATTTTACTGGACACATAACATATGCTGGTCAGGACCAGCCACATAATTTGCAAGTCCCAGAGCAAAATAAAAATGCAAGGTCTCTTGTTCAAAATTATTAAGAATTTCAAGACACCAAGAGTAGAGCATTAAACCAAGCATGGAGCCCTTCCAAGCATAGGGCCTTCAGTGACTGCATAGGTCACATATCCAAGAAGTCAGTTCTGCTTAGGAGACAGAGGTGAGTGATAAAAGTTAACATTTACTGAAGATTTGTTAAGAGACAGCCACGACTTAACTCATTGCATCTTCATTATCACAATGGAAGGAAGGTACAATTATTAGCCCCATTTCACAGATGAGAAAAGCAAAGCAGAGAGAAGTTTAGTAATTTGCCCAAGACCACCCGGTTGGAATTGAATCCAAGGCAGTTGGCTCCAGAGGCTGTGCTGAAACCATCAGGAGCTCAGACTAGTGGAAGGATAGGTAAGTGACAGGAAACATTACACACTGTCATGTAGGCTCTTTGTAACATGAAGGCAGGATCTTCATCTGTCTTACCCTTCACTGTATCCCAAGTACAAAGAGCAGTGCCAGGTAGGTGTCCAGAAATACATCTTAGATGAATTAATAAATAAATATAATAGAAATATTTTATTTAGAGGAGGACTTTCACACTTGAATACCTGCGAGCCTGGGCAGGTAATAAATATTCTTCACTTTCTTTTTCTTTTTTTTTTTTTTGAGACATAGTCTTGCTCTTGTCATCCAGGCTGGAATGCAGTGTGTCATTTTGGCTCACTGCAACCTCTGCTTCCAGGGTTCAAGAGATTCTCCTGCCTCAGCCTCCCAAGTAGCTGGGATTACAGTTACCCGCCACCACGCCTGGCTAATTTTTGTATTTTTAGTAGAGATGAGGTTTCACCATATTGGTCAGGATGGTCTCAAACTCTTGATCTCAAGTGATCCACCCACCTCAGCCTCCCAAAGAGGTGGGATTACAGGCGTGAGCCACCCCACCCATATGCATTCTTCACTTTCATGGGAAATGTGCTATTCCCATTTTTCCTGGAACTCTTGGTCCTCTTGGTGTAGATTCTGTTTCTCCACCCTTTGATAGAGGCAGCGGTATGAAGGGATAATTCTTTAAGATAAACAGTAACATAAACATAACTTAAATTGCAACTAACACTTTACTCAGAGTTGGGAACGCAATAGGGAGTAGTGGGGACTGTAACAAACTAGAAGTGTTTATGCTAGTCACTGTATGAGGCTCTGGGTATACAATTGTTTTTAAAAGTTGATATGGTCTCTGCTTTCCTGGATCTTTAAGTCAAGTGCAAGATATAGGCATGAATCGATTCATACACACACACACACACACACACACACTCACACACACAGATAATTTGCTTAAGGGGCTGATCCACTTGATTGGTTGTGTATGACAATGGCGCACTCAAGCCAACTGTGGTTGGGGCTTGGATAAGGGCTATAAAAAAAGTGAAAGGAATGAGTCAGCATGCACCAGGGAGTCAAGGAAAATTCTATGTAGTCTGGCAGTCAGGGATGGCTTCTCTGAAGAAGTGATATTTGAGCTGAATGTGAAGGATAAGTAAGGATTAAGGGATGAAGGATAAGTAGGTGAAGGGATGTTGATCTAGGGGTGAGGGGAGCATCCCAGGTAGAAGAAAGAGGCAGTGCAGAGGCCCTGGGGTGGGAGTGAGAAGAACTCTTTGAGGAGGTGGGAGACCAGAGAGAGAGAGAGAGAGAGAGAGTGTGTGTGTGTGTGTGTGTGTGTGTGTGTGTGTAGGTGCAGTACAAGGAGATCCATGCAGTTAGAGAGTAGGTGAGGTCTTGTAGGCTATGGGGAGAAGTTTGGTCTTTATCCGCGGTCTTAAGCAGGGGAGTGCTCTGATTATATTTGCATTTTCAAGTACTTGCTATGTCAGGGAGGTGGAGAATTGATGGAAAAGAGGCAAGAATAGAAGTGGGAAGACGAGTTTTGAGGTTGTCATGTTGGATATGTGAGAAATGATAGTGACTTGGACTAGGGTGGTGTTGATGATGGAGAGGGCTGCATTCCAGAAGTTAGGAGGGTGTATGTGCAAAGAAAGAGGGAGAGGGAAAGGCAAAGTGAGAAAGGGAGTTAGGAGGGAAGGAGAGTAAAGGGTCAGCTAGAGAGACAGAGATGTGAAGAGAGACACAGAGAGATGGAAATAGATGAATAGACAGATACATTGATAGGAAGTGAAACGCAACACACAGTGATTGTGATTAAGGTTGTTCTAGATGGAAGGGCTGATGAAATGGGGCTTGTAGCACACTGGGTTCACTTGGCTGAATCCTCTGTCCTCCCACTTCCCACAGACTGTAGCTTGCCCTCTGGTTTCTTCCTGCTTTTCAGGACTCCTTTAAAGGATAATCTTGACCTCAAAGTCTTTCCTGACCTGCACATCCCCATTTACCTTCCACATGGACAGTCTTTCTCCTGAAACATCTCTTACCACATTGTGTTGACATTCAAAGGTTATCTGTTATCTGCTCCTGTATTTAGATCACCTCCTGGCAGGGGGAACGTCCATCCTGGAATGTTCCATGCAGAACCTAATTGCAGTGCAAGTAGAGTAACTGTCAACTGTTGAGGCTTAAATCCAGACCTGGGTTTGAATCCCAGCTCAGCTCCCTTAGTAACCGTGTATTCCCCAGGACTCTTTTTATTGAAATTGTTGAAGAAAAACTTAAACTAGTTTTATTTTTAAAAAGGAATGTATTGGCTCTTATAACTGAAAAGTATAGAAGTTTGCCTGACTGCAGGCCTGGCTGATCCAGGTGCAAAAGCATACCTGGCTTTTTCCATCAATGGCTTCTGCTTTGCCTTGATTAGCTGCATTCTTAAGCAGGTTTTTGCAATATAATAAAAAGAGGGACACCATCATCCCTAGATTTATCCTGTCAGCTTAATAACCAGAACTAAAAGAAAATTGGAACAAAAGTCCTAGGAACGACCCCTGGTGAACCAACCTGGGTCAGGGGCTCATCTCAACTAAACTCACAAGTTTGAGTTAAATTTCTGTAGCCAACAAAAAATATATATACTGATTGCAATGTGTGTCTCATGTGTCCAGTGACAAAGCCAAGAGAAGGGGTAAGTTCTTCCCAAACCACATTCACTGTGAGAGGACGTAGACCATTTATTGAAAGAAAAGTTGGGATTCCACAATGGGAGTAATGGAAATCAACGACAGGCAGGCTGCATGTTTGTTTGTGAGCTGAATTCAGCCCAAGTGATACCAGTTTACTAGTCCTGTCAGATTTACGTTGTATGTTTTATTTTAAAAAATTAAATAGATTTTGGTTTTTAGAGTTGTTTTAGATTCACTGCAATATTGAGTTGAAGGTACAGAGATTTTCCAAATGCCCTCCATCCCCACACAGGCATAGCCCTCCCTATTATCAACATCCTGCACAAGAGCAGTCCATTTGTTACAACCGATGAGCCCACGTGAACGCATCACTGTCACCTGAAGTCCATAGTTTATATTAGCATTAGTTTTCGGTGTTGTACATTCTATGGGTTTGGACAAATGTATAATGACATGTACTCGCCATTATAGTATCATCCAGAGTAGTTTCACTGTCCTAAAAATCCTCCATGCTTCACCTGTAGATCTCTTTCTCTGTCCCCCAACCCACGTGTTTTATTTCTGGGGGTCAAAAATATCTCCTGCGTGAACTATAAACAAATCTAGTTCATGCTGAGGTTATGGGTTGAAGTGTACGAATGCCTGTCACTTTAAAATGCAACAAAAAATAGGCCGGGCACGGTGGCTCACGCCTGTAATCCCGGCACTTTGGGAGGCCGAGGTGGGTGGATCACGAGGTCAGGAGTTCAAGACCAGCCTGGCCAACATGGTGAAACCCCATCTCTACAAAAATTAGCTGGGCATGGTGGTGCGTGCCTGTAATCCCAGCTACTCAGGAGGCTGAGGCAGGAGAATTGCTTGAACTGGGACCCAGGAGGTAGAGGTTGCAGTGAACTGAGATCATGCCACTGCACTCCAGCCTGGGCTACAGAGCGAGACTCTGTCTCAAAAAAAAAAAAAAAAAATCAAAAAATTGAAAGGATTGATGGGTAGCTAGAAGAATGGATAGACGGGTAGATATACCTTAAAGCAAGGAGATGTTAGTGGTAGAATCTAGGTCATGGGTAGATGGGTTTTCAGTGGAAACATTATGTCTGCTTGAAAATTATCATAATAAAATGTAGGAAAACGTGTCTTGTGCAGTGTGTCTTGGCCAAGTATGTTATTACAAGCAATTGTTGAAACTAACGTCTCCTGGTGGCGTTGCAATTCTTTAGAAGCTCAGCCTTTGGAGTTGGCGCAGAAGACAATTGCTTCCCTGCGATTAGGCTGTCAAAGTGGCACCTGGTATTTCCCTCTGATGCTCCCAGCTCTCCACTGACCTTGGCCTGCTCTGCTAGAGCTTTTACCAGTTTGTCTTTGACGGCGGGCTCTTGTTTGCTTTCCAATAAGAACTATAGCGTCGTGTTTTTCTGCTGTTTGTTTTACTCCACGCGTGTGGCTTCTTGTTGAGGATGTCTTGGTGAACAGCTGAGCATCTCTTGTAGCAATCACTCACAACAGTTCTTTGAGGTGCATGTCAATTCTTACCGAGTTTGGATAGAGCCTTTTGTTGCTTGTCACTGACTTTTCAAGGTGGTCAAGGGCAGCCACAGAGCAGGATGGGAATACTTCCACAATTGCTTGCCTGCCTGCCTCCTAAAGCCCGGCAAGGGGGAAAGGACAAAGAATCCAAGCTGCACCTGGGTAAATTTCATCAGGATATGAAGAATGATCGTAGATGAAGTGAAGGAAATGGGGTCCTGAGAGGAAGGGGAAGGCAAGAGTTAGGGGTATGTGAGTATGTATATGTTCATGTGCATGTATGTGTATGTATATGTATGAATATGTTTGCACACTTGTGCATGCATGCGTGCATGTATGGTAGAATAAAATCAGATTGTGATGACCAGGATGTTGATGTATCAGGGAAAGCCTTTTCTTTCTGGTTCAGAGAGATGTGAGAGGCCTCTGTGTATCCCTTAAGACTCACTTTGCTCTGGAAAGTAACAGGAGTTGGGTGGGGAAGAAAGAAAAAAGGGGAGGGCAATAAGGGGGGAAGAGAGGAGGGAAAAGAGAGGAAAGAAGGGAGAGAAGGGAGAATAAGAAAGGAGAAGGGGCGCAGGAGGACTAGAAGAGGAAGAAGAAGAGGAAATAAAAGACACAGCAATATGTGTCACCAAATTACCTGCTCCCCATTGGGTGGGGAAACAGTAATGATGAAGAGAAAAACGAACAAAAATCTTGTCTGAGGGTGACACATTATGATTATTTGGCATTTAACAGGTCTCTGGGTAGTAGTTATTTTGCATGTAGGGATTGCCCAGAATCCTCTTCTCCTTCCTAACAGATTGTGGTTTCCCTTTGGAGAGGGATTCTTCCCCCACTGGGTATGGTTTTGGACAAAGAGTATATTCAGGTGCCTGCCACCCAATTACAGAAGCCAAAGGGGAGAGATCCCTTGGCCCAGGGCAGTCAGAGGTGGATGAGCAAGTGTCCTGAGCTTGGTCAATTGCAGGCTTTTCTTTTCTTTCTTTCTTCTTTTTTTTTTTTTTGAGACGGAGTTTCGTTCTTGTTGCACAGGTTGGAGCACAATGGCACAATCTTGGCTCACCACACCCTCCGCCTCCTGGGTTCAAGTGATTCGTCTGCCTCTACCTCCTCCCAAGTAGCTGGGATTACAGGCATGTGCCACTGCGCCTGGCTAATTTTGTATTTTCAGTAGAGACAGGGTTTCTCCATGTTGCTCAGGCTGGTCTTGAATTCCTGACCTCAGGTGATCCAACCACATCAGCCTCCCAAATTGCTGGAATTACAGGCGTGAGCCACTGTGCCTGGCCCAGGCTGTCATTTTGAAGTTAGAAACTTGAGTGAGGGACAAGGGCAGCACAAGAGTTTGGATTTCCTTCACCTTGGTGGGGATGGCTGCACAGGACTCATTTGTTCCAGGGCTATTGCTGTGGTTCTTGCTTCCTGAGCATTTCCAAATCCATGGCTTCCTGTTCCTCTGTGAGCTCCATGTCCTCACTCCACATTCACTGCAGCATAATGCACAATAGCTGAGACCCAGAAACAACCTAAATGTCCAGCAGTGGAAGAATGGAGGAAGGAAATGTGGTATAGACATACTGTGGAAAATTATTCACCTTTCAAGAAGAAATAAATCCTGCTATGTACAACAATGTGGGTGAATCTGGAGGACATCACGCCATGTGAAACAAGACAGTCACATAAAGATGAATATTGCATGATTCCACTTATATGAGGTATCTAACATATCCAAACTCATAGAAGCAGAGAGTGGAATGGTGGTTGCCACGGGTTAGTGGGAGAAGGAAATGAATGGGTGGTTGCTAGTCAACAGGCATACAATTTCAGTTATGCAAGATAAGTAAGTTCTAGGAATATGTTGTACAACATTGTATCCAAAGTCAATAATACTGTGTTGTACACTAAAAAATTTGTTCAAAGGATACATCTCAAGTTAAATGTCCTTACTACAATTTTAAAAAATCCATAAAATGAAAACACATAAGGACTGTCCAGAAAAGGACCTGTAGAGATTTGAAGGTTACTTAAAAAACAATCCATTTGTTTACATCAGTCAGGTCAGAGAAGGTGTCTGTTACTAGCAACCAAGGGCATGCATTGATCAGCCAGTGATCCTCGCTCCATAGTAATACGTCACGATTGATAGAGCTTTACTCCGAACGAAGTATAGCCATGTACACCATTTAATTTTAATCCTCATTGTTACCCATGTGAAGTGGCCAGGGCTGGCATCATAAGCCTGTTTTATAGATGAGAAATTTACAGGACAGAAAAAGCAAGCCATGTGTCCATTATTTTCTAGTGTTGAAGAAATAGGGACTCACAGAGATTCCATTCAATCCCCCCGTTTTACAGGTAAGATAATTGAGTCCAAAACCGTGAAGTGAAAAGTCTAAGGTCACACACAGTGTCAAACTGGAATGCAAATGCAGCTTTTTATAAGTCAAAGTCTAATGCCATCCATTACATACATGAGAATTGGCCCCAAAAGAGATAACAACAGTAACTTTTAGTTGACATCAGATCCGTGTTTGAATAAATAGTTATCAGATGTCATTTTTCCCTTAATTTGTACAGCATCAGAGGCTAAGATTCTCACATTCTGTGTATTACACCTTAGAGCATTCCAGGTACTAAAGTTGTCAAGCTAGAAAAAGAGAGAAAGTTTGAATATTCTTTCCAACTAGATAATCATGAGAACATTTCCCCCATCCCTGAGCCTTTTTTTTTCCAACCACTGTACTCCAACTGCCCAAAAGTTCAATTTTCTTTAAGAGCCTCAGAAATAGTCCTAAGAGGGCAGCATGAGGAATTAAGACCGATGAGAGTGAAGGTACTTACCAGAATCCTCCCTGCAGGGATAAAACATTGAAATGTACAGAAAGCATGACTCATCAATGTGCAGATAAGGCTGGTTCCGCCAAGCAGCAACGATGACAAAAGCAGAATATCCAGGAAGACCAGCAGGTAGGCAATCCAGTGGTTGAGCCAGGCTAAGTGAGGCAGAGCAATGAGCTGTCCTGCTCAGGAAAGTTCCAGAGTGTCCCTAATACCTGAGCACTGAAGGCTTCACTCTCTTTAACAGCCCTGTGTTCCTGGGGACTATGTATCACTGGTCTAAAAGACCAATTTACTGTACAACGTGGGGTTATAGTACCACTCTGCCTCTCTCTGAAGCCAGCACTGTCAGGGGAGAAGTTATAGGAAACTTAGAAAGAGGCTTTAGGGCTTTGCTCAGTGTTTGCAGGTGAAGGTTAACCATACACGTGGCAGCAAATTCCTAAAGCCAGCAGGTCATTGGTGCCTTCTTAAGCGAGGCACATAAAGATTTTCAAAGTTGGATATTTTCAAATCTGGAAAGAAACACGATGATTTGTCAGCATAAGATTCCAACCTCTGGAGCCTTGGATTAAGAGGCCTGTGTGACCTTGATCAAGTTTCTTCTTGTCTCTGTGTCAATGTTTCCTACCCGTAAACTAGAGATAAAAGTGGCATCTACCTCTTAGGGTTGCTATTAGAATAAAAAAATGAACGGTTCCTGAAGTTTAGCCATTTTGGTACCATATGCATGACTTTTGTCACTTGTACTATTATTTAGTACTATTTAAACTGCCTCATGTAAAAATCCCTCTATTTAAAAAAATTGCATATTTAACATTTGTTTAAAAATTAAAATTTACAATATATATGCAAACTAGTGTATCTTGCTGTATAAAGAAGGAAACTATTTTAAAAATCATAGGGGAGGTCAGGCACAGTGGCTCACGCCTGTAATCCCAGCACTTTGGGAGGCTGAAGTGGGCGGATCACCTGAGGTTGGGAGTTCGAGACCAGCCTGGCCAACACAGAGAAACCCCGTCTCTACTAAAAATCCAAAATTAGCCAGGCATGGTGGCACATGCCTGTAATCCCAGCTACTCGGGAGGTTGAGGCAGGACAATCACTTGAACCTGGGAGGCGGAGGTTGTGGTAAGCCAAGATCGTGCCATTGCACTCCAACCTGGGCAACAAGAGTGAAACGCTGTCTCAAAAAAAAAAAAAAAAAAAAAAAAAAAAATCGGGGGCGGGGGAAGCCAATGCCATTAAAATTCTAGCTGGTGCTGTTGCCTGCCAAGGCGCTGAGAGTGAGGCAGTTTCATTCTTTGCTGAAAGGAGGAATTAGACAGTGTTAGAGAGGCGTTAAAGACATGCTAGCACCCCCCGGAGACTTTCCCTTGATGTTTTTAGAATGATGGGAAGGAGATGAACTCTTTCACCAACTGCTTCAATATTATTTCACATAGGGTCTGAGAACTCTAAAAACAATCTCCTCTCTGGTCTCTAGTATTTGGAGAGACATTGCATTATTGTATTACACAGTACTTGGCCCATTGAACACAATCAACATGTATTTTTTTTTTCCTCTTCTCTTTTTTGCTGGTTTTTGAGGGACAGCTGGAAGTTTAAACCTGGTAGCAACATCTCAACTAGGGACTACATTTGTTTTTAATCAACTGCCAAGGTTGATTTGGTTTGTGGACGGTGTATGGGAAATTTGTTCTCAGTTTAAAATGCAGGTCAACACCCATCTGTTATAGTGTGTTTTGTGGTCCAAATGTGGCTTTAGAGGTCAAAATGTGTTGGAGCAGAAATGAGAAAGAATTAACACTTTTGAGGATTTCCTACATTTTCTATCCTTTCCGCATATCGTATAATTTATTTCTCACAACTCTTCATAATAGACAGCATTGCCCTCATCTTAGAGGTAATAGATATCAATTATGGAGAGCTTGTTTTGTGATATAGACACTCTGGTAAGAACTGCCCTGTTGAAAAACAATACCTTCCCTTCTGAGGTAGAGAAAAATAAAAATACCAACAAGGGTGACAAGGCCTCCCAGGATCTAGTCCCTGATTGGCTCTGGGACTATCCCTCCCTTTGTTTAGTATGTCCAAACACACTGGCCTTTTATTTACTCCATGAACACAAAAAACTCTGTTTTTTTTTCCCCCCCCTCAGGGCCTTTGCACTTGCCGTTTTCCCTGCTCAACCATCATGCCGGTCTCTGCTCAAACTTCACCATCTGCCTCCAAAGCAGCTCTAGTTTGATGCCTGCTTGAAATTATTTTGTGATTTTAATAATCTGTCTTTCCTCTATTTCTTCCTACTTTACTGCAAGGCCCATGACAACGGGGACCTTGTCTGTCTTGTCACCATCAGAACATGCCTGGCTTACAGAAGGTTCTTAGTAATGATTCGTTGAATGTATGACCTATATCATTTCATTTCCACCATCCTAACAGGTAGGTAAAACTGCCTTCTGCATGTTACAGATGAGGGGACAGAGCCTCAGAGAGCTTATAAGTAGCTTACCTTAGGTTACACAGCTAATAAGTGGCAGATCCAAGATTTAAACCTGGGTAGTCTGACTCCAGAGCCATTATACTGAGGTCCCAATATTGAAGTTGTATGCTTAGGTCACCTAGAAACTAAGCATTCTGGGCCAGCCCTGTCTGATCCCGAATTTACTACTGTAGTCACTAGATCGTGTTGTTTCCTGGAATAAGAGAATCTGGGATTTCAGAGCGTTGATTGCTCAAATGCTTGAGGTCAGTTGGTGCCCATGTTGGTTGACGAGGAGGTGATTGAACTGCAACCCCTAGTCACACCTCATAGATTTTTGGTGACAAATGTGCACAAGACAAGCCCTATTAGTTATCATTAATGAGACTACCTAGGTTGGCAATCCCATAGCTAACTTCTGAGGGTTTGTCCCCAGAACCTATTTGCATTTTTGTCCATTGAGTTTCACCCGCCTTGCAATCCCACCTTCTCTTGTTTCCTACTGCCAACTCTAGACCATGCTGTAGCGTCAACCTACCGATATTAGTTTCTTTTCTTCCACTCTATTACATATCTATAAACTGGAATTAATACTAGTATCTACCTTATGGGTTTGTTGTAGGAATAAATTATCAAACAAATTTCACTTTGACTGACATGTTCCTCATGTTTCTTGGCAAAGCACAAAGAGCTCTTTATTAGTTGGCCTTAATTCATTCTTCCATATCTCTGTCCCAGCCCCTGACCCAAACAGCCTAATTCTTTGCCAACTCTTTGAAACCCAAAGAAACATAGCTAGATTTGAATCCCAGAACCCCTGCTTACTAACTGCAAGGAGTCTGGCAAGTAGTTTAACCTCTTTATTTTATTTATTTATTTATTTATTTTTGAGGCGGAGTCTCGCTCTGTCGCCCAGGCTGGAGTGCAGTGGCCGGATTTCAGCTCACTGCAAGCTCCGCCTCCCGGATTTTACGCCATTCTCCTGCCTCAGCCCTCCGAGTAGCTGGGACTACAGGCACCCGCCACCTTGCCGGGCTAGCTTTTTTTTGTATTTTTAGTAGAGACCAGGTTTCACCGTGTTAGCCAGGATGGTCTCGATCTCCTGACCTCGTGATCCGCCCATCTCGGCCTCCCAAAGTGCTGGGATTACAGGCTTGAGCCACCGCGCCCGGCCAATAGTTTAACCTCTTTATACCTTAGTTTCCTCCTTTATAAAAAATGGCAGCAATATTTCCTAACTTTGCAAAATTATGAGCATTACATTAAATCATGCACACAATATGTATTGATTGAATGATCTAATTTCATCTCAATAAGATGGGTGGATGCAGTTATCATGTCTATTTTAAAGATAAGACAATGCCAGAAATTAAATCAATTGAGCTCATGGGCATAGAGCGTAGAAGGATGGTTACTCGAGGCTGGGAAGGGTGGTGGGGAGTTGTCGGGGAGGTGGGACTGTTAATAGGTACAAAAACTTAGAAAGAATGAATAAGACCTACTATTTGATAGCACAATAAGGTGACTATAATCAATAATAACTTAACTATATATTTTAAAATAGCTTAAAAAATATAACTGGAGTCCAGGCGCAGTGGCTCATGCCTATAATCCCAGTACTTTGGGAGGCTGAGGTGGGCAGATCACCTGAGGTCGGGAGTTCAAGATCAGCCTGGCCAACATGGTGAAACCCCATATCTACCAAAAAATACAAAAATTAGCTGGGCATGGTGGCGCACGCCTGTAATCCCAGTTGCTCGGGAGGCTGAGGCAGGAGAATCGCTTGAACCCGGGAGGTGGAGGTTTCAGTGAGCCGAGATCAGTGCTACTGCCCCCCAGACTGGGCAACAGAGGGAGATTCTGGATTATTTATAACTCAAACAATAAATGCTTGAGGAGAGGGATACCCCATTTTTTATGATGTGATTATTTCACATTGCATGCCTGTATCAAAACATCTCATGTATCCCATAAATATATAAGCCTATGTACTGCCCAAAATTTTAAAAATTAAAAGATGAGGAATGGAGGTTCAAAGAGAATATCTTTAGGTACTTGCTTGAGGTTGCATGGACGATGGTAAAACTGGATTTGAGCATAGACAGTCTGACTCAAGAGGCTGCACTCCGAGCCATTTCATTGATGTACCAAGAAGTTAAATATCATCAAGCTACAAATGTTAGTTTTCTTTCTTCTACTCTCTCATTCATCTGTAAAGTGGAATTAATAATAGTATCTACCATACGGATTTATTGTAGGGATAAAATATGAAATGAAATATTCATATAACAGGATTACGTATAACAGGATGTACATATACATATAACAGGATAACAGGATTACAATACTTGTTGCCTTTTACTGTGTGCTTGCTAAGTGATAAGTATCATAATAGTTAATTTACATGCATTTGGCAATGTAATTCTTATGAAAACTTATATTACTTAAGCATTGATTCTATTTTACAGGTAAAGGGTTAAGTAACATGACAAGATCAAATAACCAGTAAGTGGCAAAGCCAAAAATTGAAGCATGATTTATCTGTATTAAAATCCTCACACTTTTAATGCCTATATGATAGTGTCTCTATTTCCTATTATGGATCTCAGTTTCTTCATCTGTAAGTGGGCATAGTAAGATCTTTTCTTGCCCCCTTCACAAGGTTTGGAAGACAATCAGATAATACTGAGTCTGCGAAATCCCAGAAAAATAACTGTATAACTAGAGATCCCTCTCGTTCGTGTGGATAACAATTGGTGCTTTACCAAAGAAGCACAGTCCGGCACCCTAAGGTTATAGCCACTGATGCTGAATTACCACCATCCACCTTCTCTCTTAAGGAGTCTGAATTCTTAGTCTCTCCTTCCCTTTCCACACTCTGAGGTATCCATATGTCTCATTCTGTTTCATATGCCCTGGGGCTCTAGCTCTTCTTCCAAAGTGAAAACGAGATAATACGGTAAATTAATCAATGCCAAGGGGCTAATGGGAGGATGATATAGGAGGTGCTGGAGGTACTATTAATACCATCTCTACCCTTCTCTCCCTCCCTCTCTTCCTCTATGTTTTTCTGCTTATTCCTGGCACTCCTCAAGATGTCTACTTTGGTAATAGTTTCTGGATAAATGCCTTCTATTCTCCCATCTCATCTTCCTCCACTGCAGTGGCTCTCAATCACGATCAATTTTGCTCCCCAGGTGACAATGTCTGGAGATATTTTTGATCATTATAGCTGGGAGATGGAGCACTGCTACTGGCATCTAGTGGATAGAGACCGGGGTGCTGCTCAACACCTTACGATGCACAGGACACACCCTTATGACAAATAATTATCTGATCTATAATGTCAGTAGTGCTGAAGTTGAGAAATCCTATTATTAGATTCCTTAAGGATTCTGTGTTACAAAGATTAAGTCATTTGAAGGAGATCAGTCAAGGCTTATTTTGGTTTTATGTTTTAAAAGCAGATTCATGGGCATAAAGCATTGTTTTTCCAGTATCCAAGACTCTCTTTTGCTAGTAGATTCCACCCCTGATCACAGGAATGAATATATAGTATCTCACTCATACACCTGGTTTCAGAAATTGGTCAAAGGAGAAGAAAAGACCCACATATGAACAATCAGAGTTCTTCCTGGGGATTTTTTTCAAATGGGAGGTAGAGGAGAAAATTTGTTTTCTATTCTGCACCCAGGGCTGTTAGAATGGAAACTCAGGGATACATGTAGCAGAAAAAAGCCTAGATAGGAGATCATAAAATTGGTGTTCAGAAGAGGCAGCACTGATGAGATAGAGATGTTGTCTTAGTTTGTTTTGTGTTGCTATAACAGAATACCACGCAGTGGGTAATTTATAAAGAAAAGAAATTTAATTTTCACAGTTCTAGAGGCTGACAAGTTCAATATTAATGTGCTAGCATCTGGTGAGGGCCTTCTTGCTGTCTAGCATCTGGTGAGGGCCTTCTTGCTGTGTCATCCTGTGGCAGAAGGTGAGAGGGTGGAAGAACATGTGAGAGAGCAAGAAAGCAACAAGGAGCTGAACTCACTTTTATAACAAGCCCACTGTCCTGATAACTAAACCACTACCACAATAATAAGCCCAATCCCATGATAACAACATTAATGCATTCATGAGGGAAGAGCTCTCATTACCTAATCACCTCCTAATACTACTGCATTAGGGATTAAGTTTTCAACACATAAACTTTGGGGACACATTCAAACCACAGCAGATGTAGACAAACTGATGGCATTGGAGACTCTGATTGTAGCCATTTCTTAGCACCAGCTCTGATCCTTTTTATATCCATTCTCTTTGTCCGCTTGTTTTGGGGCTCCAACAACATGAATGTTAGATCTTCTGTTATAGTCCCCCAGAGGATCTGTCCACTTTTCTTTTTTTCAGTCTCCTTTCTCTGTGTTGTTCAGATTGGGTAATTTCTATTGTCCTATCTTCCAGTTCACTGATTGTTTCCTCTCTCCCATTAATTTTGCTGCTGAGCCTCTTGGCTGAGTTTTTAAAATTTTGGTTATTGTATTTTTAAGTTTTAAAATTTTCATTTGGTTCTTCTTCATGTCTCCTGTTTGTTTGCTGACACTTTCAATTTATTTACTAAGGTTTTCTATGTTTTCATTTGTTTCAAGTATGTTTGTATTTGCTCATTGAAGCATTTTTTTTTTTTTTTTTTTTTTTTTTACAATGGTTAGTTTAAATTCCTTGGGAGATTATTCCAATATCTCTGGCTTCTTGATGTTGGCATCTATTGATCGTCTTTTAAAAAAATTCAGTTTGAAATATTCCTGGCTATTGGTATAAGGAGTGATTTTCTACTGAAGCCTAGACATTTTTGTATGTTAGGAGACTCTGGATCTCATGTAAGCGTTCTATTTTAGCTGGGATTCTCTAACACTGCTCTGGCATGGGAAAGCATGGTGGTGCCACTTGTTACTGTCAGATGGAGGTAAAAGTTGTATGTATGCTTGCTTTACATGTAGTATGCAGGACTTCTAGTTGGACTTAGCAAAAGGTAAAAGTACATCTACTTAACTTTCTTGAAAATCAATTTCTTTTATTTATAAACATCTACTAAGTGGTAGAATGTAGTTCAAAGTTCATACATATTGCAATCAGATCCAGCCAAGTCAGAATCCCGAATCTTCTACCGATAGAATGTTCTGAGCAGCAAAGACAATACACAGCACTTCTTGAAGTACTTTCTGTACATTCTCACTTAAATTTCACATCAAATTGGTGAGGTTGGTCTTATCAACATAGTTTTACAGATAATAAAACAGACTTGGTTTTCAAAGGGAATGCTTCCAGTTTTTCCCATTCAGTATGATATTGGCTGTGGGTTTGTCATAAATAGCTCTTATTATTTTGAGATACGTTCCATCAATACTGAATTTACTGAGAGTTTTTAGCATGAAGGGCTGTTGAATTTTGTCAAAGGCCTTTTCTGCATCTATTGAGATAATCATGTGGTTTTTGTCTTTGGTTCTGTTTTTATGCTGGATTACGTTTATTGATTTGCGCATGTTGAACCTTTGAAAACTGGCACAAGACAGGGATGCCCTCTCTCACCACTTTTATTCAACATAGTGTTGGACGTGTTGGCCCGGGCAATCAGGCAGGAGAAAGAAATAAAAGATATTCAATTAGAAAAAGAGGAAGTCAAATTGTCCCGTTTGCAGATGACACGATTGTATATTTAGAAAACCCCATCATCTCAGCCCAAAATCTCCTCAAGCTGATAAACAACTTCAGCAAAGTCTCAGGATAAAAAATCAATGTGCAAAAATCACAAGCATTCTCATACACCAATAACAGATAAACAGAAAGCCAAATCATGAGTGAACCCCCATTCACAATTGCTTCAAAGAGAATAAAATACCTAGGAATCCAACTTACAAGGGATGTGAAGGACCTTTTCAAGGAGAACTACAAACCACTGCTCAATGAAATAAAAGAGGATACAAACAAATGGAAGAACATTCCATGCTCATAGATAGGAAGAATCAATATTGTGAAAATGGCCATACTGCCCAAGATAATGTATAGATTCAATGCCATCCCCATTAAACTACCAATGACTTTCTTCACAGAATTGGAAAAAACTACTTTAAAGTTCATACGGACCCAAAAAAGAGCCCGCATTGCCAAGACAATCCTATGCCAAAAGAACAAAGCTGGAGGCATCACACTACCTGACTTCAAACTATACTACAAGGCTACAGTAACCAAAACAGCATGGTACTGGTACCAAAACAGAGGTATAGACCAATGGAACAGAACAGAGCCCTCAGAAATAATACCACACATCTACAACCATCTGATCTTTGACAAACCTGAGAAAAACAAGAAATGGGGAAAGGATTCCCTATTTAATAAATGGTGCTGGGAAACTGGCTAGCCATATGTAGAAAGCAACAAAAGCCAAAATTGACAAATGGGATCTAATTAAACTAAAGAGCTTCTGCACAGCAAAAGAAACTACCATCAGAGTGAACAGGCAATATACAGAATGGGAGAAAAATTTTTGCAATCTACTCATCTGACAAAGGGCTAATATCCAGAACCTACAAAGAACTCAAACAAATTTACAAGAAAAAAACAAACAACCCCATCAAAAAGTGGGTGAAGGATATAAACAGACACTTCTCAAAAGAAGACATTTATGCAGCCAACAGACACATGAAAAAATGCTCATCACCACTCACCATCAGAGAAATGCAAATCGAAACCACAATGAGATACCATCTCACGCCAGTGAGAATGGCGATCATTAAAAAGTCAGGAAACAACAGGTGCTGGAGAGGATGTGGAGAAATAAGAACACTTTTACACTGTTGGTGTTCAACCATTGTGGAAGACAGTGTGGCAATTCCTCAAGGATCTACAACTAGAAATACCATTTGACCCAGCCATTCCATTACTGGGTATGTACCTGAAGGATTATAAATCATGCTGCTATAAAGACACATGCACACATATGTTTATTGTGGCATTATTCACAATAGCAAAGACTTGGAACCAACCCAAATGTCCATCAATGACAGACTGGATTAAGAAAATGTGGCATATATATACCATGGAATACTATGCAGCCATAAAAATGAATGAGTTCATGTCCTTTGTAGGGACATGGATGCAGTTGGAAACCATCATTCTCAGCAAACTATTGTAAGAACAGAAAATCAATTTTTTTTTTGGTGTCGAGAAATAGACTTTATTTTTTGTTATTTATTTTTTGTTATACTTTAAGTTCTAGGGTACATGTGCACAACGTGCAGGTTTGTTACATATGTATATATGTGCCATGTTGGTGTGCTGCACCCATTAACTCATCATTTACATTAGGTATATCTCCTAATGCTATCCCTCCTCCCTCCCCCAACCCCATGACAGGCCCCGGTGTGTGACGTTCCCCTTCCTGTGTCCAATTACTTGGTGAGGCAAAGAATTTTTTTAAGAATATTTTGTTCTGAACTTTCCACCACATCGTGGATGAAATGTGGATAAAGAGAAACCTGAAGAAAGACTATTAGTGGCAGCTTAGTGTAAAGTAGCATGGAAAACAGAAGAGTGGGTAGCATGGTAGGCTGGAAGGAAGTTTGGAATAGGCACCACAAGACCTTGAATCTAGTCCCAACTTGGTCACCAGGTTAGTTGAGTAATCTTGGACAAGTCACTTAATCCATCTGGATCTTGCCTTCTGGCAAATGAAGAAGCATAGGGTTGCATGGTATCTAAGACATTTTTCATTGTTATAATTTTATGATAAATCTAAGAGATATGAAGTGCCAAGGACATTGTAGATGCACTATGTAGGAGAATGAAGACCTATTAAACGCAGAAAGAGAGACACAGAACATTAGCACATAACAAGAATGCTGAAAAATACTTTAGCAAAGACCTTGGTCAAGGGGAGAAAAAGGGTTATTATCCATGAAGTCATTTAAAATGCCTCAAGGTCATCAAGTAATTCAGGCCGACTCTTCTCTTGGAGGAGATGCCTTTTTTTTTTTTTTTTTTTTTTTTTTTTTTTGTGAAAAGGAGCTGGAAACTACCTCTTTCTTGAGATTTGCCTTCATGCCCCAGGCTGACTTCAGCCACCTCCCACTGCTTTGGCCCTTATCAGATGTCTTTACAGTGTGCCTCCCAAATACATTCTGAGTTCCTCTAGGGCAGGAACTGGTTTTATAATGGCAATGCCAACTAAGGGAGTTTAAGCACTCACTAAAGGCTTGATCTTATCTTCACTTCACAACCATATGAGTTATGCACTACACCCTCCTCATTTTATATAGAAAGAAACAGGCTTAGAAAAGCCCAGCAATGTGCCCATCCTCTATGTGGCAGAGCCCAGATGTTAACTTTGTTCTCTACGCTCACTGACCCTTACTCTTGACCCCGTCTTATGTTGTACCCTGAGTCTTATTCATCTTTTAACCCTAAAATCCACTAGTGTTGGGAAGAAAGTAGTTGGTCTTTCTTTTTTTGTTTGAATACATGGGTATTTGTTGAATACATGGGTACAAAGAAAGATTGAGAGAGGAAGGAAAGATGGGTAGATTAGTAAAAGGGTAGATAAAAGAAAGAGTGCCAGATCACTAGATTGATTGATAGATTAAAAAGAACGGGTGGATAGACAGATGCATGGATACAACACCCTGGAATACACAGTGGGGGCATAAGATATGTGAGGGAACCCAAGTCACGCTTGGTAGAGAACTAATAGTCTTCAGTGTGTCCCTTTTTTCCTTCCCCCAACCACTTATGCAGCTAGAGAGCAGCAGAGCATTGGAGCCTGTTCTGCCTGACTCAGCAGCTCACGCTCAGCCTCTAGTAGAATTCTAGAGAGTATCCCCCACATCCAAGAGGCCTTCTCTAAAAGTGGAGCTTCCTTGAAAAAATCTTTGAGCAATGGGATTCTCGTAGTCAGATTGGGGAGGGTCATGGTTTGGGATATGTGGAGAAAAGGATTCAGTCAGCTTGGGATGGATACAGAGACTGGGTCTCGTTCTCAGGGGAGGAAGCTGGCAAGTGTTGAGTAACTCAGAGATGACAAACTGAGCATTTGAGAGTGAATAACTAGGTGACCTTAGGCAAATTATTTTATCTAATTGAGCCTCTGTTTCAAAATGAGGGTATTATTGCAACCAGCTTGCAAAGGTATTTCAAGAATTAAATGAAATAGTATATATATATAAAAGAGCCTGATATGAATTCTTAACATACAGTGCTGGTATTGTTATTCCCATTGAAAGGTCCTTGGATTTGGAACAGAAATTAAATGGCCTATCCACAGCCACAGAGCTAGATAGTAACTCAAACACTGGTTGAGTCTTAAGTCAGGGAATTACTAGCTTGTCATGTGGTTGTGGATAGACCATTTAACTTCTCATTCTGCTTTCTCTGGCTTTTTTGTTTTTTCATTCATCACATAGGTACTAAGTGTGAGGCTCTCTACTAGCTGGGGAGAGTGTTATGAATATGCCTTGGCCTTTGCCAGGAGGAATTCACAATCCAGTAGAGGAGACAGACATAACAAATGCAACGTACTGAGTGAGAACAAGCTAATGAGTATAATAGCAAACCAGTTAGCACCTTGGAGTCAGGCTCCATCTCTTACTACCTTACTGGCCTAAGCAAATCATTTAAAGTTTAGGGCTCAGAGTCTGTCTTCCTTAGTAAAATGGGCACGATGGTGATAGAACATACCTCAGAGGGCTGTTGTGAACTTTTCCTGAAACAAATACACATCAAGTCCTAAACACTGTGCTTGGCACGTGTACAGTTCTAGAGCTTTTTGGATCTTATAGTATAATGAGGACATTAATCCCCATCCTGCCTGCATATGTCCCATGGATGTTTAAGAATGAAATGATACAAGTGAATGAGACTTTTAAGATGTGATATAAAATACTAGTTTTACTATTCTAAATTTCTGTACAAGAAGACATGGCACAGAAATTGCTCTGCATCCACTGTTATGCCTAAGCTGGACATGTAATAAATATTTGATGATGTATAATTATGGAAAGATAGATTCTGTCCTATTCTTCCTCTTGTCCAGTGGAGCTCTGTTTCTAGAGAATTTTGCAGCCAAGAGAAAAGAGAGCAGAAGCAGGCACTGGGAGAGCAGCTTCCAGCAGATGAGATTAGAATGGAAATAGCAGGTGACTGCATGTAATTTATTTTCTAGACAGCTGCTTCAACTTCATGCCTGTCTCCTTATGCCAATTCCAGCAGCCACTGTCTGCTGTCCTAAGCACAGGTGTGGGGAATGAGAGTGAAGGCGAGAAGGGAAATCTGAAGCCACGTGAGGAGGATCTTCAGAGGATGAAGCGCTGCTGCGAAGGCTAGGGGCTGGGGCTGGGTAGGAGCAATGCTGGAATCAACCAGGGCAGAGCTGTCATTACCTGCCTTGGCTCTGCTTGCAGCTTGCATGGATTCCATCTGTTCCTGCATTTCTTTCATTCAATAAACATCTTTAGGGAGTCCATTATGGGCTCAGCACTGTGCTAGGCACTGCACATAAACGGGTGAATGAGGCATCATCTCTGTCTTCCAAGAGCTTGTGCAGGGGTCCCAAGTTTAAATGCCCATAGACACTATGTTAGAGTAAAATTAATTGCTATAATAAACAAAACCCAACATTTGAGTGGTTTTAACATAGCACGAATGTTTTACGTGACAGTGAAACAGTCCAGTGTTGTTCCTGGTTGGCAGAGGGTAGGTGGGGGACCTCTACTCCATGCAATCATTCAGGAACCCAGGCTCAAGAAGGTTTTTCAACGTTCTAGGGTTGCTCTGGGCATCAGTATTCAGCTGACAGACAAGGGAAGAGAGGAAGGACCTTGCACGGAAATGTTTTCTTGTTGTTGTTTTGTTTTGTTTTTTGAGACAAAGTCTCACTGTATCACCCAGGCTAGAGTGCAGTGGAGGGATCTCAGCTCACTGCAACCTCCACCTCCCAGGTTAAAGCGATTCTCATGCCTCAGCCTCCTGAGTAGCTGGGACTACAGGTCCGTGCCACCATGCCCAGCTAATTTTTTGTATTTTTAGTAGAGACGGAGTTTCACCGTGTTAGCCAGGATAGTCTCAATTTCCTGACCTCGTGATCTGCCTGCCTCGGCCTTCCAAAGTGCTAGGATTACAGGCGTGAACCACTGCACCCAGCCACATGGAAGTTTTTTATGAGACTTCTTTTCTTTTCCACCCAAAGATGAGGTCTCACTCAGTCACCTATGCTACAGTGGCATGACCATAGCTCACTGTAGCCTTGAACTCCTGGGCTCAAGCGATCGTCCTACCTCAGCTTCCCTAGTAGCTGGAACTGCATGTGCACACCATCATGCCTGGTTAATATTTTAATTTTGCTTTTTAGAGCTGAAGCCTTGCCACATTGCTCAGATTGGTCTCAGACCCCTGGGCTCAAGTGATCCTCCCGCTTCAGCCTCCTGAGTAGCTGCAATTATAGGTGTGAACCACCATGCCCAGCCCCACACTTCTTCCTTAAAAAAAAAAAAATCGGCGGCCGGGCGCGGTGGCTCAAGCCTGTAATCCCAGCACTTTGGGAGGCCGAGATGGGCAGATCACGAGGTCAGGAGATCGAGACCATCCTGACTAACACGGTGAAACCCCGTCTCTACTAAAAATACAAAAAACTAGCTGGGCGAGGTGGCGGGCGCCTGTAGTCCCAGCTACTCCGGAGGCTGAGGCAGGAGAATGGTGTAAACCCGGGAGGCAGAGCTTGCAGTGAGCTGAGATCCGGCCACTGCACTCCAGCTTGGGAGGCAGAGCCAGACTCCATCTCAAAAAAAAAAAAAAAAAAAAAAAAAAAAAAAAAAAAAAAAAAAATCGGCATACAGCATCATATCTTTATTTTTTCTTTTTCAACTTCTATTTTAGATTCGGGGGTGAATCGGCAAATTTGTTACCTGGGTGCATTGCATGGTGCTGAGGTTTGGGGCATGAATGATTTTGTCACCTAGGTACTGAGCTTGGTACACAACAGTTTTTCAACCCTTGCCCTCCTCTCTCCCTCCTCCCTCTAGTAGTCCCCAGTGTCTACTGTTGCCATCTTTATGTCCACGAATACCTGATATTTAGCTCTCACTTATAAGTGAGAACATGAAGTATTTGGTTTTCTGTCCCTGCATTGATTTGCTTAAGATAATGGCCTCGGGCTACATCCATGTTGCTGCAACGGACATGCTTTCATTTTTTTAAATGGCTACATAGCATTCCATGGTGTATAGGTATCACATTTTCTTTATCCAGTCCACTATGATGGCCACCTAGGTTGATTCCAATCTTTGCTATTGTGAATAGTGCTGCCATGAACATGGCCACACTTATTTTCCAGAGTTTGTTGGCTAGACCTTAGTTGCATGACCTTAGTTGACTGAATATTAGTTACCGCTGTGGGAGTCCCATGGAAGTGTGTGATACAGGGTAAATCAGGACTGTGGTGGTCGGGACAATCAGCTTATTAAAAGGAGCACATGTGTCTCAGTTTAGGGGATTGTTGTCACATGGGAAGTGTTGCCAACTGTTTGGCCTTTTCAAGAGAAATTGCAAATCTTGATTTTTAAGTGTCATTTCCAAGTTCTTAAATATTGGCAGTTAATTTAAAAATTAAAAAAATTAAAAAAAAAAAAAAAAAACATGATATAGGCAATATTCTGCTGGCCAGACTAACCAAACTACCATCCACATGTGGCCCATGGTTGCCAGCTTTTGGTCTCTGACTCCAAGTCCATCTAGAGAGACTCACACAGGTAATTACAATTAAGTGTAATCAGAGCTGGCACTCTGAACTCTAGCATTTATGAAGTCACCTGGTATTTATTGAGCATCTACTATAAACTTGGTCTGTTCCAGGTGCTGGAGAAAAATGTGTGAACAAGGCAGACATAGTCCCTGACTTCAAGGAAGTTACAGTCTACTGAGGAAGGGAGATATTGTACAAATACATACAAAAGAGAAACACAGGTGCAATGAATGTGCATGATAAGGGGTCCTAACCTGGCCAGGGGAACGAAGGAATGCTTCCTAAAGGATAAGAAGTTCAAGGTAAGATACGAGGTATGGGGAGGAGTATCCAGGTGAAGGGTGCTGAGTATGTCCCAGGTGAGGAAGCAGCACGCGTGAAGGCCCTGGGGTAAGAAAGTGGATGGTGCATTTGAGGAACTCGAGGAATTTCAACAGGATTGGAAGTGTAGAGCTGTCCTAATACCGATATTTCCACAGCCCAATAGCACAAAGGGAGACCCACATACCTCATGCCTAAATGTTTCTGATTATCTATTGAATTTAAAAAAGCAAAATGCAAATAATAATAAATATCCAAATCCAAATTAAAGAAAACTGAAATTTATTTCAGTTTTAAGGACTTGATTTCAAACTCATTAAATAATTTTAGCAAAGTTCAGCTGGTTGTCAATGTGAAGAATAGGTAGCAGCCAGGCTCAGTGTCTCACATCTTTTTTTTTTAAAGATAGTCTTGCTCTGTCACCCAGGCTGGTGTGCAGTGGCATAATCTCGGCTGACTGCAACCTCTGCCTCCTGGGCTCAAGTGATTCTTGTGCCTCAGCCTTCCAAGTAACTGGGATTACAGGTGCACACCACCAGGCCCAGCTAATTTTTGTATTATTATTAGAGATGCGGTTTTGCCATGTTGACTAGGCTGGTCTTGAACTCTTGACCTCAAGTGTTCCACCCACCTCGGCCTTCCAGAGTGCTGGGATTACAAGTGTGAGCCACCATGTCGGGCCTGTGTCTAACATCTTTAATCCCAGCCTTTGGGAGGCTGAGGCGGGAGGACTGCATGAGGCCAGGAGTCGGAGACCATCTGCACAACATAGCAAGACCTTGTCTCTACTACTGATAATAACAAAAATTAGCTGGGCATGGTGGCATGCACTTGTAGTCCCAGCTACTCAGGACACTGAGGTGGGAGGATCACACCACTGCACTCCAGCATGGGTGGCAGAGACCCTATCTCTCTCTCTCTCTGCCTCTCTCTGTCTCTCTCTGTCTCTCTCTCTCACACACACACACACATATTATGCTTCACGTTTGCCATGAATGGAATCTAGACTTAAATACAAGCTTCAGAATAATGTAAATCATTTAATATTGCAAAGTGTTTCTCAACTGCCGTGTCCAATCACTGCAAATACTGTGCCAATTCGCGTGAGCCTCCTGACCTGTGAATTGAAACATGAAGGGAAGCAAGTAGATGGTTGCCTGGCATTACTAGAAACCAATGCTTCCTTTTGTAAGAATATATTGCATTAATATGATCTGAGGGGAAGGATGTGACAAGTTAATTAATTTGTATTTTTCTGTATCAAAGTGTTTACAATGGTGAAATTTTCTCTGCCTTCAAAAGCAGTGTCTGTTTCCAAAATCAGTGGGGCACCACAGGGAATCCTTCATGGCATTTGAATGCCATTGCCTTTTGCTTTAAAGGCACAGAGCAAAGGATGCAGAGAAGAATTTCCCTGGAGCTGGCCGGGCACTGGTGGCTCATGACTGTAATCCCAGCACTTTGGGAAACTGAGGCAGGTGACTCACCTGAGGTCAGGAGTTCGAGACCAGCATGGCCAACATGGTGAAACCCTGTCTCTACTGAAAATACAAAAGTCAGCCAGGTGTGGCGGTGCGTGCCTGTAATCCCAGCTACTTGGGAGACTGAGACAGGAGAATCGCTTGAACCTTTGAGGCAGAGCTCACAGTGAACCGAGATCACACCACTCTACTCCAGTATGAGCAACAGAGTGAGATTCTGTCTCAAAAAAAAAAAAAAAAAAGGAATTTCCCTGGAGCTAATGGCATCAGTCATGACAATGGATGTTCAGGGTGCAGAGCACACTGTACTGGCACTGAATGCCAGATCTCGAGAGTTTTCCTTAACATTCTTTAATACATTGATTTATGTGTGTGTTTGTGATATGTGGGGCTATCTAAATTGTGGAAGACCCACTAGAGGGACCCCTCTTGCCCGGATCTAAGTGTGGTACTGACTTACAGAGTAAGGAGAGAGACGCTTGAGAGAATCTGCAAGATGTAGGCCAGAATCCAATCATGTAGATCGTCATAGACCTTACACAAGGGATTGGATTTTATCCTAAGTGCAATGGTAAGCCATCGTCCTAAGTGCAATGGAAAGCCATCAAAAGGTTTTAAGCAGGAGAATGACATAACAAGGTTTGGATTTAAAAAATATCACCCTGAGAGTTGCATGGAGGATATTGAATGAGGCAATAGTGGATGTGAAGAGAACAATGATTAGGCCATCACCGTAACTTTGTACATCCAAGATTGCTTGTTTCTGTGGAGGCATAGCCTTAACTGGGGTCCCTTACATGGGAAAAATGTAGCATTCATTGTGGATTTGTTTTGAGTTGGAGATCAGGCTTAGGGACAAGCTCTTCTTTAAATATCGTTCTTTGAAACCCTTTGAGATAGCGGTTTGTCTTAGTCCATTCAGACTGCTATAACAAGGCACCATACTGTAGACTGAGTGGCTTATAAACAACAGAAATTTATTTCTCACAGTTCTGGAGGCTGGAAGTTTGAGATCCCGGTACCACTATGGTTGGGTTCTGGTGAAGACCCTCTTGCAGGTTGTGAATGGCCGACATCTTGTCGTATCCTTACATGGTGGAAATATGGTGAGAGAGGTCTCTGGGGACTCTTTTATAAGGGCACTAATCCCATTTATGAAGCTCCAATCTCATGACCTGATTACCTCCCAAATTCCCCACCTCCTAATACGGTCACCCTGGGGGGTAGGATTTCAACAAATAAACTTTGGAAGAACACACACATTCAGTCCATAACAGGATTCTTCAAATTTCCATGGGATAGAAGGCTCCATAGAACCACAATCTGGTCACCAGTTGGAGTGTTGGAAGGACATGCAAATATATTTGGGCCAAAGGATTCTCTGACTTTGGAGGGGTCGGGAGGTAAGGTGGAAGGAGTTGCCCTCCCTTCCACTAAGTCCTCAGATGAATGGGCAGTTCCATGAGAGGGGGTGGACATAGAGAGGTGATAGAGAAAGAGGAAGGTGGGTGTAGATGTCACGTGAGTACTGACATCAGCTGGGAGGCATTCCAGGCCTCTCCAATGGGTAAGGATGTTGCAGGTTCTTATGAACACCCCTTCCTGATAGACAAGGAGTATTTTATTTGAGAGTCATAAACTCTGACTTCACCTCTTTCCCTTCTAGAAATGACTGCAAGCCTTGGTGAGAAGGGCCTGGAAGACTAGGCTGCTATGATTAAACAGGTCAACATCTTATTTATTTATTTATTTTTATTATACTTTAAGTTCTAGGGTACATGTGTGCAAAGTGCAGGTTTATTACATATGTATACATGTGGAATGTTGGTGTCCTGCACCCATTAACTCATCGTTTACATTAGGTATATCTCCTAATGCTATCCCTTTCCCCTCCCCCTTCCTGTATCCAAGTGATCTCATTGTTCAATTCCCACCTACGAGTGAGAACCTATGCAGTGTTTGGTTTTTCATCCTTGCAATAGTTTGCTGAGAATGGTGGTTTCCAGCTTCATCCATGCACCTACAAAGGACATTAACTCATCCTTTTTAATGGCTGCATAGTATTCCATGGCGTATATGTGCCACATTTTCTTAATCCAGTCTGTCATTGATGGACATTTGGGTTGGTTCCAAGTCTTTGCTATTGTGAATAGTGCTGCAATATACATACGTGTGCATGTGTCTTTATAGCAGCATGATTTATAATCCTTTGGGTATATCCCCAGTAATGGGATGGCTGGGTCAAATGGTATCTCTAGTTCTAGATCCTTGAGGAATCGCCACACTGTCTTCCACAATGGTTGAACTAGTTTACAGTCCCACCAACAGTGTAAAAGTGTTCCTATTTCTCCACATCCTCTCCAGCACCTAAACAGGTTAACATCTTTACCATGGATCATTCTTTGAGTAGCAAGGTCTATAAACACATAGATATCCTGTTGGTGGAAGGGAGAGAAAGAGAGGTGAGATCCAGTCTTCTTGGCTTTTGCTTCTCATTCAGGCTTCTGTGGTATCTAGTCCTACTGCATGGGGTCTCTGTTGAGCAGCAGAAGTTGTGGTTAGACTCCAAATCTGGGAGGCTTCACCCATCAAGGTCACACAATCCAGGCAGAGCAACACAGGAGCCATGGGTTGGGTGATGGCCTAATTCTTCGAGGCCGGTCAGTGCATTTCTGAGTGATGGCTCCTTATGAGTAGCAAATTGTTCTCCAAATTTGGGTTTCTGCTCAACTGCTTCAGGCAAGCCTAACCTTTCAAACACAAGTAGTGTCTGCCTGGGTGTGCAGAGGCACTTAGGGTTTGGAGAGGAAGTCACTCTGTTTAGGGAACTGCATTTAAAGTGCAGGTTCTGCCTGGTCTCTGCAAATAACATTGCTGCCAAAATGGATGTGTCTGGGGGATGTGACTGAAAATTCAATCTTGTGGTGATTTGAGGGAGGCACATGCCATCTGATGTCCTGGGGTGATTTCATCTGAAGTCACCTGGGCTGTAGACTCAGGCTTGCTGGAAAATGGCTGGAGGCACTCAAACTGCTGGTCTCTGTTGTCAGGGGGTGGTCTTCCTATTGCTACCTGTCCGGGGGGTCTTCTCTCCTCCCTCAGTGTCTAGTACATAGTGTGGCAGAGTGGAATTCAAAATTTGTCTGCTTTTTGATGTGCTATTTCCCCACATCCCCTGCCCAATTTGAGGAATATTCTAGGCTCTGACAGCATTCTTCCCTGTGTTCAGAACCCTCTTCTCCCTCCTCTTCCTCTTCCATTTTCTCCTCCTCTCCCTCTTTCTTCTCCTCCTCTTCCTCCACCTCATCTTCTTCTTCCTCTTCCTCTACTTCCTCCTCCTCTTCCTCCTCCTCTTCTTCCTCCTGCACTTCCTTATCCTCCTCCTCCTCCTCTTCTTGCTCCTCCACCTCCTTATCTTCCTCCTCTTCCTCCCCCTTCTCCATCAGCATCATTGCCAGAGCTACCATTTCAGCTATGTTTGTATTTTTATGGTTGTTGCCATTTATTGCTATCTCACCAGGTCCTGAGCACTGAGGTAGGAGCCATATGGCTACTATTTCATTTGATTGTCTCAACAATTTATTATCCTCTTCATCTCACTGGGTCTCAGAGTGACTAAGCCTCTTGTCTAAGATCACAGAGTTAGAGAGTGGTGGAGCTGGGATGTTTTAGGTCAAGTTTGTCTCACCCCAGAGTCCGTGCTTTTAGCCTTCATGTTATGAGTTTCCCAATCTTAGAAAGTGAAAGGTGGGGGGGCCTTGTTATGTCAATTTCAAAGGTTGCTCCTTCATGCTGTACCCTATCTGTACACTGGATAGGACAGTACTTGGAAACTTGGCCTGGGGAACCAGACATCTTGAGTTTAAATCTTAGCTCTGCTCCTTCCAAGATATGTGACTCGAAGTAAACCTCTGAGCCTTTCTGGCCTGGGTTTGCTTATCTGTAAAATGGGAACAAAAATATCTTTTTTTCTTAGTGTTGTCATGGGTTAGAATGTTCTACAACAATCTTGGCAAATGTCATCTATTCTTGTCACCCAGTTTTGCTCTTTCAACTGACTTTCCCTAGCAAATCATCTATTTTCTTCATTCAGTCATCAATTCAATAAATCTGGATTAAGCACCTTCTCTATGCTAGATACTGTATTTAGTGCTATGAATATTCTTTAATAGTTTCTCACTAACTACCCAAAAAAAAGTTGAGTCACCTTCTTGGCCTCAGTTTACTCCTCTGCCAATGGAATTAATGAGGCCTCCCTCATAGGATGGTTTGGAGGGTTCAGTGAGAGACGATGTGACGGGTTCATAGTGGTGCTTGATTCATGGTTGCTGGCAGAATATACGAAAGTCCTTAGCAAGCTCTTATGATCTTGTGAATTTACTCCATGGCATTCAGGTTCAAGAAATAGATCACTTTTCTTTTTTTCTGAAACAAATTAAATTGATCTCTGAGGCTCACCTGCTTGGTTAATGGGGTTCGATTCTACTCCCTGTGGGCTTCTTATAAGAACTTGATGGTCCAGGAAGGGCCCATTCGGGTCCCTTGAGGTCTCCATCCTTGCCGTTGTTTTTGTTGCCATCCCTGCAGAGCATTGGTCCTCCGCTGTCTAGGGGGCGCTCTAGTGTGCTGGGGAATTAGCGATTCACTTCCTACCCAGATTTGCCCACAGAAATGCACTCTGGAAGTCGTTCTTGCTGGGCGGGATCTTGACCTTGTGGGTTTGGGTGGTGACAACATCCAATGCTGTTTCTGTCTGGAGGCTCCCAGGCTAGGGTATTCTCACTCTGCCCCTGCTTCCCCAGCCTCTATGAGGTTGCTAGCTGGATTCCTTAATGAGCCTGACTTCTTTCCAGCAAGACTTCTTCCTCCACGAATGGTGGGAGACAGGGAAAGAGCCGTTTTGTTTCTTATGACAGTGCAAATGCGACAGACGTTGACATACAAATAGAGCACCCCAGTCCATTGTAAACATGACACAAATTATGTTGTGTAGCTTTGGCCTCTCTGTGCATCTTATGTTCTCTCCCAGAAAATCAGCTTTCAGTTGCAGACAGAAGAGTTCTAACTATTCTAGACCAGGTATCAGATATTTTGCACACATCATCTCACTGAATCCTCAAAACAATGTTGTCACATAGGAATGACTTTCATTTTCCTGATGAGGCAATCGAAACTCAGGAGAGTTAGGAAAACTGACTGTCCTGTCTAGGTTCACCCAGCTAGAAAGGGGCAGAGCTGGGTTTTGCATCCAAGGCTGTCTGCTCAATGTCCACGCACTGTCTACTACACTTCCTGCTCTTCCATGTCTCTTATTTCGTTTGTGGTCCCTACAGTATCTAGTGCAGTGAATGATAATAAATGCTGATGAAAAGAAACTCTTCACAAGCTAAGGAAGTTCAAAACCAACTGTGTTGAAGTCCTGCATTCCCTAAAGTAAACAGGCTGTGAAACAACCTCCTTTATAGACACCTTAAACACAGTGCATGAATTTCTCACCCTTCTGTTTGATGACTTAACACTTTATGTGCAGAATGGCATTTTCAATTACAGAACCACATTGAAGTTTAAAAACTGCTAAAGGATTATTCATTTACATTCCAGAGCCTAACAACTGGGAACCCTGGACACAGTGTTAAACTTCACATATATCTTCTCGTACCATTCTTTTCTGGGAATAGGTACTATTATCATTCTCAGTGTATAGATTATAACACAGAGGTTCAGAGAAGCCAAAAAATTGTCTCAGGGTTATCAACTGTAAAGTGACAGTGATAGGATGTGAACCCAGGTGTCTCTGACCTCAAAGACTGAGCTCGGAGTAATTTTGTTATGCCTACCCTCAGGGCTGGGCTGGAAAGAGCTTTAAGATCCCTTCTAGTTTAAAACCATCCAGCTCAACTAAAATTTCTGATACTCAGTGGCATAGGTTAGGAATTCCTTCACTCACTCAGGTATCCTAATATTAAAAAGCCAGGAGTTTTGAGATCAGAGGATATTTTTCCATATTCATTTTAAAAGGTGTAATGTAAAGCCTCAGATTACCAGATTATCGTTGGACACTTGGACTATGGGGGAGATGGCTACTGTGATGGTTAATTTTATGTATAATTTTTTTCTTTTCTTTCTTTTTTTTTTTTTTTTTTTTTTTTTTGAGATGGAATCTCGTTCTATTTCCCAGGCTGGAGTGCAGTGGTGTGATCTTGGCTCACTGCAATCTCCACCACCCTGGTTCACGCAATTCCCCTGTCTTAACCTCCTGAGTAGCTAGTAACTGGGATTACAGGCACACGCCACCAAGCATGGCTGATTTTTTTGTATTTTTAGTAGAGATGGGGATGTGTCAATTTGATTGGTCTATGGGGTGCCCAGATATTTAGTTAGACATTATTCCTGGTTGTGTCTGTGAAGGTGACTTTAGATGAGATTAACACTGAATTGGTAGATGGAGTGAAGCAGATCATCCTCTCCAATGTGCATGGGCCTCATCCAATCTATTGAACACCAGAAGAGAATAAAAGGCTGAGTGAGAAAGCATTCTTTCGCTGTGTCTGACTATCTTTGAGCTGGGACGTCAGTCTTCTTTTGCCTTCGGACTTCGAATTGAACTTGACCTTACCCATTTGGCTTTCCTGATTCTCGGGCCTTCTGACTCAGACTGAAATTTACACCATTGGCTCTCCGGGTTCTGAAGCTTTCAGACTTGGACTGGAACTACATCATTAATTCTCCTGGATGTCCTGCTTGCTGACTGCAAATCTTGAACTTTTCAGCCTCCATTATTGTGTGAGCCAATTCCTTGCAGTAAGTATATATTTATATCCCCTATTGGTCCTATTTCTCTAAGAATCCAGCTGAACACAGCTACCTCCATGTTTACAATATGCATCTCAGTTCCTGGAATTCCTAGTTGCTATGGTGAATCTTCATTTGCTTGTACATTTAAGGAAACGTCCCAGTTTATTACAAGTTATTTAGAAGAACTTGGCTATGGTGTCTGTTTGCAGTTAATATTGGGCAAGATAGAAAATGGCTTCACTCTAAGTGTTCTAATCAGTGACAACAGATGTTCATGGGAGGCAGAATTTTTTGTGAATCAGTGTTTTGATAATAACGTTAAACACAAATTCTAAGGTAGAAAGAGAAACTGTAGTTTGGACCATATGTGCTTTTGATGAGAGATTTTGGGTAAATGGATGACAAAGCTTTCTACAGTAGTTCAAAAATTGGAGTGGGCTACCCCGAGGTCACTGGGGTTGTCTCCTGCTTCCCCGCTAGCTCTGGGGATAAGAAGATATCTTAGGAGCTGGAATTATAAGGGACTTAGCTTTCCACTTAATAAAATCAAAATATAAAGGGGGAAAAACTATTTCTTCTTGTAAATACCTCCTCTCTGCTATAGTTCTTCTTCCTTTGGAGGATCCAGTAGTGTGCTGAAGCTAGCTCCCACTGGCCCATGAGAACAGATTGTTACATATTCAGGAATTTTGGAAACGGTTGTTAAACTGTCGGTAGCTCAAAATTAGCCATAGTGGTATCATTCACATCACTGATGACTTGAAACATTACATACCAGAGTTTGTTTGCTTTCCTGAGAGCCGGTTTACCTGTTTACCATTCATTATAAGGATTGCAGTTAATGTTTGTGTTTTTGCCCGTCCAACATACATTTTGTAGCCTCTTCTGGTAACAGCAAATTTCCTTTGGGGAAACACCGGCATTTAACTCAGGCCGTAGTTTGAGGGGCCATATTCCCTAGGTCCAAGAGTGAGCATATGACCTGGGCTTGGCCAGTCAGAGCATTCCATCTCCCTGACCGCAGTGATTGGCTCATAGGTTGTCATGTGACACATATAAACCAATCAGAGCTAATTAAGCAGCTTTTGCGGTACTCCAGGAAAGATCTTGCCCATGTGAAGTAGAGAGGTTGTGAGAGCTTAGAAGTGCACTGGACAGCAAACAGTCTGAAGAAATGGACTCATGCCAGGTCCAATGAGGTAGGTTGAGCACCTGCAAGCTACGCCTGAAGACAAATATCTCTGAACTTTGAAATTGCTGAGCAAGTAAGCCTGACCCTGCCCTCATCTCTGATTGGCTTAAGCATGTTTGTATTTGGTTTTCTGTCCCTTGTAAGTTACAAGTTATAGCTGAGATAGTCCCAACTGTTACAAGATTCTTCAAGTTTTGTAGTACAGATTAAATTCCAAGCAAACCATGCAAGAAGATCTAATAGCGTGGTAGAGTTGAGAGGAAAAAGAGCTTCTGCAGTCTACAATTCTACCTAAGCTTAACGAAACATACCATGGTTTTCTTTTTTAGCCCCTTTCTCCACACCTACACAAGCACCAATATTCGTTCAAATACCAGTTTTAGCATTTTTTTAAGCTGTGTGAACTTGGGAAATTCCTAACCCTCTCTGAACCTCATCTCTTTCATCTGAAAAGCAAATATATTAATGTCTGACTCTTATGGCTGATATGAAAATAAAAGGATACGATTCCTAAAAATGCACAGTTTTTGGTACAGAGTAGATAATGTGTTATTATAACTACTGGTTAAATAAAAGGGTATGGGGTAGTCTAGGACCTTATATTACACATCTTATAATGGAGTTTCTAGGGAGAAATGTTTTTCAATTTCCAAGACTCTGACTTCCTCAGGCTCCAAACCTATGGGAGCAGAGGAATTCCTAGGTTGAATCACTGAAAATTAGGAACTTGAGGTGAGGGGAATGTTTTGGAGATGGAAAAATCATAAATCTCCTCTTGACCCACCCCCGAGGATGTGTCCTAAGCCATTTTGTTCTCCCCTGTATCCTTCGTGTCTGTAGCATACAGGGCTCTGGAACTGCTTATCAAGTAAACACCTCCCCCCTCATTTTATTGCCGTGGAAACAGAACTAAGAGAAGATTAAATTCTGTGCTATAGTGCCTTCATCTTACAGTGTATGAAGAGGAGACAGACAATAAACATCGTCTTAAAACCCAGCACCGGAATTTCTTTAGGGGAAATAACCCCCTTTGGTGAACTCAAAGATTTAGACAAATGTCCAATACTCATATAATGTGAGCCATACAGAAATTTTTGAATTTTCTAGTAGCCATATGAAAAAAAGAAAAAAAAACAAGTGAAATTATTTTAATAATTTAACTCAATAAACCTAAGATACATTACAATTATTAATGAGATATCTTACATTATTTTTTTCACACTAAGTCTTCAAGATCCAGTGTGTATTTACGGCTGACCTCAATAAAGAGTAACCACATTTCGCCGGGCGCGGTGACTCAAGCCTGTAATCCCAGCACTTTGGGAGGCCGAGACGGGCGGATCACGAGGTCAGGAGATGGAGACCATCCTGCCATCCTGGCTAACACGGTGAAACCCCGTCTCTACTAAAAAATACAAAAACTAGCCGGGCGACGAGGCGGGCGCCTGTAGTCCCAGCTACTTGGGAGGCTGAGGCAGGAGAATGGCGTAAACCCGGGAGGCGGAGCTTGCAGTGAGCTGAGATCCGGCCATTGCACTCCAGCCTGGGTGGCAGAGCGAGACTCCGTCTCATAAAAAAAAAAAAAAAAAAAAAGAGTAACCACATTTCAAGTGCTCAGTAGCTCCATGTGGCTGGAGGCTGCCATATTAGTCTAGCAAAGGAGACCCCGAAGATTGGCTAAGATGCTTTGCAGGAAATAAGAGGGAGAGTGGCAGGAACATCAAAACGGAAATGTTCCAGCTCTAGGAATCTCCAAGCACTGTAGGAAAGTCAAACAATCCCCAGCCCTCCACCCCTGCGATGTTTATGAGAGTGATTCTTTAGTTTGAAAACAGAAGAAGAGCTTGAATTTCCTGTTGGGCACAATGTGGTCACAGGTGCCTGCAAAGAAGTTTCTCTGTTGCCCTGGACTTCACAGTCTTTGGGAGGACTTTGGATAGGAGTGGAAGTCATTGAAAATGATGGCTCAGTGCAGTCTTCTTGTGATCTCAAAGCTGATAATGGGATCTCACAAATAACGTGTATTATGACACCCATAGAACGTGTAATGGGGTCTCACAAATCACGTGTAGTGGTAAAGGTAAAGGTAAACAGGGTATTGGAAGAATAAGGGAGAATTCCTGAACTGTGATGTTCAGGCCAAGTCTTGATAAGAGAAGGGTATGGGAGGTGGGTCTTCCAGAGGAGGGAACAATGTGTGTGAAGGTTCAGAGGCCAGGGAGAGCAGGGGCACCCCAGAAATTGCAAGGACTTCCCTCTGTGGGAATGTGACTATGAGGGGGTGGTGGCCAGATGGGAAGCCAGAAGGGAAGATGGCAAAGCAGATCCAAAGGGTCTGGAGGGTTACGGTAAAGAACTTGAATTCTATCCTAAGACTATGGAGGAGAATTTATATGTTTCAAACATCCCTCGGGCTGTGGGAATGGTCAGAGGGGCCAGAGGTAGAGGACAAGTACAGGTGTATCAGGGGTATTGAAGTCATGTGGATGGCGGCTGGTCTGCTGTAGAGGTAATTAGGTAAGAAGGTGCTGGAGATGTTTTAGAGGGGAAATGGAGAAAATTTGGCTGCTGGGCATGTGTGTGCCTGGATGGGCTAGTGTGTGGAGTATGGAATGGAGGGCCATGAAAGACAGGCAGGAACCCAGCATAATTTCCCTATTTGTAGAATGGACAACTGCATAGACAATGCTGTCATTTAGGGAGTACAGCAAATGTTCGACTTGCAGGAATCTCTGAGGGATGCCGAAAATGAAGGCATTTTTCCAAGCCCCTACGTGAAGACACCCAGATTCTGAGGAGGGAAAGAATAACTGAAATCAAATTCCTCCCAGAAATTTTGAAGAGGTCCTTGGGTTGCAGAGTTGGGAAAATTGTATTTCTTCTCTTGGCCTCAAATGTTTTTTCCATTTGCAAAATGAAATAGTAATTCTTACTTTTATAAGGGTGCTGACAATAAAATGCGATGATAGATGCAAAGACATTTTGCAAGTAAGGCATTCAATTATTGTTATTGTGATGCGTATTGGAATGGGTTTGGAAAATTCTCATCGTTGTTATCGAAAATCCAACTCGAGGCCCTGGGCTAGTGGGTTATGTAATTATTCCAAAACTCTTTGCACCAGAAACAAAAAATCCTGAGTCCTGGAAGCTTAGGACAGTCCTAGGTACATTCAACCCATTCATTCATACATTTGTTCATTCACTCAGTTGTTCAACATTTATTGTTGTTCAACCTACTATGTGCCAGGTATTGTGTTGGATGCTGGCAGACTACGGAAACAAAATCTATTTTCTGTTAACAAGAAGCAGGAAGGACATGTCCCTGAATAACTCCAATCACATATATTTTATTACATTTAAAATTATTTTTAAAGACAGGGTCTCACTCTGTCAGCCAGTACCGTGATGCAGTCATGGCTCACTGCAGCCTAGAACTCCGGTGCTCAAACAATCCTCCCACCTCGGCCTCCCAAGTAGCTGGGACTACAGGCATGTGCCACCATACTGGCTATTTTTTTTTTAAAATTAATTTTAACCCTTTTTTTTTTTTTTTAGAGACAGGATGTCACTATGTTAATCCCAGTCCAATGCCAATAGTGGGTGGCTTAAAATAATAACACCCGCTAAGGAATAGGAACACCCACGTGGGAATATTTCCTATGTGCAAGGTACTGTGCTGACTGGGAATATATTATTTTAGTCAATTCTCCTGATACTAAAAAGGTTAATATTATCTCTAGAAGCAGAGAAACAGAAAATATATGGATACACACACACATCCAAACAATTGATTAAGCACTTATGACATGCCATGTACTTTACATGAATTACATCATTTAATCTTCACAACAACCCAAGGAAGTTGGCACTGTTATCATCTCTGTACTGTGGTTGGGAGCCCTGATGTTCAGAGAGGTTAAGTAACTTGCCTGAGGTCACACAGCGAGATATACAAATGAAGTGCACGGAGAGTTCAGAAGCGAGCCACTTAATGATTGACCTGGAAGGATAGGGGAAAGCTTCCAAAACCACAGAAGTGAATATGTCTCTGGTGGTTGCTAGTAAGAGAAAAATGAAATATCTATATCAAGTGTGTGACTTTCCATGTTCCTCCCTCTGTATCTAGTTTGTATCTATTTATGTCCTAATTTCCACTTTTAACAAGTGTGTGACACTGGGCAGGACTGACCTGGAGTCAGTTTCAAAGAGTTGGAGTAAATAATGTTGGGGTAAATGTTTCAAAGTCCTTGTGTCTTTCCATGTTCCTCCCTCTGTATCTAGTTTGTATCTATTTATGTCCTAATTTCTACTTTTAACAAGGAACAAATCATATTGGATTAGGGCCCACCCTAATGAACTCGTTTTAACTTAATTACTCTTTTTTTTTGAGACAGGGTCTCACTCTGTTACGTAAGTTGGAGTACTGTGGCACTATCTTGGCTCACTGCAGATTCGACCTCCAGGTTCAGGCTATCCTCCCCCCTCAGCCTCCTGAGTTGAGACCACAGGTGCACCACCATGCCTGGCTATTTTATTATTATTATTATTTGTTGTAGAGATGGGGTTTCCCTATGTTGTCCAGGCTGGTCTTGAACTCCTGGGCTCAAGCGATCTTCCTGCCTCAGCTTCCCAGTACGCTGGGATTACAGGAGTAAGCCACCATGCCCAGCCTAATTATCTCTTTAAAGGGCTATCCCTAAATACAGTTGCATTTTGAGCTACTTGGAATTAAGGCTTCAACATATAGATTTTGGGGAGACACAATTCAGTCAGTGACAGTATTTCTTCATTACGTTACACAGCGAAGTTTATGATTTGTCTCTTTATAAGGGTAGCACTGTACGATTATTTCACTGTTGATTTAATATAGATATGTAGATTTTTTTCTTTAGAATCAATACAGTTGTCAACACACATATTTCAAAGTCCAGACTTTGGTCTTTCCCCAGCATCTGAAAATGGCAGCATTCTCCTTTCCCCACATGCAGAAACCCAAGAACTCTCCTGTTCCCCAACGGTTTCCAGACTACCTCGGGGCAGCCGTAGTCCTCTCCTAACAAAATGGAACTGTCAGTGTTTCATGCGCAGAGCCAGTTCTCTGTTGTGAAAGTGAGAAAGTTATTTAATTTCGTCAACACTCCATTCCCTCCTTGGTAAAATGGGCTTAATAATATTTATGATTATTATATTTATCATATAAATACAATTATTATGAGGAATAGCTGAGATCAAGCCTATGCAGGCCTTATCCCAATGCCTGGAACACACAGCAAGCACTCAGAAAAGGTGGATATTATTATGGGCTGGACCTCATAGGTTCACACCCCATGTGATGTCCTTTATGGCAGTTTTAAAGCTAAAAGCATTCATGTGGAATATCTGACTTCCAAATCTCCGGAGTGGCCAAGTCCATTTTATGAGTAGGGATTTGGAATTGGATTTCCCAGAAGCTGACTGTAATGCTAGCTGCTGTAACAAACAAACCTCTGAATCCATCCAGTAGCTTCACACTACAAAAGCTTGTTTCTTGCTTATATAATGGTTCGATGTGGGTGTTCCTAGTCACTGGGGTAGTTGTTCACAGGATGAGTACAAGACCCAGATTCTTTCCAGTCTTTGACCTTTCTCTCTTCTCTGGGGCCTTGGAATTTTCTTCATCTATCCAGAGGGAGAAAACGTGGAGAAGTAGTGAGGGAGGTCTTCAAGGGCAAGGCATAGAAGCAGCTTGTATCAAAATATGGAATGTCTAATTATTATTAGGCAAAGAATAATAATGATGCCTATTAGTCAACAAGTGGATAAAGAAAACATGGGATATATACACATACATGCAGATAGATAGATAGATAGATAGATAGATAGATAGATAGATGATAGATAGATAGATAGATAGATAGATAGATAGATAATGGAATACTATTCAGCCATATAAAGGAATAAAATAATAGCATTCACAGCAACCTGGATGGAATTGGAGACCATTATTCTAAGTGAAGTAACTCAGCAATGAAAAACCAAACATTGTGTTTTCTCACTCATAAGTGGGAGCTAAGCTATGAGGATGCAAAGGCATAAGAATGATACAGTGGACTTTGGGGACCCCGGGGGGAAAGGGTGGGAGGGGCTGAGGGATAAAGGGATAAAGGACTACACATTGGGTATAGTGTACACTGCTCCGGTGATGGGTGCACCAAAATCTCAGAAATCACCAATAAAGAACTTATTCATGTAACCAAACACCAACTGTTTCCCGAAAATCTATTGAAATAATAATAATAAAAATTAATAAATAATAAATTCTGAATAATAAGGCAAAATAAGAGAGAAGTGGCTTGCATCACCTGTCTCCACATCCATTGCCTGAATTTCACTTACGTGGGCAAATATAACCACAAGGGAGGCTGGGAAATGTGGTCCAACCATGTGCCCAAGGAGAGGGAACAGGTTGGGT
This sequence comes from Piliocolobus tephrosceles, assembly GCF_002776525.5. NCBI lineage: Eukaryota > Metazoa > Chordata > Mammalia > Primates > Cercopithecidae > Piliocolobus > Piliocolobus tephrosceles. Next base: position 18,958,373 of record NC_045450.1, read on the forward strand.
AAGCAACTGGCCAGTATCTGCCTCATTGATCACGTCAACGGATTTTCAAATTTGGTCAAGAAGACCTGAAAAAATCTACCATTCCTCTTCTGATTGGTTTGGAAAGAAGATCTGGAGAAAGAGAAATTTTAGGAACTTCTGTAAAGAATGGAAATAATCTTGTTGAGAACCTCATACATGCGGAGGCTGCCTGATTCTCTACTTCTGTTATCCTGTTTAATCTTCATAGCAACTACACGACAGCAGTCTTATTATTTCCATGGAGCAAACCTTGAGTATCTAGGTACCATTTATTGAAGGCCTACTGTGTGCTAGAAACCTTGCTTTACATGTGTGATCTCGTTTTGGCCTCACAAAACCCTGCCATATAGATACCGCCTTGCACCATTTTGCAGCAAGGAAGTTGAGGCCCAGATGTGTAAAGTGACTTACCCAAGGACACACAGTTAGTATGTGACTGAACAAGGTCTTGGGATTGACCTGGGATTGGCCCTAAAGTACTAGTTCTTTGCACTGGGGTTTGGGAAGAAGTCCTAAGCTAGGATTCCTTTAAACACAGGATGAATTTCATCTCCAATTCCCCCATCTCCTGTCTGCCCTCTGCGGAAGTGGGGACCTCTCTGCAGCAGACAGTAATTTCCAGTGGCCAGGGAGGGATGGAATGGTTGAGATCTTTCTCTACAAGCCTTTGCTTCTCCATTCATGCTTTTTCCTAACTCAACTTCTGCTACATGCCAAGCAGTGACTAAGCCATTGACTCACTTCTTTTATGGGCCTGAGCAGTCCCACTCAGATGAAATGTGCAGCTCTTGGAAGTCAGCCACCCACTGGCATCTGGGCCTGATGCTCAGTGTACACCTTTGAGTGTCTGAGGTGCAGACGTTGAGAAGTTCCACTTTGGAGTGATTTTCCATGCCTGACACGATTGGTGCTTGCTGGTGGCCTTTGCAGGCCATTGTATTGGCAAATGTTCTCATTTCAAACCTCTGTTTAGTCTCTAAACAGATACTTTAGGCAACAGAGATTCTTTGGCTGTTTTGGGTTTTATTTTTTTTGCAGTGTTGATTCAGCCTGAATATTACTAATTCTAATAATAATGCAAATACAGCAATAGCTAATGTTTATTAAGTAGTTACTAAGTGTCAGGCTTGTATATGCTTGTACTAGTCATTCTCACATTTATCTGCACAGCAGCTCTATGAGTTGGTACTAATGTTATCCACATTTTAAAGAGGAGGAGGCTGAGTGTCAGAGAATGTAAATAATGTGTCCAAGGTTATTCAGTTCCACAGTCCACTCTTAATTAAAAGACCTAAACTGAAGGACATTTGGAGTTTTAATGATATGTTCTTTTATTGTCTGCTTCTTGAAAGACAATTCATGGTGAAACATAGTCAGGGAGCCTTGGAGATGAGGTTGACTGGAATGCTACGAATAGTTACCAGATGTATTTGTTATCAATGCCTGCATAACAAATTATCCCCAAACTTTGCAGCTTAAGACAATAAGCATTTGTTATTTGGCAGTTTCTGTGGGTTGGGAAACTGGAATCCTTTTGCTGGTGATTCTGGCTTAAGGTCGCTTAAGACCTTAAGACTCCAGAGCTTTCTAGTTGTGTGACTTTGGTGTCTGGGGCTGCAGTCCACTGAAGGCTTGAGTCGGGAAGATCTGCTTCTATGCTCACTTATGTGCTTGTTGGTGGATTCAGTTCCGTGCGGCTGTTGACTGGAGGCCCCAGTTCTTTACCATGTAGGGTGCCCAGGTGTCCTAACGCTGGGCGCTGGACACCCCCAGAGTGAGTGATCCAAGAGGGAGAGCAAGCCCAAGACCAAAGCCACAATTGTCTTTTATAACCCAATCTCAGTGTAACTTGCCATCACTTCTGCCAAATTCTATTGGTTACCCGGACCAACCCTAGCACAATATGACAGAGGACTATAGAACGATGTGAATATTAGAAGGCAGAGCTCACTGGGGGCCACCCGGAAGCAACTCTTATCTGGATCCCATCCCCTCTCCTTAGGGACTTGACTCTGTCAATTACTCTTCAACCCCAACCCTCTGGGAATGTCGTGGTCATTTTGCACCCCAGTGCAGAGGATGTGATAGTGCTTTGGGAATGGCCTGTATCCTGGACAACGCATCCTGAAGCTTCCCTTTGTGGAGGCCCTGAGTTTAGAGGCAGGGAGATCAGGCATGATAATGGTCTAGAAATGTGGTGATCCCATTTTACAGAATAAAGACATGCTCACTCAGCAGGGTCCCCAGAGTTAGAGGGGAGGAGGACCCAGAGTTTCAGAGATTTCCTTTTAAACAAGATGCAAATGGGGCTTTCATCTCCTCTTTTTGTGCCCCTGGGCAGAAAGCTGCACCTCCAATGAGAAATGAGTTCTGCCAGGTGGAGGGAAACACTCCTTGGTTCTTTATTGAATCCAATCATTTACATCTCATTGAACCCAATCAAGTTAGCCACTTATCACATTAAAATGGCAAAAGAGCGATTGTGTCAAGCAGTGCTAATTCAATAGGAAAGAGGGGCTGACTAGGAGCACTATGTCATAGGATTCTGACACACATTTTCAAGAGGTGGAAGTCTGATGTCCTCCTCTGCCCGTGATGGTCACAATGACCTTCCTTAGACAGCTTTGCTGGAAGGCATTGCCGAGGAAGGGAAAACAGGAGACCCGGGCCCTGCAGAGGCTTAGGGTGGGAAGGGGAGGACAAAGGGAAGGGTAGCATGGCCGTCTGGGGTAGAACTGTGATTTCAAGATACAGTGATGTTAAAAGGCTTGAGATTTGGAGTCAGGGAGACTCCAGAGCTTTCTACCTGTGTGACTTTGGGCAAGTTTACTTGACCTATCTGATTGTTAGTTTTCTCATCCACGAAATGAAAGAGGGTAATATTTGCCACAGAGGGTTGCCACAGCAAGGCTACATGGTTGGTATTCCAGAGAAAGCCTTTTCTTTTTCTTTTCTTTCTTTTTTCTTCTTTTTCTTCTGAGACAGAGTCCCGCTCTGTAGCCCAGGCTGGAGTGCAGTGGTGCAGTCTTTGCTCACTGCAACTTCCTCCTCCCGGGTTCAAGCGATTCTCCTGCCTTAGCCTCCCGAGTAGGTGGAATTACAGGCGTCCACCACCATGCCCAGTTAATTTTTGTATTTTGAGTAGAGACGGGGTTTCTCCATGTTGGCCAGGCTGGTCTCAAACTCCTGACCTCAGGTGATCCACCCACCTCGGCCTCCCAAGGTGTTGGGATTACAGGCATGAGCCACCGCACCTGGCCCTTTTTCTAATCCCCTTTTAATCTTTTGATTACATCCAGGAATGAGGTTCCATTTCATACGAGGCTGTTGTAACACTTGTTTAATACTTGCAAATGCTCTCTGATCCTTTTGTGGGTGCCAGGGTGTTAAGGTTGGATGAGCTGGAATTATCCAGGCTTGCACTTGAGTCCCTCTTGCCTTTCTTACTATCTGTGTGATCTTCGATAACATCGCTCCACTCTGAATATCAGTTTCCTCATATGTAAAATGGGAATAATAATGATACCCTCTCATTGGTTTGTCACTGAGCATAAATGAGTTCATGAATCTGAAATGCTTAGTAGAGGGCCTGGCTCATAGCAAACAATACATGCTAGTTCATATTATTAGGACTCATTTCAGCCTCTTCTCTGCCATCTTCTCTTCCACACCCTCATGCCCTCCACACTGCAGCCATTAGAACAATGTTCCCATCCTGACTGTGCCACGCTTTCCCTTGCCTCAGGGCCTGTGCGCACTTTCCTTCTGACTGGAAGGTTTTTCTCTCAGACTCTTTCCTGATTGATCCTGCTCATCTTCCAGGCCTCAGCTGATACAGTTTTTCTTCCAGGTAGTCTGCACTGACTTATATTCCCCTTCCCTGTGGTTCTTCTCTATTGGGCTGTTTTGGAATTTGTTTCTCCTCTCTCCCGGAAAGCCTAAGAGCTTCCGTCCCTAACTTCCGTCTTGTTTATTCTTGTCCCCCCCGCACCTGGTACAGACTCTGACACTTGCTGATGGCTGCCTGGGAGCTCAGCAGGGGCCTGATATCATTCTATGCATTTTACATGTATGGACTCATTTAATCCTCACAGCTGAAGCCGTCCTCACAGGGTTAACAAGAATTCTGGACAGAAGTATAGTCGTAATTAAGCATTAATCAGGCTGCAATCTGCCTCACTTCCTTGTAACCGAAACTCACATAGCACTGGAAACTGAGCATTGCATTCCCATTGCTCCTACAGATAAGATTTCTGACATTAGAATCATAGGCTTTTGTTTAAGGATTGCTTACGATGTTTTTCACATCTCAGATTCCAGGGAAACAGCTGACACTAAGCAGTATGAAGACCACCACAGAGAAACAGAGCAGTTTCTTCATCTCCCAGCCCTGTGACTTCACTGTGCACTCTTTGAACAATTCAGTGATCTCCACTCTTTGGCCCACTTAAAAATCCTTAAGAACCCTAACCCCAAACACATCAGGGAGATGGATTTGAGATTTCCTCCCACCTCCTTGTTTGGTAGCCCTACGATTAAACCTCTTTCTTTGTTGCAACCCGGTGGCTCTATGAATTGACTTGCCATGCACATTGGGTAATGGACCTATTACGATTCCACAACTTACTAAGTTTTGTTTTATTTTTAATGGCTTTATTGAAATATAATTGAGATACAGTACAACTTTTTTTTTGTTTGTTTGTTTTGAGACGAAATCTCACTCTGTCTCCAGGCTGGAGTGCAGTGGCGTGATCTTGGCTCACTGCATCCTCTGCCTCCCGGGTTCAAGCAATTCTCTTACCTCAGCCTACAGAGTAGCTGGGACTGCAGGTGCCCGCCACCATGCTCAGCTAATATTTGTATTTTTAGTAGAGACGAGGTTTCACCATGTTGGCCAGGATGGTCTCGATCTCTTGACTTCATGATCCACCCACCTTGGCCTCCCAGAGTGCTTGGATTACAGGTGTGAGCCACTGCACCCAACCACAGTAAACTATTTTTAAGTGTACAATTTTAAGTGTAGAATTTGGTAAATTTTAACATGTATACATCTATAAAAACAAAACTATGATCAAGATAATGAACATATCCATCAACTAAACATCCTTTGTGCCCTTTTGTAATCCTTCCATCCCATCCCTCCATGCCAACCTCCTCCTCAGGCAACTACTGGTATGCTTTCTACCACTATAGATATGTTTGCATTTTCTAAAATTGCATGTAAGGGGAATCATACAATATATACTTTTTCCTGGCTGATTTCACACAGCATAATTACTTTGAGATTCATCTGTTTTCTCGCTTATGTTAGTGTTTTTTCCTTTTTATTTCTGAGTAGTATCAATTGCATGGATATACTACCATTTGTTTATTCATTTACTTATTGATGGGCATTTGGTTGCTATTGATGGATATTTGGTTGTTTCCAATAGGTAAGTTGATAAACAAATGGTAGTATATCCATACAACAGATACTACACAGAAAACTGCTATGGATACCAATTTTATTTTTATCCCATTTTACAGATGAGGAAATTGAGGCAGCGAGTATATCAATTGCTTAAGGCCAAAAAGCTACGAAATGACAGAGCTCTATGTCGATCAAGATTCCGTAGTTTCAGAGTCCAAGCAATATTTTCCCTCCTCTCTGTTAAGGAAAGTTTCACATATAAATGAAATTAGAAGAATAGAATAATAGAATAATACACACTCATGGATTCATCACTCAGCTCCAGCAATGACCAAGATTATTTTATCCTTTTTCTACAATTTAAACATTTGTGATGGAATATTTTAAAGCAAACCATAGACGTCTTGTCATCTCACTTGTAAATATGTCAATTTGTATCTCTCACATATGCGAACATTAAAAAAATTACCACAGGAGTTTCAAACTTCAGCAAAGGTAGAAAAGGTAATATAACAATTCCCCCTCATACCTCTCATCAGCTTCAACAGTTATTGGTTCATAGTTTGTCTTATTGCATTAAACCCTCATCTGTATTCTCCTTCTTCTCCCCTGCCAATCATTTTGAAGCAAATCTCAGGCATTTTTGTCGTTTTATCTGTCAATATTTCAGCATGTATTGGTAAAAGTTAAGGAATCTTGTAAAACAACATAACCATAACACCATTATTACACTTAAACATTTTACAGTCATTTCCTTTTCTATCATTAAATATTCAGTTGACATTCACATTTCCCCAGTTGTCTCATATTGCTTTATAGTTTCTACTTCTCTCTCTCTCTCATTCTTTCTCCATCTCTCTCTCTCTCTCTGTCTGTCTTCCTTCCTCCCTCTCCCTCCCTCCCCCACCTCTTTCTCTATCTCTCTCTCCTCTTTCCATTTTTTATTTTACAGTCTGTTTGAATCAGCACACAAACGACAAGCATATGCTGCAATTCGTTGAGACATCTATAACGTGTTTTAATCCACAGATTCTCTGTGTGTCTCTCTCTTCTTTTCTCTTGCAATTTATCTGTTAGAGAAACCAAGCCATCAAGGCCATCTTTTACATAATTTCCATGCCATTATCATCTTACAAAATTAACAGTAATCCTTAGCATCATCTAATCCCCGTCTGTATTCACATTTCCTTGGTTGTCTTGAGCGTGTCTTTGGATTTTTTTTTTTTTTTCCAATCAAGATCCATGTGAGTGCCCCATTGTGTTTAGTGGCTGTGTGATGGTTCTGCGGTCTCTTCTGCCCCATGTCAGGTCCTCTTCTCCATTTGTCAGGCTATTGCTATGTTCTGCAGAATGCTCCACAGCCTGGGTCCTAAAGCCCATATGGTAAATCACTGGGCTCTGCTTTGTTTCCTGGTTAGTAATCTATAAATAATTGTTGCAGGAATGAATGAATACATAGAAAGAAGCAGTTGAGAGGGTAAGGGGTCCTAATGCTCTTGGAACATTGCCTGAAGTAATTTCTTTGCTCTAGACTAGATGACTGATTTGTGTGTGTGTGTGTGTGTGCATAGTAAAATGGATTCTTACACAGAAACGTGCACAAATAAAGACAATGAAAAAACAGATGTTTAAGGCTAGGTACAGTGGCCCATGCCTATAATCCCAGCACTTTGGGAGGCTGATGTGGGAAGATCACTTGAGCCCAGGAGTTGGAGACCAGCCTGGCAGCGTAGTGAAATCTTGTCTCCACCAAAAAAAATTACTGGTCATGGTGGCACGTGCCTGTATTCCCAGCTACTTGGGAGGCTGAGGCAAGAGGATTGCTTGAACTCAGGTGTTCGAGGCAGCAGTGAACCATGATCACACCAAAACACCTAAGTGTTTAAGACCCCAAGTTCTGACTCTGCCTGGGTTAGAATCCTGGCCCTGCTTCTGACAAGCTGGGTGGCTTTGGACATGTTACCTAACTTCTCTGTGCCTTGGTTCCCTTTTCTGTGAAGGGGAATTTATAATAGTACCTACCTCTTGGGAGTGTCGTAAGGATGTAATGTGTTGATTCTTGCAAAGTGCTTAGAACTGTGCCTGGCATGTCGTAAGTGCTCAACAAACGTTGGCTCCCCTAATAATAATTAATGTTATTAAGAGGGAGCCTGGGGGACACCTGATAGGGCCTGTGGATCTTCTTCCAGAGCTCTACAGAGCAGAGTTTGACAACCTGTGGCCTAGATGATACCTGAAGACTTGTCCCTTTGCTTTGACTTTATTTTGGGCTCATTCCAGCTACTAGATCCATTCATCCCCCATCCTATAGTTATCTTTATTTAGGAGGTCACTAGGTGGGCAGGAAACCGAGAAGTCCCATTCCTTGGCCTGGCCTGATTAAGTCAGAGAGTACCTGCAACCTCCTTTTGTGTTGTTCTCTACACCCCAGTCCCACCCCAGCCTTGCTCATGTTACTCCAGGGACCGTCTCACAAACATGAAACAACCTGGTTCCAATATCGTGTTTTGAAACCCAAACCCTAAAACCGATCGCCTGCAACTTGGCTGGCAAAGCTAAGTACATCTGCTTTACAGCAATTAAGAAATTGCAGCCCGGCAAAGGAAAACATGCTGTTGAAACAGGCTTCTGTGTGCCATTAAATATTCCCAGCCCACTGATGAAGTGTCACAACAGACCGGGAGGGAATCTTGGTTCATGAATCTGGAGGCTCAAAGCAAAATGAGGCATCAGATACCCTGAGGCTTTTTTATTAACAGTGTAGTGGTAATGATCAATGGCTTTTGAAGTCATACTCTGTGCCAGGTACGGTACTGCACTGAAGTTCATATTTTCTGTTATTTGATCTTCACACCTCCTCTAGGAGACAGGTTGAATCGTTCCCATTTTGCACATGAGGGAAGTGAGGCTTACAGAGGTTAAATCATTTGTGCAAGATTTCTACAGGTGCAGAGCTGGGATTGAAATCCACTTCTGTTCAGAGCTTTTAACCCTGCCGCTAAGCATCCTCTTGGTCAGGAAACATGTCATTTTATAGGATGCCTTAGACATCAAGCTCAGAACTCTTGGTCAGCTGTGATTAGAAACTGTTAGTTCTCTTCCTGTGATAGGACATGACTGTGTCTTATAAACCGCTTTGGTTCCAAAGATGAATTCAATATGCTGCAAAACAGCGTTGCAGATTTATAGAGGGAAAAATCTATGCCAATTTGATGGTTAATGTCTCAAGATGTTTCTATAGAGACAAGTTATATATATATATGTATACATATATATATACACACATACACATACATACACATTAGCAGCCTTGAAATATGTTTTTGTTTTAAATTCCTTTTTCAGTACCCAGCTTCTTGTTGGTTTGCCATCCTAAATGTATAGGTCTGACCTTCTTCACCCCAGCCTTGATTTCTTCTCTCACATCCAATTTTTTTCTCATACCCGAGTTTTCTCCTGATTTCAGCATGTTCTGGAAAGTAGTGTATATTCAACACACTCTTTTTGTCTCTCTCTCTCTGTCTCTCTCTCTCACACACACAAATACACACACACACACACACACACACACACACACACACACACAGACATATACATGCTTGAACACTCCCAGCCTGTAGTACCAGGGTGAGCTTACACATCTTTGACTAATTGGTTGGCAGAATTTAAGCAGTGTATTGGAATTTTGCCTGGGATAGTAAGCCAGAATAATACATTTTTGCTTGAACTTGGCTCTTAGGAAAAGAATTTCTTTGTGTGCCTGGGACAGGGGCTGGGCAGGCAGTGAGAGATCTGAAAATGCAGTGGTCATCTGTTAGATAGGAGGTGCAATCTTTTTACCTGCAGAGATCCTTTGGGGTTTTAAAGTTATAAACAAATTGGTTCCAGGCTGGCCTTGTTAAAGAAAAAGAAAATCTATAATGAGAAAAAAAAGAAACACCTTGGCCAAGCACGGTGGCTCATGCCTGTAATCCCAGCACTTTGGGAGGCCGAGGTGGGTGGATCACCTGAGGTTGGGAGTTCAAAACCAGCCTGACCAACATGGAGAAACCCTGTCTCTAATAAAAATACAAAAAAATTTAGCCAAGCATGGTGGCGCTTGCCTGTAATCCCAGCTACTGAGGAGGCTGAGGCAGGAGAATTGCTTGAAGATAGGAGGTGGAGGTTGTGGTGAGCTGAGATTGCACCATTGCACTCCAGCCTGGGCAACAAGAGTGAAACTTCATTTTAAGAAAAACAAAAGAAAGGAAGGAAGAAAGAAAGAAAGAAAGAAAGAAAGAAAGAAAGAAAGAAAGAAAGACCTTTAGGTTGCTAGAAACTGGAGTGACATTCTGACTTACCTGGAAGGTGTAAAGGTTGGACGACTTGCTCAGCCCAAACTTTGAAGTCCGCTGGATTCCTCTATTTCTCCTCTACCCCGTATCCATCTTGTCATATTTACTTGTGTAAGGAAGGTAGATAAATATACACACCTTCATGGCCACCACCCAGGTTCAAATCACATCAGCTGTTACTTGGATTATTGCAAGAGCCTCCTAAATTGTTTCCTAGCTTCCTCACTGGGAGTTTGTTTGCTGCTGATGCTGTGATGGGTGATGATATGATGCTGTGAAGGCCCCGGTCAGAGCTCACTGTTTCTGTTCTGGCTCCCAGCTCACCCAGAGAAAAAGCCAAAGTCCTCACTGCGGCCCTCAAGGCCCCCATAGGACCTGCCTCCAAGTTCCTTAACACTCATAGGTGAGGCCAGGCACAGCGGCTCACACCTGTAATCCCAGCAGTTTGGGAGGCCGAGGTAGGTAGATCATTTGAGGTCAGCAGTTTGAGACCAGCCTGGCCAGCATGGTGAAACCCCATCTCTATTAAAAATACAAAAATGAGTCGGGTGTGATGGCACAAACCTATAATCCCAGCTACTAGAGAGACTGAGGCAGGAAGAGAATTGCTTGAACCTGGAAAGTGGAGGCTGCAGTGAACTGAGATTGCGCTACTGCACTCCAGCCTGGGCAACAGAGCAATACTTCATCAAAACAGGTGAGTTTTAAGGCTTACCTCTGCCGCCCTGCCACGTCTTTTCTTTCCTCCCATCACATTGGCCTTCTCTGCTCCTGGGACACAGCTGTAGGCAGGCTCCTACCTCGGCGCCTTTGCACGTGCTGTTCCTTCTCCTGAGTGTGCAGTTTCCCCAGACAGATACACACTCTTTTGCTTCTTTTTGCACTTTATTCAATTGCCCCTTCCACGGACCTCCTCCTCCTCACAATCTAAAATTTTAATCATTCTCTGCCTTCAACACTTCATGGTTACCTTCCCTCCTTTATTATTTTCTCCTTAGCATTTATCATTAATCTCACATACCATGTACTTTACCTACTTGTCTCACTTTTTGCTTGTCTTCCTGCCCTCCCCCAACTCAGCATTAAAAGGCAAATCTGGGCATATTAATGTCTCCAAGCCTTAGTTTCTCCACCAAAAAAACGAGGATGCTGACAATAGTGCCTACCACAAGGAGGCTTCAAAGATTCAGAGAAATAAGGCATGTGATCTAATGGATAACAGAGTGACGGGCACACATGAGGGCTCTGGAAAATGTGAGCCGTGGTTGTTAGCTGAAGAAAGAGGGGTCGGTCACTGATGTCCCTGAGACAAGAGGCCAGGTATGATTGTAGAGGGCTTAGGGTGGAATGCTGGGAGTTTCACATATTGGGAACTGCAGAAAGGGGTCTATTAATTTCCTAGTGTGTGAAGCCTTCAAGGTTTGAATCATCCAGTCCTCAACTCTAGCTGTGGGCCAAGGATGTCTTTTGGGGTGTGAGTTCAGGCAGCTCTCCCTTTCTTTGAGACCTGTTATTTCCCGTTTTTGATGGGGGTCTCCTGTGCCAGGTCTGTATGATCCTGCCCTTAAGGTAAAGCTGATTACACTTGATCCAGATTGGAACAACTAGACCATATCTCCTGGGAATTTATAATTGGGACTTGGTTTCCATTGGCCCTGGAGCTGTGTAGTGCCATGTTTGGTCCTACATGGCCATCCATGTAGGATGGCCCTACACACACATCCATCCTACATTGGAAGATTTATAAATTCAGGAGCTGTGTGACAGCCATGTTTGGCCATGTGCACTGAGAAAGTCTATTTTAGAAAGAGAGAGATACAGAAAGCATCAGTCATTTGGTGGTGGTGGTGTAGTAGGTCATCCATTGTCCCACCCTCCTCTTCATGTTTGGGGAATTTCCCTTTCTGTCATCTTGGTGGAAGCAAAGTTACTTCTGATCACAGAAACCCAAAAGGCCACATTCTTGTTTTTCAGCTCTTGAGGTGCTAGTGCAGGGGCAAGTGGTGCAGGCTTGGTCAGAGTTGCAAAGTAGCTGGACCACACTAGAAGGAACCAGGGATCTTTAGAGAAAAGTCTGGCACCTGGTCTTGTTATAGGTCTACCAGGTTTGTAGGCCTGCTGTGCAGCAACCAGTACACCCAGACAGCAGGGTTTGCAGAAGAGAAAAAAAGTTAACAATTGCAGGGCAGTTGAGAGAGGAGACAGGAGGGACACTCAAATCTGCCTCTTTGGGCAGATCTGGGCTGGGAATTTTTAGGGGATCATGGAAGGTAAATAGCTGGAAAATTGGGGTTATTTCTCGGGGTATAGGGGATGAAATTGTCAGGATGTAAGACCTGCATTCTTTTGTGAGTCAGCTTCTCATGGAGTCCTTCAGACCAGCTGGTGTCAGTAGTTTCATGGGTGTGCAGAACCTAAAAGAAGATCTCAAATAGAAAACTTAATATTTCAGAATGATTAAGTTGTTATCTACAAAGAAGCTAAGGGGAGCTATACTCTTGTGACAGAGTCTATGTGATTCTGAAGGAATAGGCACCAAAAAACTATGAGGAAGCAGGTCAGAGAGCAAGGTAGCTTCATGATTAATGCTGAATGTGCTGCAGACCTGGTTTATTTTTGTTTCTCCCCCTCCTTCTTCCCTGATTAATTGTATAAAGTTTATAGATACAGTTCCAGTCTGGTACAGGAAATGTATACCTGGAAATGAACCTGGCAGCTGTTGTCATGTCAGAAAGCCAAGAAGTTACCCAAGCCCAATGGGGTTCATCAAAAGAACTCATGAACCATCTTAAAGGGGATTCTATCAGTCAACAATGGAATGAGTTGAGTATCCGTAGGGACATAACTTCAGCAGACTGAAAACACTTCCAATGTGTTGAAATGCAGGAGTTCACGAGGATACCACCACCACCATCAACAACAACAAAACTTACAGGTCCCCCTCAGAAGATGCTAGCATACCCTTGCATTATTTTGAAAACAGATAAGGAAAGGGAGAGAATCAAGCATGCATTCTACTTTTCCCTGTACAGTCTGTCAGGGTGGCCAAACAATTGAAGGGCATGTTTATCTTTGTAAGTATTCTAGCTAATAAATAAGTAAGGACTGATAGAATTTCATCGTTTTTAATACCTAATGAAATAAAGGATTTAGAAAGTGATTGCCAACTGATATCCAAACAAAAGAGGCAAACAGACATCATGGCTTTTTAATGAAAGTATGCTCCCTAATCATGAAGCAGTTAACAAAGAACTAGAATGAAATCATACCTCTAGATCTAACTACTAACTTCTAGGAAACACAGGAGAAACAGGAGTATATTCAATTCAATCATGGAGATAGAATCAGTAATTCAGAACTGTACAGGAACTGATTTCTTTTTCCCACTTTATTTTTAAATTATTTTGTATGTATTTAGGTGTATAACATGATGTTTTGATATACATATAGGTAGTGAAAACATTACTATAGTCAAGCAAATGAACACATCCATCATCTCACATAGTATCTACTCTTTGAGCAAAAAAATCCCAAGTACAACCCAATGTTATTAAGGACGGCTCTCATGCTATACATTACATCTCTAGACTTGTTCATTCTGTATACCTGTTACTTTGTATCCTTTGACCTCCATCTCCCCATTTCCTTCCCCTCTCTGTGACCCCTGGTAACACACACACACACACACACAGAGAATATTCCCCTCCCTCCCTCCTTCCCTCCCTCCCTCCCTCCCTTCCTTCCTTCCTTCCTTCCTTCCTTCCTTCCTTCCTTCCTTCCTTCTTATTAAAAGAGACATGGGACATATCAACCAATGGCAAGGTATGGTTCTTATTTTCACCTAGAATCTAACATAAATATGAGAGAAATACCTTGAGATAATCTGGCAAATTTCAACACCAACTCAGCATTTCATAGTTTTGAGGAATTATTTTTAAAGTGTGATGATAGTTTTGTGATTATCCACCATCTAGCTGTCTATGTGTTTTTATGTTGATACATTTATCTTTTGTGTTTATTGAGGCAGGGTCTCTCTCTGTCCCCCAGGCTGGAGTGCAGTGGTGCGATCATGGCCATGGCTCAGTGAAGCCTCAACCTCCTGGGCTCAGGCAATCCTCCCATCTCAGCCTTCCTGGTAGCTGGGACTGCTGGCATGCCACCACACCAGGCTACTTTTTTGTAGAGGAAGGGTTTCACTGTGTTGCCCAGGCTGTTCTCAAACTCCTGGGCTCAAGCAATCTTCCCACCTTGGCCTCCCAGAGTTCTTAATCAGGAACAATGTTTCTCCGTAGGAGACATTTGGCAGCATCTAGATGTAGTTTTGGTTGTCACAACTGAGAGTGAGGAGGGTGCTACTGGCATCTGGTGGGTAGAGACCAGGGATGCTGCTTCACATTCTACAATGCATAGGACAGCCCCCGACAACAAAGAATTATCTGGTCCAAGATGTTAGTAGTGCCAAGGTTCAGAAACACCATTCTAGGCATACATGTTGAAATTGTTATGGATAAAATTATAGGATAAATGGTATTTGCTTCAAAATATTATGGGGGTGGGGACAAGTGGGTAGGGAGACAAATGAAACAAAATTGACCATGAGCTGATAATTATTTAGGTTGGCATTATACTGTGCTATTTGTGTGTATGTATATATGAAAATATCGATAACAAAAGCTTACAAACACGACACAGACGTAGTGGAGATTGTATCCCAGCAGCAATGCCTCAGCAGGACCCTGTGCCTGGTGTCAGCAGTGGAGCGGGTACAATCTGGGACGTTTGGTTCTTAGTGGCAGCAACAGTGGTATCCTCACCAGGTTTGGTCTGTCGTGGGATTTTGGCTGCGGTTCTGGCTGTCTAGCCTCTCCTTGTTCCTGCTTGTTTTTATCTTGCTCCCTGAGCTTCCTGGAGCTTGTGAGTCTTCTGATACCCTTTCAACAAATTCCTTTTCTGTTAACATCAGTCAGAGTTAGTTTCTGTGCAACCAAGGATTCTGATTGATAGAAGAAAAGAATGAAACAGATGTATAGGGTGAAGCTGATGTGACAGACCATGGGGGGGGGGGGGGGGGGGAGAGAGAGAGAGAAAGAGAGAGAGAATTCTATTCTATGGTTTCTCACTTTGTCTCCTTCCTTCCTTCCTTCCTTCCTTCCTTCCTTCCTTCCTTCCTTCCGTCCTTCCTTCCTTTTCTTCCTTCCTTCCTTCCTTTTCTCCTGCTCCTCCTTCCCTCCCTCCTTTCCTTCCTCCCTCCCTTCCTTCCTTCCTTCCTTCCTTCCTTCCTTCCTTCCTTCCTTCCTTCTTTCATTCCTCTCTTCCTCCCTCCTTCCCTCCCCCCATTCCCCCTTCCCTTCCCTTCCCTTCCCTTCCCTTGCCTTCCCTTCCCTTCCCTTCCCTTCCCTTCCCTTCCTTTCTTTTTCTTCTCTCACTATATTGCACAGGCTGGTCTCAAACTCCTTACCAAACCACCACCCTACTATGTCATCTTTTGTTCACCGCAGTGCAAATGTTCCATCAACATTTGTTTAATGAATAAATGATTGCAATGTGACTGCAGATAAAGAATAAGCATGGTATTCATGCCATCAGAGGCATTCTGGTCCTCTTGGCATAATCCTTGTAGATGAATATTTTGTATTTATTCTTGTATATACATATGTCTCTTGTGAGTTTTGCCGGCTTGTGTCATACTCTCTAAATGCCACTGACGTTAGGATCCTGAGTCCTTGTGCTTGTGTGACTGGATAGGGAAGCATCCACCAAGGTCAGGCCCCTTGAGAGGCAGAGCTTGCCTTCTTGTACTGGGAGATAGCCCTGTATTGACAGACACAGCCAGTCAAATTTCATTCACCGTGTGGCAAATAGAAAAAAAGTTGTAAGGAGGGTAACCTAGGGTTTAAGAGAACAGACTTTGAGCCAAACAGCCTTGGGTTATGACCCTAACTCTGCCATTTGCTAATGTGTTATCTCAAGCAAATATTAATAGTTTAACTTCTCTGTGCCTCAGTTTTCTCATCTGTAAAATGAACTATTTTAAGGATTAAATAAATAAAAAGTATACATGCAGGAGCTGACACATAGGGAGCATTGTATAAGTGATACCACGATTACTAAACATTTTGGTTATTACTGTGGTTGGGAGGTTCTTTTAGTGTAATGACCACCAGCCGGAAGATGCCCAAAGTAGAGGGTGGTCAACCTTAGGCCCACTTAAGGCTCCATGGCTCACATTCTGCCGTTTACTCATCACCACAGTGATCTCAGACTTGGTTGATTCCTTTTGAGCCACAATATTAATTATGCAGCATTGGTAACTCCCAAGGACCTTGTCTGGTGCAGGGAATTTGTGTGTGTTGGAGGTGAGGGTTCCAGGGTCCTGCTGACCTGGGATCTACTATGTATTAGTCTGTTTTCATGCTGCTGATAAAGACATATTCAAAACTGGGAAATTTATAAAGAAAAAAGGTTTAATGGACTCACAGTTCCACATGGCTGGGGAGGCCTCAAAATCATGATGGAAGGTGAAAGGCATGTGTTATATGGTGGCATACAAGAGAGAATAAGAGCCAAGGGAAAGGGGAAACCCCTTATAAAACCACAGATCTCATGAGACTTATTCACTACCACGAGAACAGTATGGAGGGAAACTCCTACCCCTTGATTCAGTTAGGTGTGGGGATTATGGCAGCTACAATTCAAGATGAAATTTGGGTGGGGACATAGCCAAACCATATCATACTATCTTCTACCTGTGTGATCCAGCACAGGACCTAACGTAGTTTACTCACCTGTGATAGGAAGGTAATTATCCTATCCCAGGTAGTTGTCAGTGAGAATTGGTGCAATAATGCATAAAAAATTCATGGTGCATGATGTGGAGGTTAACAAATGTTTCACTTCATTCTCTTTACTTTTCCTTCTAGCTCTCAAGATTGGTAGCCACTCATTTCTACCAAAGAGGTCTTTTGGCTGGTTTGCATTATTTCCTGTTTTGGGGAGAGGGTACTTAAAAGTGCCTTCAAGTTCACATGGTCTTGTACTCCTGGCTTCAAGCTATTCTCCCACCTTGGCCACCCAAAGCGCTGGGACCACAGGCACGAAACACTACGTCTGTCATCATGCAGCCTGAAGAAACATGTGACAGGCCTCTCACTCTGTTACCACAAAGCACTATTACTTCTGATCATTTACCTTAGCTGCCAACAATTGGAAACCTGTGGGTCTTCAAACCTGTTCTCTTCGGCTTACATGGAGTTTTTTAAATTGGGAAATTCCACTGACATTTTCACAGCTTCACTTGAAAAATCAAAGGATTTGGCAACCCTGCACCCATATTTCCACAGGAAAAAATACTGGTGGTTGCTGAGCTATGGATGATACCTCCAGCCAGGGAAAAAGGCTCCATTTCTTCATATTCCCCCCCCGCCCCACTGTCTATTGTCTCACTCATCTACACCTATTTCACTTCCTTCTTATATCTGGCTAGTCCCCAGAGGCATGTGAGAGCATGTCTGTGGAGGTTTTAAATCATGACCCCAAATTCTTTAACACTCCTCTCATCAAGAGGTGGGGTCTATGTCCCTTTTCACTGCACCTGGCTGGGCTTGTGACAGCTTTGACAAATAGAGTATGGCAGAAGTGACACTATGTGACATCTGAGGCTAGGTCAATAAAGGGCCAAAACGTCTGCCTTATTGTCTTGGGACATTTGCTGTGGGGAAAGTCTGGTGTTATGTAAGAAATACAACTACTCTGAGACTGCTGTGCTGAAGAGACTATGTGTAGGTGCTCCTGGTGACAGCCCTGACTGAGCTTCCAGGTGATGGTCAGCATCAACTGCCAACCATGTGGATGACCCACCTAGAAGCTGGATCCTCCACCACAGTTGAGTCTTCAGATGATTGCAGCCCAGCCAACATTGAACTGCAACCGCATGTGAAACCTGGATTTGTAGCCTGAGTGTCACGCACAAAATCATGAGCAAAGTAGAGTGCTTGTTGTTTTACGGCATTAAGCTTGGAGTGTTTGTTACACAGCAGAAATATCTGGAACATGGATGTTTGTTGTGTCTATTTAACAGGCATCAAACTTGCACAGGGTGCACTGGAAGATGATGTGAGTTCTTCCTTTTTCCAGCAGTTATCATGAGAAGTAGGGATCAGAGTATAGTAGTGGGTTCATTCATTTATTCATTCATTCATTCATCCAACAGATATTTATTGGACATATACTATGTGCCAGACATTTAAATAAGTGCTGGAATTTTGGCAGTGGAACAAAGCAGACTAAGATCTCTGCCCTCAAGGAGTTAACATTCACTAACAGGAAAACAAATAATTACAAATAAGAAAATACATATTGTGTATGAGGGGTTGAGAAGGGCTGATGCAAGGGAGGACAATTAGGAGTCTGGAGGCAGGGAAGGGTGTGCTTGGACTCTCATTGGTGACCACTGAAGTATTTTAAATATCCTATTCAAGTATAATAACAACAACAACGATAATAATAACAACAGCCATTTATTGAGTCCATACTACTTACTGCCTTTTATATGTGTACTTCCACGTAAATTTCACAGTGACCCTTAGGGTTAGGAATGATTATCTCCATTTTATAGAAGAGAAAAAAGTGACTTGGAGAGGTTAAGCACACAACAGGAAGACCTAACACTGGCAAGTGACAGATCGGGAGTGAACACTCAAGACCGTCTGATTGCAACACTTTTTCCTTTTCCCCTAAGCTAGTCCTTCTTTCCCAGAGCTCCATTGTGTGGTGAATCAGAAATCCAACTGATGATTTCTGACTCCTCTCTGCAATGTCAAAGGAAAAGGCAAAAGAGAAAGAAAAGAGAAAACAATTCCCTTTGGAGAAGAAACAGCCGGGAAATGAAGGCACACACTTGAAAGATTATGTATTTAACGTTTATGCCTCTTCCTCTTATCCCTCAAGTTTGGTTTAACATCTGACTAGCAAAGCTGACAATTTATGAGGATCTTGGGCAAGTAATCACGTGAAACTTCCCTGTGGCTGTAGCCATGGCAGGCAATTTATCCTACAGACTGTGGGGTTTTTGGGTAAAATACTTTTCTAATATTTGTTTCCCTTCTGCTAGTGCTTTTCCCAAAGGGCGACAAATGGCAGTAGTTTGCCAAGAAAACGCTGTATGTGATCTTGAGTGAGACTGTCCTTCTGCCTCAAGTCACTCTTTAAGAGAAAAGGAAGTGATGAATCCCTCACCTCATCCGTAAGCCTGCATCTAAGTCTTTAGAACTCCAGTGGCCGTTCCAAAGCTGTCTCTTTCTTCAGCAATCCAACCCTCCCTTCCTTTTCTCCCTAGGCCACCAGAGAGAAAAAAAAAGTATCACTTTTCTTTATTTTCTGTTAATCATGCAGGTTTAGGTCTTCTGGAGAAAATAAAACCTTAGGTAGGGGTCAAGATAGTGTGGAAAGCTTCCTTGGAAAAGTGTAAAATTGACTAAGATGATACTGGCAAGGAAGATTCTGGGTCAAGGAGTAGACTCCCTCTCCACCAGAGCCAGGAGGGACACTAATGGTGGCCAGGTCCTGTTCTGGGCGTTTTGCACATCTTGACTTCCTTAATCCTCCAGTCACCTGTGAGGGAGGCCTAATCATTAGCCTCACTGTAACGATGGGCCAGTTGAATCTCAGAGGGGTGAGGTGACTTGCTGGAGGCCATATTACTAGGGTAGTGAGTTGGGGAAAGGACATTCCAGGCATAGGAAACAGCAGCAGTAAATTGGGGAAGTGAGAACCAGCTCGTGATGCTAGCTAGAGTTGGCGGGGCATGGCTGGAGGGCTTGGTGTGGGCAAGGAAGTGTCAGGAGATGAGCTTGGGAAAGACTGGATACTCTGACTCAAAAGGGAGA
Source organism: Piliocolobus tephrosceles (assembly GCF_002776525.5). Classification (NCBI taxonomy): domain Eukaryota; kingdom Metazoa; phylum Chordata; class Mammalia; order Primates; family Cercopithecidae; genus Piliocolobus; species Piliocolobus tephrosceles. The sequence goes on from NC_045450.1 coordinate 18,978,022, forward strand.
ATCCCCGAGGGATTTTTAAGCTGGAGAGTGACATCATTTAACTTGCATTTTCAAAAATCATTTCAGAGAATGAGCTGGACGAGGACCCAAGTAGAGAAAGGGTGGCTGCAGAGGAGGATCTTATCTCAGTGACCATGGTGGGAAGCGCAGGGGGTTTGAAGCAGAAGGCAATATCTGTATCTTTAAGGAAAACACAGTCCAGAGAGGAAGAGAAGGCCTAACATATGAAGGAAGATGATGTGGTCACCAGGTGGTACAGCGCCAAGTCTCTTATCTGTGGAGCAGCAGATCCAGACTGGATCAACAGACTCTTCCAGTTCTGCTTTGGTCAAGAGAACCAAATGAGTTGGTTCCTAAACTCCCACTTTACCCTTAGGGCTCTCCTCTTCCCAGGTGTGTGTGTGTGTGTGTGTGTGCGCGCGTGCATGTGCATGTGTGTGTGTATGTGTGTACAGGGGAACAACACCATGGTCACTGAACTAGGATAGAAACATTTTTAACTGTGAGATGTTGTGAGAGGCTGCTCCCCTCCCACCCCAGCCAAATTTCATCAGCCCTCAAAAATCATCTCAGCACAGTCTGATGTTAGCTAGACCTGAATTCAAGTCCAAGCTTGCCACTTCACTGTGTGACTTCCAGTAGGTCATTTCATCTCTGTGTACCTCCGTTTCCTTATCTGAAAAATGGGGATTCTTAAGCTCTCTTCTTTGTAGGGTTGTTGTGAGGATGAGACAATGTGTGTTGATACAGTTATCTCAGATCCTAGCACAGAGTAAGTGCAAAATGAACATGAACCATTGCTTCCTGCCTTGTTGTTTGTGGCCTCATTCCCAGGTATGATAGCTTGACATAATCTCAATGTTGGAGAGCCATTTTGGATTCTACACAGATCTCAGTGAATATAAAAAAGCCCAAATAAAAGACTAAATAAACCTGGACTGTCTCCAGTGGGTCCAGAACATCCGATTCCCAAGGGTGGCCTAAAGATCCTGGTGGGGGCACAGCCCACGTGGTACTAGATGGGAATGTCCGGGGACTCAGGGCCTCATAACTGTTCTCCATCATCAGAAGCTCACAGCTGCATTTCCCAGCAGGGATCATTAATCATGCTGGCCACTGATACCACAAACAATAGGGCTGAGGCTATTTGCCAGACATCTAGGACAAATATGGTTATTGGTTATTATCCTTGGTTCCAACCCAGTAGGGAGAGAAGGAGAAGCCAATTCTCACTTTTCTGTGGTCACAGGGTGTCATTGTTAGAGGCAAACCATGGATTAGATTTGAATCTTACTTAACTCAGAAGCTCAGTCCTTGTTTCTTTCTGCCCTGTCCTTCTGCAAAACATCAGTAAATGCTGACCTGCTGGGAAATATTTGATGGGCTGAAGTGGATGAAAAGGAAAGGAAAACCAGGGTGTATCCCATGTCCTGTCAATACCCTCTACTAATTCTGGGTTTTACTGCATGCTCACAACCACCCTGTAAGGTTGTTACTTTCATTCCCATTCTCACTTTAATTTTGAGTGGAGAGATTAAAGCTCAGAGAGAGGAAGTTAAATGCCCCAAGAAACACTGCTAGTTAGAGACTCAACCGGTATTCATTGTACTTCTTCCTATGGATTCTCACAGTTGTTCTACTTTTCCATTTTAACAGATGAAGACACAGTGACTAGATAACTTACTCAAAGACTCACAGCAACAACAACAACAACAAAAAATAAATAAAGAAAGAAAGAGAAAGAAAGAAAGAAAGAAAGAAAGAAAGAAAGAAAGAAAGAAAGAAAGAAAGAAAGAAAGA
>NC_045450.1:18979831-19024084 GCF_002776525.5 Piliocolobus tephrosceles
AGAAAGAAAGAAAGAAAGAAAGAAAGAAAGAAAGAAAGAAAGAAAGAGAAAGAAAGAAAGAAAAGTGACAGAGATGGGTTTTGGACTGATGTCTTGTGATTCTAAACCCCAGGTGACTTCCATCATCGAATCTACATCCCTGTTACTCAAAGCATGGTCTGTGCTTTCAAGCCATTGTTTCCTCATCTGTAAAACGGAGATAATCATTCCTAACCCTCAGGGTCATTGTGAAATTTACTTGGAAGTACACATATGAAAGCATAGTGGACTTCCACTATCTAATCTACATCCTTGCTACTCAAACCAGCAGCATCAGCATCACCTGAAACTTGTTAAAAATGTTGTTTCTCACCTAGATATACTGAATCAGAGTCTGCATTTTAATGCATTTAATGTAACCCCCAGGGGACTGTGGGTACACAAGTTTGAGGAGCAGTAGTCTACATGGGCCTATTTTTGCAGCGAAAACATATTCACTGAGGACAGAGGCATTGTAGCAGCACATCTATAGAGGTAACACCAACAGTCCATTCCTTCACTCTATGTACACGCCACTCCTCACATGAAGAGGTGGAAGTTGTCTCCCCTCCCTTGAGTCTGGGTTGTCACGTGGCTGGCTTTAACCACTAGAATGTACAAGAAGTGATGTTCTAAGGTTTCCAAGAAGTTTGTACTTCTTGCCTTTGGGAACCCAGCTGCTGTGCTGTGGCAAGCCCAAACTATGTAGAGAAGACATATAGGTAATAATTGAGGCACTCTGGGTGGTAGCCCCATCTCAGCATCCAGCCAACCCTGACTGCTAGCCAGTGAGTAATCCATCTTGAATGTTTCATCCCAGTTGAGCCTCCTCATGACTGTATCCCCAGCTGACATCGCATAGAGCAGAAGAGTCACCAAGCTGAACCCAGTCAACCCAAAGACTCAGTGATAATAACATGGCTGTTGTTTCAAGGCACTAAGTCTTGAGTAGTTTGCTATGCAGCAATAAATAATCAAAAGGGAAGTTGGTATCTAAAAGTAGAATGCTGCCATATCATAAACCCAAAACATGTGTCAGTGGCCTTGGAACTGGGCAGTGGGTAGAGACCTGAAATGCCTCAAGGAGGCTGTTAATGGAGGCTGGAAGGTCAATGAGGAAATTGCTATTGGAGACAGAAGAAAATGAAACTTGAATGATGAACTGCCAGAACAATTAGCAAAACTGTCCCCTGCAGTAACATGAAGATAAAAATGGTGCCTAATGAACCTGTCAATTGGTTAAGGAGATTTCCAGGTAGACTGTTGAAAGTGCCAGCTGACCCTTAGTAGCTCAGAGCTAATTACATTTATTAATCAAAATTCAATATAATTAAAATCCCAGTACCTTAATTGCACTAGCTACATTTCAAGTACTCAGGAGACACCCGTGGCTCCTCTGTTGAGAAGTATAGAATTTTATAGAGCATTTTCACCATTGCAGAAACTTGCAGTGGACTGCCTCATCAAGAATTAGTCATGGAACTTCCAGAAAGTAGATGACATGCCCAAAGGGTTTCACTCAAGCATTGCTACTCAAAGTATGGTCTCTGGACTAACAACATAAGCATCATCTGAGCGCTCCTTAGAAATAAAACTTCTCAGGCCCTCCCCAGACTTACGGAAGCAGAATCTCTGGGAATGGGGCAGGAATCTGTGTTTTAACCAGCTCCACTTCCTGGTGATTCTTATGCACTTTAAGAAATACTAAACAAAAAAAGAGTTGAATCAAGGGACTATTATATAGGTGAGGGCAGGGCTAAGGAAGATAGCAACGGACAGTGAAACAGGAATTAGCAGAGGGAAACAGTATTCATGGACCCCAAGGAGAACTGGAGCCCTGAAATAGAGGCTTGTGAGCAGCCAAGGGTCACAGCCATTCTAGAACTGGGACAGTGGAGGAAGGGTTGGGGGAAAGAGGTGACCAATATCCTCACACCTCCCTTCTCTGCCCTCTGATATATATATATTTTTTACTGCAATTCCTATTGGCCCAAACCAAGCCAGAGGGCAAAGAAGTCTCCTCTGTGGAGAGCAGAGCAGAAATGGATGAAGAATGGATCTGGAAGGGCAATGAAATCTCACCAGCACACGTGGATTTGATGTGTTAGCTATATTTTTTAGAATCCACATTTAATATACAAATGCATAACTATTAATATTAGAAAAGACGTTAGAGTGCTGTTGAAAATAATTTTATTGATGACATTTTGGGGACCTGTGCTGTGAGCAATGAGGTCTCACCATACAATTTTAACACAGGAAATAACCACTATTGATGTTTGCTCCCCTCCCCTCCCTTCCCTCTCGCCTTCTTTCACTTCCCTTCCCGTTCTCTCTTCCCCCTTCTCACTCTCCTGTCTTCCCTCTCCTTATCCATTCTCATAATATGTAATAATATTATAGTAAATACAGTATTGTGTCCTGTCATTTTCATTAAAAGTTATGTTTTGTACATTTCCTTGTGCCATTAAGGATTCTCTGAAAACATGTTTTTTGGTGGCTGTGCAGATGGTTTAAAGACGATTGTTATTGTAAGCTGTCTCAAATCCTTTTGGGAAGTAGGTGGTGTATAAATTATAAATGAAAAGCAAGTTGTTCTTAATTATACCCTCAACCTCTAAAGTGCAGTAGCTCTTTGTGGATCTGTTTGTCCAAAGCCACAGAGATGGAAGGGACAGTCACAATGACCAAAAAGAAGCCACCAGGTGGAAGGGCTTTGAACTGGGAAGGAGATTCAGGCCCAAGCTCTGTACAGTCTCTGACCATGTGACCTTGGAGAAATCTCATTGGTCAAATGAGGGTGCTTGGACCAGCTGAGGGTCAAGGTCTCCTTTAGTTCTGATTATGATTCCTTGTTTTTTTTTTGAGATGGAGTCTCGCTCTGTTGCCCAGGCTGGAGTGAAGTGGTGTGATCTCAGCTCACTGTAACTTCCACCCCCCAGGTACAAGCAAGTTCTTGGGCCTCAGCCTCCCAAGTAGCTGGGATTATAGTCATGCACCACCATGCCCAGCTAATTTTTGTATTTTTAGTAGGGATGAGGTTTCAGGGTCTGGAACTGCTGACCTCAAGCAATCCTCCCACTTCAGTCTCCCAGAGTGCTGAGTTTACACTGTGCCTGGCTTAGTTCTGATTATGATTTCTAATGCAAATCCAATTCCCCTATAGATAAAGAAAAGCCTCATTGCAGAGACTGCCCACCTCCTCCATTGCTTCCTGGTCCTAGCCACCATCATTGCCCACCTGGACAGCAGCAACCTCCTCCCCGCAGTGATCTCCCTCTTCCACCCTTGCCCTCTACACTCTGTTTTTCACAGGCAGCTAGTGATCTATTAAAAACTAAGACATGTAATGGTATTCTTTTCGTTAGCCTTCATCATGGCCGATAAAGGCCACGTGATCAGGAGCCTGGCCGCGTTCTGATCTCATCTCTTTTCACTTCCCCCTTGCTCACTCCGCTCCAGCCAAAACCACCACGGTGCTGTTCCTTGAATCCACCGAGTACACTCTTGTAATAGCAATAGGTCCATGGCTCAATGGTTGCAGCAGAGAAAGAGGTTTAATCATAGGGTCGCTGAAATAGGAGACAGAGGAAACCTCAAATCCATCTACCCAAGGAACTTGGGGCTAGGGTTTTTAACGGTTTTGGAGTGGGCTAAAGCGTTGAGATTATTGCTTAGTCAAAGAGTGTAGGATGAAGCCAGGACACAGGGAGATGAAGAAACTTCATTCTCATGCTGGCTCAGTTCCTCTGTGGGAGTCTTTAAACTGGTCAGCGTCAGGTGTTCCACTGGAATCCAGGATCTGCTTAAGCAATTCGTAAATGAAAACTTTGTCATTCTAACATCAGAGATCCTATCTATAGGAACAAAGAGGATGTAAGTGGTCAGCATCTAATATTATGGATTACTTTCCATTACAAGGAAGTGAGCCAAGGTGCAGCCCGATTGATGCTTAATTACAACTGTATTTCTGTCCAGAATTCTCATTAACCCTGTAAGGATGGCTTCACTTCCAGCTGAGGGCCTTTATACCTGCAGTTCCCTCTCCTTAGAATGCTATTCCCTCAGATTTCCTTATGGCTTTTACATCTGCTTCCTTCAGGTTGCTGCTGAAATGGATCTTATCAGAGAAGCTTTCTCGAGTCTCTTCTGTAAAATAGTCCTGACTTGCACCATTCCCATCCCCTCTGTAGCTTTATTTTCCTTCATGACACTTATACCTGTAGTGGCTAATTTACTTATTTCTTTATCTCCACTAGGATATAAGTTTCATGAGAGGAGGAACTTGGTCTGGTTTGTTCATTGCTATATCCCCTGCACCTCAAAGAGAACTTAGTAAGTGCTCAATAAAGTGCATTTAGTAGGAAATCAATAAGTATCACATGAATGAATGCATAAATAAAAGTCTTCTGGGGAAAGTCAGCCCTCAGGAGGAAAAGGTGCATAAACGTCTCAGTCTTATGGTTGGCACAGGTGGACTGATGCTTAGCCCATGCTCAGGGCCTGGATATTTTATGCAAAAGCAGTGTTGTCATTCTCTTCAGCACTGTCTTTCATTGCCTCAGGCCACCCTCTAACAATTCCTCCCCACAACTTCTCCAGCCCTTCCCATATTCTAATTCTCTTTCACTTCCCTGCCATGAATGTCCTTCCTTCTGCCCCACCCAGTGGCCTGTCAGTCCTTCTGCGCCTCACAGATGATGCAATAACCGCCTTTCCTGTTCTCGCGGCATTTAATGGCCTGTAATGCACTCAACTGCACACAATCTCCTTTACTTCCGCAAGAGATCCTGGAGACAGGTGCTAATGTCTTCATTTTAGTTATTCACTCAAGCCACACAATTCATCGCGTATCTTGTCTGGTGGGGACTTGAAGACAGGGGTAAAACAGGCAGAGATGGTTCCTTTTCTTTTTGAGTTCAAAATCTGGCAGGGGAGATAGACGTGGAATATATAATAGGATGAATATTTTCTAACGTATTAATGATTCTGAGTGTTCTAGAGGGGAAACAGGTATCTCTTATCCAGTGTCTGTGTATCTTCCACAGTTAATTTCATTTAATCCTCACATCAGTCCTCTGATGTGAATCTAATGAGTCCTGCTTTACAGATTAGGTAACAGGGTCTCAGACAAGGCTTTTCCCAAGGTCACATGAGCCAGTGACTGTCAGGTCCAGATTTGAACCCACGTATGCCAACTGCAGTTCCTGTGTTCCAGCCACCAGGCTCTGTGGCCTTCAGGTTGCTCAGCTGAGACCCTGTCAGGAGCAAGAGGCAGTCCAGATAGGTTCTTGGGAGAAGTGCTATTTAAGGTGAGACAATGGAGTTGGTCAGAGAAAGAGGGTGGGAAAGTCTTGCAGGCAGAAGGAAGAAAAGGTATGAAGAGAGTGGAGGTGGGAGTGAGCTTGGTCCTTTGAGAGATGCAAGAAGAGAGGCTGGAGTCAACTGGACTTAGGGTGGAGGGTGATAGGAACGAAGGGTGAAAGATGGGCAGGGACTGGAACATACAGACCCTTGCCCAGGTTAGGAGTTTGTGCTTTTACATATACATACGTAGATAGATGGTATATTTATATTATTGGTAGACATATAATTTATATGCACGTGAGGATGGGAAATCTGTGCTCCAGGAAAATGAGGTGATTTGTCCCAGGTCCTGCAGCTCAGGGGATGGTGTGTTTCTCCTCCTCTGTATATAAACAAAGCTGGAATCAGAGTCCAGGTTTCCAAGTCCAAAGCTGGTGTTTTTTTTTTTTTCTCTCTGCTGGAACTGCCTCTAGCTCTGGCTCCCACAAGCTCTTGCCACCATGACGAGAAGATTAAAAAATCCTTTCCAGGATTAATAGCAAAAGAGCGCTGCCCTGCTCTCTCATCAGGCACTGAGGCACATGCGCTAAACCTGTGTTACAAGCATTAAGTCGTTAATTGAGAAAATTTCAACTCCAGAGCACCTGGCAGTCCAGGAGGCATCACTTCTCTGATTCCTGAACACCCACTCAACACCCGCCTCCTCCCAGACCCCTGCCTGAAAGCTAGGCAGGAGGAGCGAGCTCCAGCTGCCCGGTCTAGTGCAAACCGCAGTTACCATCTGTGTCAGTCGGGTCTGCATCCAACTCTACTGCCTTCTGTCCACACTCTGGGTGTTGCACGCGTCTTTTTGTCATGCCTAGCTGATTGGAACTACCGGCAGAGTCTATTATCCTCAACTCCATGGAGCCTCCACCCAGAGACTGCTGTGTGGAGGGGGAAATTCTGCTCTAATGAGAACATAGCTCAGAGCCTGACTGCCAGACTGAGGAAGGAGAGAGGATGCAGAGCTGGTGTTTTGAGAGTCTACTGTGAATTAGGAAGGAGAGAAGCAGCTCTGAGTCCAATAAGTCTAAGTGGTAGATAACATGATTTGATTTTCACATATTCCTCCAAGCACCTAGACATTGGATGGGGGAATTATATAATTTTATTTTATATTGTAGACATGTTGTATATTTTCTTTTGCATATTGCAAATCTTATTTTACTATACACAATGCATATATGTATTTAATGCATATTATATATATATATACAAAAAATTTTTTTTGTGGAGTGATTCAGTTATTAAAACAGAGAGTAATAAATGTGGATAAAAAGCATGGGTGAACTGGGAAGATGATTTAGAACATGAAGGCCAGTCATAGAATCCAGGCTGTGCCACCTACTCTCTATAGCATAGCCCCTTTACGTTTCTCTGGGCCTCTGTTTTCCCATCTGCAAAATGGGAGTCGTAGCCTGCTGCTGTTTGGGTGGGTGCATACAGTTAGATGCAAAGGAATCTGAGGGTCTGGATCCCGACCTCTGCTTTCCTATATGCACTAAGGATTTCATACATGCAATGGACAAGAACACAGAAACGACTGGGAGGGGGAGAGGTGGAGAGGAATAGGTCATGCTGTGCTCCTGGGCGGGAATTGTGGGTGGGTGGGATCTGACACATGGGTGCAGGTAGAGCTGAGACAGGATTGGAGGCTGGCTTTGACTTTTGCCTGCTGCCCCTGGGTCAAAGGGAAATGAAAAAGGAATAAGAGATGTCCGTGCTTCTTTCCACCAAGGCAAGAGTATAACTCAGCCTTCCCTGAGAATTAAGACTCTTTATACCCCTTCCAGAGGGAGTGGGGGAAAGTGGAAGGAAGGCACTGCTAGGGCCAGTCTTGCAGAGCCTATCACACATGGCAGAAGGAAGCAAGTTTGCCTTTCAATGTAGTAGCCTTCAGCAAAGCTGGGCCCAGTGAATATTAGGTGATCAATTTCTCCCCCTCTAGAATTGGGTGGCACAGTGATGATGAAGATACAGAATGGCAGAAATTCTCTCTTCTCTTGGGGAAGAGGCCAGAAATGTGCACGGAAGGGGAGAAACACACCATCCCTTGAAACATCATCTAGGTTTTGTCCTCTCCATCACTGTGTTAAATGTCTAAGCCAAGGGTCAGGTGGAGTGTGGCTCTTTTCCCTGGTGGAGGAGCAGAAGCATAACTGGACATTTCTGCTTCTACTTTTGGAAGAAGACTCTCCTGGCACATCCTTGGGTGTTTTCCTGGAACCAGTTGGATGGATGGTTCAGATCTTCCCCACCAGAATTCGCTGAAATGGATCATGACAACTCATTCATTAAGCGAAGGCTCTCTGCACTCCAGCGGGTGAAAATGACTGTGTTTCAATGCCCATCTTGCATTATGCCCAGAGATGTTACCCAGCGTAGCTTTCTGTTGATCACACCCTGTCCTAAATGGAAATAATATAACCTCTCTCCAGTTGACTTCTTATAAATTAGAGTTCAAAGAAGTTAAAGGCTGAAATTCTCGTCTTTCCAATTTTTTACTATGTTCTGCCTTAGTCTAAGTATTTTCATTCAACCAAGTATTAGTAGGAGTAGCAGTAGCAGTACTAATAGTAACAATTGCTGTGATGCGTTGATCACTTACAATGAGCCAAGGACTATTCAAACTTTACTGCATTATTTATTTAACCCTTATAACTACCTTATAAAGCTGGTACTCTTATTACCTTCATTTCCATTTTGCAGATGAGGAAACTGAGGCACAGGTGAGTGGAAGTGGTTTGCCCAAGGTCACATGGTAGATTGTCCCCCAAGTCCACATTGCTAACCATTAAGCTACATGTCTCTGTGTGGGGTCAGGAGAATCAACAAATAGACTTAATATTATCTGGGGAAGGTGGAGACACAGAAAACGGGAGAGGAAAAAAGACAATCTCCCTACTTTATGCCTTACCAGGATGCTAATGACTTTGTGCAGGCTGTGTGGAATTTAAGAATTCTAAACTTAAGCTCAGCTGGGAAGAATCAGCTACGTAAAGACTGTTACCTCCTAATTCCTTCATTCTGGGGAAGAATCCACCTTTGTTATTTATTCATTTATTTTTGAAGTGGAGTCTTGCTCTGTCACCCAGGCTGGAGTACATTGGTGCGATCTCGGCTCACTGCAACCTCTGCCTCCAAGGTTCAAGCGATTCTGGTGCCTCAGACTCTCAAGTAGCTGGGATTACAGGCATGGGCCACTACACCTGGCTAATTTTTGTATTTTTAGTAGAGACAGGGTTTCACCATGTTGGCCAGGCTGGTCTTGAACTCCTGACCTCAGGTGACCCGCCCGCCTTGGCCTCCCAAAGTACTGGGATTACAGGTGTGAGCCACTGTGCCCGGCCTCCACCTTTATTATTGCAGCTTGCCTCCTCTCTCACAAAGTGGAATTTGCTCTAGGAAATTGATGATGGACCGGGTGCAGTGGCTCACACCTGTAATCCCAGCAGTTTGGGAGGCCGAGGTGGGTGGATCACTTGAGGTCAGGGGTTCAAGACTAGCTTGACCAACATGGCGAAACCCCATCTCTACTAAAAATACAAAAATTAGCCGGGCATAGTGGTGCATGCCTGTAATCCCAGCTACTCAGGAGGCTGAGGCAGGAGAATGGCCTGAACTTGGGAGGTGAAGGTTGCAGTGAGTCAAGATTGTGCCACTACACTCCAGCCTGAGCAACAGAGCAAAACCCCATCTCAAAAAAAAAAAAAAAAAAAAAAAAAAGAAAAAAAAAATTACTGCTGGTTTTCCTCCTTCATCTGGATGTTTTCTGAGGAGGCATCCAGTCTCCAGGTCTTGCCTGAGGCATTCTTCTTTCTGCAAGAGTCCTTCCTAAATACGTACAGCCCCCACTGTCCATTTCCCCTATGAGCCCAGTGCTTCTGGTCCCTTAGAGCTGAACTGAGTATGGATTCTGTTAAGGACAAATCTTCCACCTCCCTTTGGGAACAGGTACCTTAGGATGGACAGCTCTCCAAGCAGGCCTCAGTGCGGTGTGCTCTCCAAGAGCCCCATTTCCTGCTCTTGTCTCTGTCTTTCCATCTTCAGTGATATCCCATGAACTTAGGTCAACTGAAGGAAAATCAATTGCTGAATGGCATTCTTAGCAAACTGGCTTTTTAGGGAATTGATTTTTGTTGTACTGGTTTGTCCATATATTGGCCTGATCCATATCTCATAGTTTATGAACCCCCTTATCTTTTTTTCTTGGGAAGAAGGAAAGAAGTTATAGAAGGGGAGGGGGGAGGGAGAAGTGAAGGACCATCTGTCTCAAGTTAAAACTAAGTAACTCATTGACTGACTAACCAATGTCTAGCTCCAATTAAATACACACACACACACACCCCACATAGTATGGGCAATTGTATGGGCATATCTAATTCCCTGAAACATCTAAAATCTCAGCTCTTGTCCTCAGGAAAACCTTTTCTCCTTGTTCATTTTTCTTTTCTCCTCTGCCGTGTCATATCTATCAGAAAGACCGAAATCTTCTTCTAAAAGTGATCCCTGAGTTTCTGAGCAAAATTGGTGCCTGACATGTGTCCTTAGATTTTTGTTTTTCCTGTATCGCTGTGTAAGAAACTCTAGTGTCTAAATGGCTTTGCAAAGAGCTGGACGCTGTAAGAGCTCAATAACTATGATAATGATCATGATGACATCAAATTATATTAAGCAGCCCTTTTTTGAACTCCCAACATGTGGTAAGCTGTACACTCAGCTCTGTGGATGCAGTTAGATAATAATAATTACAGTTAATTTTTACTGAGTCCTTAGTGCATACCAAGCACGGTCTCTATGCTTTACAGCAATTAACTCACTTCATTTCACAGTCACCCTACGAGGAGCCACTGTGATCATCACTATAGGTTACGAGGCACAGGGCAGCCCCAGGAGCTTGCCCACAGTCACATAGTTAGTAGGTGGGAGAGCAGCTTTTCACATTGAGCAGGCTGCAGAGCAGATTCCCTAACTGTTGGTCTCCACTGCCTCTCTCTAGCTCCTCCACAGCCTATACTATAGCCTGAGGCAGCAGTTTGGGTGTCTGGGCTGAGAAATGTGGGAAGCCCATGGGGAAGGGGACTGTCTAATTCCTCTTCTCAGAACCACCTTGTCTAAGTGAGTTTTTGAGACATCACCAGACTGAATTGTTCCTCCATGGACTCCACTTGCCCAGCCTCTGTCAATAATTTTACAACTCAAACAGCTGAGCCATGAAGGAGGTGGCTTGTTTTTGTTGCTGCACCATCTGTTTTTCTCCATCCGGCTTAATGTGTCTGCCTGGGATACTCAGGCAGAAACACTCTGCGCTGCCCACCCCTGTGCCCACACTCTGGGCAGTGGGGAAAACGGAGCCCTGAAAACCTTGTCCAGTGGTCGTTGAGGACACTGACAGTCCCAGCCACATGTCAAGCTTGTGCCTCCCTCTGAACCTTTGCTTGTGTGGTTGCCAGGGTGTTATCTCCCCTGCATCCTTGTGTCTTCCCCATCTTTCAATGCTGAATTCAAAGCCCACCAGGACCCTGGCTTCTTTAGATGGCCCCAGGCATGAGGATCCCCTGCAGGCACGGGCATGTTGGCTCCAGGATTTCTATAGACCACACCTGCTTATCCTCTCTGACCTTGTTCTTCATCTAGCCTGATTTCCAACCTTGACATAGGACTCCATCAATTTATGTGCCTCCGATGAGTGAAGGGACTTGTTCTTTTTATTTCCTCTACCCTGCCAGGTGAGACTTCACGCTCCTGCAGTCTTCTTCATTGCAGTTAAAGGCAGCTCCCTCTTGGTTGATGCTCAGGCCAAGCACCTTGGGGCTCTCTTTCTCTCATAGCCGCATCCAATCTGTCAGCAATTCCTCCTGGCTTCACCTTGAGAATACATCCAGAACCCGCCTGCCTTTCATCCTCTTCTGTGGTTATCTCCTGGTCCAACCCACCATCGTGAATTCCTGGATTGTTGCAACAGTCTCCTGAAGGGTCTGCCTGCTTCCACCCTCACTCCCTAAAGGCAGTATGAGCCTTTTAAAAAATGGTGTATCCTGGCCGGGCGCGGTAGCTCATGCCTGTAATCCCAGCACTTTGAGAGGCCCAGGTGGAGGGATCGTTTGAAGGCAGGAATTCGAGACCAGCCTGACCAACATGGTGAAATGCTCTCTACTAAAAATGCAAAAATTAGCTTGGCGTGATTGCACATGCCTGTAATCCCAGCTATTCAGGAGGCTGAGACACAAAAATCGCTTGAACCCAGGAGGCAGAGGTTGCAGTGAACTGAGATCATGCTACTGCACTCCAGCTTGGGTGACAGAGCTAGGCTCTGTCTAAAAAAAAAAAAGGATGTATTCTATCTCTCGTCTGCTCATGACCCTGAGGGTTCCTCTTCTATTCACAGTGGAATCTGCGGTTCCTAAACTGACCTGCAAGGCTGTACGTGCATCATCTGATTTCTGACATCACCTCCTAACACGCCCACCTCACGAGACCCTCTGTCATTTTCTATTTTTTCCATTGATTATTGTCCTATGTGACACTTATAGCCTTCTGGCATATTATATATTTAGGTGTTTCTAATTGTCCCTCTCCCCCAAAAAGCTCCATGAGAGCAGGGACTTTATTATCTGCTTTATTCCAGGGCTGAGAATAGAGCTTGGCATATGGTAGATACTCCAAAAATATGTAATAGTGGCCTTGATCTGAGAGGCTGGACAGCAGAGTGGTTACGAGGTGAGGCTCTGCAGCAAATCTGAGGTTCTAATCATGGCTCCACTGGTTAATACCTGATAATCTTGAACAAGTTACTTATCCTCTCTGTGCCTCAGTTTCTTCACCTGTAGAAGGCATATGAGTTGTTGGAAGGATTAAATGAGTGACTACTTGTGGAACATTTATACCAATGTCGAGCACATCCTTACTGTGGTCTGTAAAAGTTCCCACAGGCTCATGCCTGTAATCTCAGCACTCTGGGAGGCCGAGGCAGGTGGATCACCTGAGGTCAGGAGTTCGAGATGAGCCTGACCAACATGGTGAAATCCCATCTCTACTAAAAATACAAAATTAGCCAGGCGTGGTGGCGCATGCCTGTAATCCCAGCTACTTGGGAGGCTAAGACAGGAGAATCACTTGAACCCAGGAGGGGGAGGTTGCAGTGAGCCGAGATCATGCTATCGCACTCCAGCCTGGGCAACAAGAGCAAAATTCCATCTCGAAAAAAAAAAAAAAAAAAAAAAAAATTCCCACTTACCAGAAGGTTGTTAATTGCCTTAATGTGTGCTTACATGTTGAGGATGCCTGCGTTTCCAGCTAGACTGTAAATCTCATGAAAGTAATCCTCAGCCAGGTGCAGTGGCTCATGCCTGTAATCTCAGCACTTTGGGAGGCCAGGACGAGTGGATCACGAGGTCAGGAGTTCAAGACCAGCCTGACCAAAATGGTGAAACCCCATGTCTACTAAAAACACGAAAATTAGCAGGGTGTAGTGGCAGGCACCTGTAATCCCAGCTACTCCAGAGGCTGAGGCAGGAGACTCGCTTGAACCTGCAGGGTGGCGGAGGTTGCAGTTGCAATGAGCCAAGATCGTACCATTGCACTCCAGCCTGGGCAACAGAGTGAGAACCAGTCTAAGAAAAAAAAAAAAAAAGCAATGCAATGCTCTTCTCTATGTTGTCCACCACCATATAGCCCTTAGGCCTGGCATAATGCTAGTGATACAGCAGATACTGAACCAATATGTAGTGACTGGATGTTGAAAGCATTTATAAGACCGGGTTCAATTATTTTAAAATTCTTCTGCATCACAAAATGCTCTTTCTGGGAACAGTTGGGAAGGAATTCAAATAACCTTCTCAATTAGATGGTGGAAGGTTGTTGAGAGCAGTGATTTTTAGAGACTGTTGCCCTTTACGTGGGAACTCTGCATCCTTTCGTCTAAGTCTCTGGTCACACTTGAAATCAGTCAATACCACCTGAAGCTCACTGTCACCTCTTTCTCCACTCTGGCCCCAGCAGTCATTTCTCTAGGCTCAGGCAACAGTTAATTTAAGGTAGAAATTAAATGGAACCAAATTGCTCTTTAAATACCATAAACCATTTAACAGAATGACTTTCCTCTGCCAAACAGAATTAATCCCTAAAGCTGGAAAAATGCTCCAAGTGTATATGTGTGTGCTTATGTATATTTTTTCCCTTCTGAAAATAAACGGGAAAATTTTAACTTTTTATCATGAAAACTTTGCAGCACACTCAGTAGCGGAGAGAAGTATCTAATGAACTCTTGTGCACCCAGCACAACTCCAACAATCATAAAAATGTTGCCAAGCTTGTTTCATCAAAACCTCTGACTTTCTTTCTTTGTTTTTTTTTTTTTTCTGGCTGGAGTTTGCCAAAGTAAATCCCAGATATCATATTATTCTACTGCAGACATAAAGGAGAAAGACTTTTTTTCTCTACAGTGCTGCATTGCCATTTTCACACCCAGAAGAACAACAATAATTCTCCACTAGCTTTCAATACTCCGTCCACACTGAATTCTCTGAAATGGGAAATGATGAAGGATGGGCCACTGATCTTTCTGAAATAAAACTTGACACTCTCTGACATCCGTCTCCTTGTTGAACACATCCTCTTTTCATCTCTCTGGTGTCTGGTTTCTATCTCTTGGCACTGTTCACTTCTCCCGCTGCAAAGACTTTCTCTTGGCATCACCTCTACCCTCTGCTTGAAAGAGCCTATTGATTTTTTGGAAGATTTGGAGAAGAGGCCTGGCACACATTTACATAGGTTCTCTCCTAAGGGAAGACCAGGTCTTCCAACTTGCCTTCAAAGATGCAGAGGATTTTACAAGGATGCCTGTGGCCCAGCGATGAAGAAACTAATACCTATCTTGCTAGCCAGAAGTGCAAGATCAAAAGTCAGTCATTCTAGCAGCAGATGCTGTTGTCAGGGCACCTTGAGATACCATTTGTGTCAATCTGTTTAGGTCTGTCTGCTTGACTCTGTAATTCATCCATCTGTTGCTCTGTTTGTCTATCTACCACTAATCTATTCAAGCATTGCCTATCTAGCTAGTGATGATTCTCTTAAATCTATTTAAGTGATTGCTCCAAGCTGCTCATTGGTACAAGTAATTCATCCCATTACCAATAATTACTCAAAGCCCATTGGTTTTTACCCTATCTACTCATGCAGAATTTCAGTCTCCTGAAAATTCAGCTCATCTTCAAACACACTCTATATTTTACTTACTTGATTTTTTGCCTGTCATTCTCTCTGGATTGTAAACTCCATGAGGGCAGACCTTTTGATCTGTTTTCTCACTGTTGTATCCCAGAGCCCACTTTCAGACCTGGCATATGGTAGGTGTTCAATACATATTTAATAGGTAAATGAATGAATGAATGAATAATTATCATCCCCATTTTACAGATGAGCAATAGGAGCTCAGGGAGGTGAAAGAACTTGCCCAAGGTCATGTCTAGAAAGGAGAAAAGCTAGCCTTTGAACACAGGGCTGTCTAATTTGTAGGTGTCATGCTCCTAACAGATTGCCATGTTGCTTCCAGCAAATTAAATATTCCATGGCAAGAGTTATATTCTGGTTGCATTCTACTGTCTCTTCTGGAAGTTCCTGTTATTGTCAAACCTGAAATTCTCTATGTTGTTTTTCATTCTAGTCACATAGAAGAGATGATTTAGAAAAATTTGAATTTGTGATATACCTTTTCTCTTCAATTTGGGTACTGTAAGTCTTAGAAGCAAGAAAGTTGATTTGGACGTAATGTGAACATGGGAAAAATGCAATGAAAATTATCTGGGGGCTTCCTTTATAGGCAAAAGATGTTGGGATATATGTTTTGGGGATGTAATGGTTCATCTGACAAAAAGTCTTTCTTATTTGTTCATTTTAGCTGATATTTCTTGAGCATCTGCTGTATTTCAGGCACTCTGCTGGGTGCTAAGAATGTAACAATGAATGAGACACAGAGGCTAATCTCAGTTGTTGCAAGATGACCTCCAGCAAAATATTGGGCCACCATGAGCATATGTATATAAACTATATTTAGTTAAAATCTTTTACATACTTGACTCATCTTTTAAAACAATTATTTAACTAATTATTATTATTTAAATTTAATGTAATTATTTAACTACTTATATGACAGCTCGTTTTAAAATCATTCAACTAATCATTTGTGCTTATTTATTAAATTTTTCTAATTTTAAAAGAAATAGTCATCTTATGCTGGATTACTTGTTGAGAATGTTGAGAAAAATATCAGATTATTAAATTTTTAATAATTGAATTCAATTTTTAGTAATGTCCAGGCGTGGTGGTTCACGCCTGTAATCCCAGCACTTTGGAAGGCCGAGGCGGGCAGGTCACGAGGTCAGGAGTTCGAGACCAGCCTGGCCAACATGGTGAAACCCTGTCTCTACTAAAAATACAAAAATGAGCTGGACATGATGGCGGGTGCCACCACCTCCAGCTACTCCGGAGGCTGAGGCGGGAGAATCGCTTGAACCCGGGAGGTAGAGGTTGCAGCAAGCTGAGATCACGCCATTGTACTCCAGCCTGGGCAACAGGACGAGACTGTCTCAAAAAATAAAAAAATAAAAAAAAAATTACTGTTTGAAGCATATGTAATTCACATTTTGTTGAAAATAAGAGAAACTTTGGCAATTTCATATGTCATATGCTTCAACTTAATCATGTTATCTGACTGTAAACTAACATATTGGACCATCTTGTTTAGTTCTAGGGCTCATCTACAGAAAGTAATATCATATTCTAGCATTGGGGCTATGGTGAAGTATATGCTTAAAACTTGATCATTATGGTAGGGTTTACTTTGGGAGGTTATGTGAAGAAGTCATATAACCTCATAAAGAGTCAGAAAGGTGATGTGAAAAATCACCTTAAGAAGACTGAATATGTATCAACCCTGTAAAATGTTAATGTAACCTGATTTAATATATTAACAGCCTCAAATAAGGAAAGTGTCAATCAAAAAGAGACAGGCAGGAGATTGTGCAGCCATGGAGATGAGAGAAAGGAGAAGGACCATTGGGATACTTAGGTTAGTACTGTCCATCTAGAAAGAAATTTCGACCAAGAGAATTTTTCTGTATCTTTGAGATATAATTTACATATGATAAAACCTTCAGTGTTAAATGAATTTTGGCAATTATATACAACCATGAAATCCAAAATATAGTATATTTTCTTCACCTCAGAAAATTCCAAGCCCTTTCTAATCAAAACCAACCCCCTTCCAGGCAATCACTTTCTGGTATTTTTCACTTTGAATAATGTAGCCTATTCTAGAACTTGGTATAAGTGGAATCATCTGTATATATCCCTTTCTGTAAGGCTTCTCTTGCTAAATATAATGTTTTTGAGATTCATCCATGTTTTTGGGCATATCAGTAGCTTTTAAAAAATACTGCTGAGTAGTATT
The DNA here is from genome assembly GCF_002776525.5 of Piliocolobus tephrosceles. Classification (NCBI taxonomy): domain Eukaryota; kingdom Metazoa; phylum Chordata; class Mammalia; order Primates; family Cercopithecidae; genus Piliocolobus; species Piliocolobus tephrosceles. Next base: position 18,996,648 of record NC_045450.1, read on the forward strand.
TTATTGTATGAATATACTACAATTTGTTTATCCATTCTCCTGCTTAGGATTGACCAGCATATACCTTTTATTGTGATAAAGCATATATATAACATAAAAGTTACCATTTTAACCACTTTTAAGTGTGTGTCATTTTCACTGGCATTAAGCATATTTATAATTTGTGCACCTATCACCACTACCTATCCAGAACTTTTGATCATTCCAAACAGAAGCTCTGTAGTTAAAAAATGGTAATTTCCCATTCTTTCCCCAGGCCCTACACCCCTGGTAACCCCCATACAACTTTATGTCCCTATGAATTTGACAATTCTAGGCGCCTCATATAAATGAAACCATACAGTATTTGTCTTTCAAAGACTGGGTTATTTCAGTTAGCATAATGTTCTCAAAGTTCATCCGTGTTGTAGCATGTGTCAGAATTTCATTCTTTTTTAGCGCTGAATAATATTCCATTGTATGTATATACCATATTTTATTTATTTGTTCATTTAACGATAGACACTTGCACTGTTTTTCACCTTTTGGCTACTGTGAATGCTGCTGCTATGAACAACAGTACACAAATATCTGTTTGAGTCCCTGCTTTCAATTCTCTTGGGTATATACCCAGAAATTGAATTGTTGAATCATGTGGTAATTCTGTGTTTAATTTTTTGAGGAGCTGCCATACTGTTTCCTGTAGTAGCCGCACCTTTTACATCCTCACTAGCAATGCACAAGTGTTCCAATTTCTCCACGTCTTTGCCAACACTTGTTATTTTCAGGTTTTAATTTTTTAAAATAAGTTATCCTAATGGATGTGAAGTGGTATGTCATTGTGGGTTTGATTTGCATTTTCCTTAACAGCTAATGATGTTGAACATTCTTTTCATGTGCTTCTTGGGCATTTCTATATATTTGGAGAAATATCTATTCAGGTTTTTTGCCTGGTTTTGAATTGGGCTACTTTTGTTGTTGCTGTTGTTGAGTTGTAGGAGGTCTTTATACATTCCGGATATTAATCGCTTACCAGATATATGTTTTACTAATATTATCTCCCATGCCATGGATTCTTTTTTCACTCTCTTGATAATATCCTTTGACACACAAAAGTTTTTACTTTTAATGAATTCCAATTTATCATTTTTTTCTTTTGTTGCCTGTGCTGTTGGCATCATATCCAAGAAACTATTACCCAATCTAATGTCATAAAGATTTTCCCCAATGTTTTCTTTTAGGAGTTTTATAGTTTTAGCTCTTCCATTTAGGTCTTTGATTCATTATGAGGTTTTATATCCTTTTTGTATATGATCTGGCATAAGGGTCCACCTTCATTCTTTTACATGTAGATATCCAGTTTTCCCAGCATCATTTGTTGAAAGCATCATAATTTCTCCATTGAATGGTCTAAGCTCTGTTTTTAATAGTTAACTGACCATATATATGATTATTTATTTCTGGACCCTTCCATCCATTGGTCTGTATGTCAGTTCTCATTCTAGTACCAAACTGTTCTGATTACTGTAGCTTTGTAGTAAGTTTTGAAGTCAGGAATGGTGCATCCTCCAAATTTTGTTCCTTTTTCTTTTTCAAAATTGTTTTGATTATTCAGAGTCCTTTGAGAGTCCATAAGAGTTTAAAGATGGGTTTTTCCATGTCTTCAAAAAAGCACTATTAGGGAGAGGGCAAATAACGGCGGCTATCTGGGGACACTGATGCTCACACCACGTCAAGGCACAAGCTGGCACAACCCCAGCACATCAACTAGGAGGAGGACCAGGGTGAGCAGCAGCCACAGCAGCTGACCCTAGCATTTGCAGATGTGGCCCCAGTGGCGCTGGTGGCCTGGGAGCCAGGGCTGCTGTAACAAACAACCACAAATGCGATGGCTAAAACAACATAAATTTATTCTCTCACCGTTCTGGAGGCCAGACATCCAAACTTTAGGTGCTCCAGAGAACCGCCCAGGGAATCACGATAAAGTGGCTTCGTTGGGAGGAAACACACAAATGTAAGAAATGTTGTGCAGAGTTCTTTAGCATCTTTGAGTTCTTAGAACATAAGACAAATTACACTAAAAATCCACCAGTTGTGTTGTCATCATGAATGACAGCGAGGGGCCAGTGCCTTCAGGAGACTTCTCTGGAGCTGTGCTGAACCATCAGCCACTTTGTTCAAACAGTAAGGATGGTCATAGGGAGAATGGTGGCCATAGGGAACATGAAGAAGGAGCTGGGTGTGGAGTTTGTGGTGTACCTAAAAACCAGAGATGGCCTGCCACCCACACCCCAGGAGATAAGCTATTTACTCAAAGGCAAAGTGGCCAACACTATGTGAGCCTGCAGGCACTACTGGGCACCAAAGTGGTAATAAATCAGTGGAGCTAAGATGCACTGCCAGCCTCTGTGCCCAGTATCGACAGCATCCCGTGGGTCCTTGAGAAGATCCTGTGCCACAGCAGCTATGGTAGATTCGGCTTACCAATCAGATCCACATCTAGGTGGATAAGTGGGCCTTGCATGCCTTGCACTCAGATGGGGAAGGGGCCAACACCCTGAAGACCTTGTGCAGTCACCTGTCCCAGCAGGTTTCTGCAGCTGTGGCTTTGCTCAGCCTGAAAGCTGGAAGCCAAGGTCTGTCTCTGGACACCTTGAAACAAGCCATACTAACTCACACCAACATCCTTTTCACCACCAGTTCTCCATCCCCAGGGCTGATGCCCTTTGCTGTGAAGCTGGATAGGACCAGGTGCTTCAAATGTAATGTTCCACCTCTTGAGTGCTTTGCTTCCTAAGGCCCCGGGCTTGGTGCACTTCCAAAGTCTTTTCTCCACTGGGGCACTAGACCCATCCAAGAAAGGGAAGAGGAAGCCACTGAACCTCAGTGGATGTCAAACCCGGAGACAAGGTGATCCTCTACAAGGACAAGTGTAAGTATTGTAGGGTTTTTTGAGATTGATAGCTCCTTGCAGATCCACCTCCACTTTCACATGGGAAGAGAGACCCTTTGTGTGCTCTGTGATAACTGCTTCACCACCAAGGGCATCCTCAAGATGCACTTTCACCAACATCCTCAGGTGAAGGCAAACCCTCAGCTGTTTGCTGAGCTCTAGGACAAAATGGTGGCAGGCAATCACATCCCCTATGCATTCTTTGTGTATCAATAGATGAACTGAGTCTCTCTTTAGACACAAAACCTGTTCTTGTAATCCCCTCTGTAGGGCTACTTCAAAAGCTCTCTTTGGGGCCTAACCCCAAGGACCTCACAGGTAACCCATTGCCCAGTGACCTGTAGCCCACACTTCCTGGCATGGGGCCAAACCATAATTTCTCAAGGGTTGGTGGCTTCCAAGAAAGTGGGACCCCTGAACCAGGATCAGAGACTCTGAAATTGCAGCAGCTGGTGGAGTACATCGACATGACCACCACTGACCTCAACAAATATCTCATTTGCCACCAAGTATTAAGCTGCTAAAGCTCCCTCTAAATGCATTGCTGCATCCACACTCTGGAGACACCATTCCAGTGTAAGATCTGTGGCTGAGCTTTTTCAACCAAAGGCATCCCTTAAGATACACTGGGGTTCACCAACCCAACACATCCATAAAGGCGCATCATCTGTGTCTTTTCTATCAGAAGAAGTTCACCAGTGCTGTGATGTTGTAGCAGCATATTCAGATGGACATGGACAGTCAGATTCCCAATCTTCCCCTGCCAGAGAATTCCTGTGACTTTATGGGTCCTGAACCAATGACGGTGGAGGAGAATGGCAGCACCAGTGCCATGTGCCATAATGATGTTTTTGAAAGCACCAGTGTAGATGAAGTCAGCTCCCAGGAGGCCTCTAGTAGCTCCTCAAAGGTCCCTGTGCCTCCTCCCAGCATGCAGTAGGCATCACCTACACTAGGGTTCACCATGATGGCTTCTTCAGATGCCCTGGGAAACGTGGGTCCTGCCCCTTTTGGCCTGCAGCACCAGAGCAGCAGAGAAAACAGTTCCATGAAGAGAAATAGCTTGACCAACGACTGGTCCTCACCGATGGGAGACAGGGAGTATCAGAGCTGAAGTCCAGACATCATGGAAACCACAGCCTTCCAGGTACTCTCCCCAGCCAATGGCCAAGTAGGAAGGATCAGTCAGTCTCCCGATGCCAGAGACAAAGCAGAAAGCTCTGAAAACAGCCTGATTAAGATAGAAGGTTGGAGCCATCTCCCTTCAATGTTTATCTGAGCTCAGCCAATCTATGTCAAAGTTGAAGTCCCTGGCACATTTGTTGAACCCTCCACATTGTCCCTGGGGATGACCCCTTTGTCAGCGGCCTAACCATGCCAACAGGCCAAACAACACAGCTGCACACGGTGTGGGAAGAACTTCTCACCCATTAGCCTTCTTCAGATTCATGAGCAGACTCACACGGGAGAGAAACGTTTTGCATGCAACATTTGTGGGTGAGCTTTTACCACCAAATGCAACTGGAAGGTCCACTATATGACTCAGCATGCCATGGTAGAAAGCTGGCTATTAAGAACACCATAGCTCTGTTAGGTATGGATGGAAAGAGTCTCACATATTTCCCAGGGAAATCCTGTCCACTTCAGTGAACTTGGGCCCTGTCGTGTGGAACCAGGACACCAGCACACTCAATGGTGGTGTAGCCATGAAGACCAATGAGATCGCTGATCCAGAGTGGCAGTGTTCCTACCCTCCTGGTTTCCTTGGGAATCAACTTCAATATAAATAATGCCACTGTCTCTAACATGGATGGCTTCCATTTGGGTGTCAGTGCAGATATGGCAAAAACAGGTGCTACTGGGAGCATTCTCAAATACCAGTTTCCTCACTTCCTGGAAGAAGATGAGATTGTGGTCAGCCAAACTCAAGGAGAACTTGCATGGAAAGAGAAATGCAAACAGACTGAAATCTCTAGAAACTGCTCTTTTTAATAAGATCTCATCTCCTAGCCAGATGCGGTGGCTCAACCCTATAATTGCAGCCTTTTGGGAGACCGAGGCAGGTAGATCACGAGGTCAAGAGATCAAGACCATCCTGGCCAACATGGTGAAATGCTGTCTCTACTAAAAATACAAAAATTAGCTGGGTGTGGTGGTGAGTGCCTGTAATACCAGCTACTCAGGAGGCTGGGGCAGGAGAATCATTTGAACCCGGGAGATGGATGCTGCAGTGAGCCGAGATTATGCCACTGCACTCCACCCTGGTGATAGAGCAAGACTCCGTCTTAAAAAGAAAAGAAAAGAAAAAAAGAACTCATCTCCTCCTGTTTTCTTTTTCTTACTGGTATGCAAATGATGTTTACAAAGGTTATGACCACAATCTCAGGCAAGTCCTACAATCATGATTGTTGCTATGCTGCTTTGCAAAAAGTGAACAAAAAAAAAAAAAAAAAAAAAAAAAAATCACACCCAAACAAGTGCAGACTAAAATTCTTTTTCAAATTTTGGAAAGAAGTGGGTCTTGCAAATAGACCCACTTCTGTACAAAAACAGAATCTTTGTACAACCTAGAGTGACTTTTTCCAAAGACTGTTATCTATTTCAAGGTAGAACCGTTGGACCTTACTGAACGGAAAAGTGGAAAAGACGACTAACTACTTAGCCTGTTGAAAAGAGGGGTACTGGATACTCCATAGTAGCTGATGTGGGTAAAAGGACAACGCCCTTCATCTATTTAGGTACCTGTTTTATATGTCCGCAACCCTGTCTCCATCTGTTTGTTTGTTTGAATGTACTTAAAAAACAACAGAAAAACCTAAGGCTGTGGAATTATAAAATTGCTTCAGCCTTACAACCTTAAGTGGGATGCCCTCATATCGACTTATATTAGTCCTTAGGGAGTCAATGTCTGTGTTGCTGCTTATTTAGATACAGCTCAGTTGGCCTGAGAGTGCCAGTGTCCTGTCCACATCTCTCAGATGCCTTTGTCTTCCTGAACCCTAGAAGAGGTGGGCACTTGAGTGGGGGAAGCTCAGCTGACTTAATTTAGCTTGCCAGTGGCTACTCTATTGGAGAACTAGGTTTTCATTCTTAAGAAGAAACTTATGGAAGGGCATTTTCTATTACAAACTCACATACTAATTTTTTTGTTTAATTTGCTTAGTGTGACTTACGCCAAGTAATTATGAAGATTTTTTCCTTGAATATTTCACGAAGGCTACAAAGTTGGGACAGACAAGTCCTGGGTGTGAAAGCTTTAATTTATCTACCTCATTTATTTTTCATTTTTTTTTGTAGCCATAGTGTTTGTTTTCCTATTTTAAGACCGCTGAAGAATTCCCAGGCCCTGTCATAAACCTAAAAGTTGATGTTTTGGTGGGAAAAATTGGACGTTCAAGATGTTTTTGTGACTCATTTTTTTGGTAATCTTTTGTACATGTAACAATATTGAGCAAATGAAACATTGCTGTAGACTGGGTGTGGTGGCTCACATATGTAATCCCAGTGCTTTGGGAGACTGAAGCGGGAGGATCACTTGAGCCCAGGAGTTCAAGACCAGCCTGGGCAGCATGGTGAGACCTTGTTTCTACAAATAATAAAAAATTAGGTGGGAGTGGTATGCATCTATGGCCCCAGCGACTCAGGAGGCTGAGGTGGAAGGATCACTAGAGCCTGGGAAGTCGAGGCTGCAGTGAGCCATGATTGCACCACTGCACTCCAGCCTGGGCAGCAGAGTGAAACTCTGTCTCCATAAAACAAAACATGTTAACAAAACAAAACAAAACAAAACAAAACAAAGCAAAGCAAAGAAACATTGCTCTAATGATTTAATGAGAAAGGAGAATGATAGATTCTAACCCCTGGGAGGGAAGTCTTTTCCCTTTCTGTGGAAGGCCCTGATTGAAATGTGGATCCAAGACTGTTGGCCAAAATCTTGTCTGTCAGTTATTGCACCTGACTTGAGGATTCCTCACCACTTTTTCTTTTTTTTTTTCTGCCAAGTTGTACTTTCCTTCTGGAATTGTAAATGAGCACAGTGATAGTACCTATTTATGCTGTGAAGTGGATACTGTTACAGAGAACACACCAAGGTTTTCTCACTATTGAGCTAATAATGCCCTTGTGAATATATGATCTACAGAGAAACCCCTATAGTTGTACCTGCTGATGCTGTCTGTCTGTTGGAAAATACATTTTGAATGTTTATTCCCTCCCCTGAAAAATACTTCTAGGATTTTTGTAAGGATTGCATTGAATCTGTAGATTGCTTTGGGTAGTATTGTCACCTTAACAATATTTAACTCTTCCAATCCATGAACATAGGATTTCTTTGCACTTATTTATGTCTTCTTTAATTTCTTTCAGCAGTGTTTTGTAATTTTCAGCATAGAAGTCTCTCTACTCTTTGGTTAAGTTTATTCCTGAACATTTATTCTTTTTTGATGCTATTTTAAGTGGAACTGCTTTCTTAATTTCATTTTTAGATTGTTCATTGCTAGTGTACAGAGATGCAAACTGATTTTCATGTTTGGATTGGATATCTCACAACTTTGCTGAATTTATTTATTAGCTTCAATTTTTGTGTGTGGAATATTTAGGGTTTTCTACATACAAGATCATGTTATATGTGAACTTCTTCTTTTCCAATTTGGATGCCTTTTATTTTGCTTTCCTAATTGCTCTGGCTAGAACTTCCAATACTATGTTGAATAAAAATGGTGAAATCTGGCATCCTTGTCTGTTTCTAACCTTAGGGGAAAACCTTTCAGTCTTTCACTATTAAGTGTGCTGTTGCCCATTGGTTTTTTATATATGACCTTTATCACATTGAAGTGACCAGTGGATTTTGTATTGGCAAGACCATCACTAATATGGAGTTGGATTCAGAAATTTACAGCCAATGCTGTTTGAGTATTTTGTTTCCATTGGCACAATAAATGTTCCTGAAGGTTGGAACATGTTTACTGATGATATGTGAGATGATTTTATGAGGCACAATAAAACAGTATCAAAAAACATTGGGTCTCATTTTCCCATTAGCAGAATTTAATTTCTCACACGAAATTCTTTTTTTAACCTCTCTGATTATATCAATAAGAAGTCTCAGTCTGATGATTCTACATCTTTAACACTAGGTAACTTTTCACAATGAGAGAGTAAATTTCAGTTGTAATACCTTTAGCAAACCACAGTATCTCATTAGATTTTAATGTTGTTGTCTTATTTTATTTGCATTTATTTTTCCTTTTATTTCTGACAAATGATGTAGATTTTTCACTTACTTATAGCTGCAAAATAATTAGAGTAGAAATGTAAAACTTTATTTTAAAAATTCAGTATTTTAAATATTTAAGTAACATACAAGAGAGCTGGCCTTTATAAAGCTATGCAAATGCATCCATTTGACTAAGGGGTAACTTGCTAATACCAGGAAGGAGATATAAACAACTTACTTTCTCATCAAATGAATGGCGCTTTGCATGGGGAATACAGATACGCAAGGTTCAATTAAATCGATGTGAAATTTGATGATGCCCTACTTTCCCTAAACCCAGGGAGGAAGAAAGAGGAAGGTCCTGGAGTAAAAAGCTATGATTTTTTGACCTTCAGACCAACAGTTCCTACAACCCCTAAGGAAACTTGTGTTACGCGTATCCAGGGTTGAAGGTCAGCATTTCTATCAGTGTGCCTCAGCACAGCAATAGCAGTGACGTGGACTAAGTGGGCATCTTATTATGTCCGGCTAACCTGGAGTGTTGGCCACATCTGAGCATAACCCAAACTTTAGTGGTGGCCGAGGTTTCCAGAGAGAGGCTTCCCAGGCACATAAAAACACTGATCCTTAAAATTTTATCATTCTGAAATGCAAGCGCTTTCTTACATTTTAACAAATAATTTGTATCTCCTCTTAATTGCCATATGATTTTTTAAAAGTTGCAAAGACAGTTTTACATTTAAGGGAGACCTACAGGCTTCAACTCTATTAGGAAGTATCTGGTGACAAAGGAAAAAAAAAACAAAACTTCTCCATATAAAGATGTATTTGTTTGGGGGCTTTAAGCCCCTCCCCACAAAGGACTGGTCCAGGAGCCCCTTAATGAGATAGTAAATAATAGTAGCAGTGAAAACAGCAAACAGTCATGTAGGTGGCACCTGAATGACCAAAGTTTTAAAAATACGAAGCAGGAACATCTGTTACTATGAGATGAATGCATCAGTCCATCTTATCTTGATGCTGCTGAACATTTGATGCATCTAACTCCTCTAGCTCAGAGTATCTAATCATCAGATGACCTTTGAATATTACTTGGCTGCTGACAGGGAGAGAAAATACTGGTCACATGGAGTTAGAGAAATCCAATCTGTGTGATAATGATTTTGCATTGAAAACAATTCAATTAACTTTTTGGTTTTAAACATTAATCTTGAGAACTTGGGTAATGTGAATCTGCAACTGAAAACGGATCCATTGTGAGTGTGCTGGCAAAATTGAGGATTCAATTTGCAGAGCTGAGGCTTGTATGTGGGACTGCAGGATAAGCACTCAGGTAATTACTGGCTTTACCCAGACCTTCATGAGCACTGGCTGGGAGTGAGATGTATCCAGACGGGGGAATCTCTGAGGGACCAGCTGGATCCTGGTCCAATGTAGAAAGCCATTTATGCCATTCAATGCATTTTTGTTTGTTTGTTTTTGTTTTTGAGACAGAGCCTTGCTCTGTGGTCCAGGCAGGAGTGCAGTGGCACGATCTCGGCTCAGTGCAACCTCTACCTCTTGGGTTCAAGCCATTCTCTTGCTTCAGCCTCTCAGGTAGCTGGGATTACAGGCGTGCGCCACCATGCCTGGCTATTTTTTTGTGTTTTGGTAGAGATGGGGTTTCACCATGTTAGTCAGGCTGGTCTCAAACTCCTGGCCTCAAGCAATCTGCCTGCCCCAGCCTCCTAAAATGCTGGGATTACAGGCACGATCCACCGTGCCCGGTCCATTCAATCCATTTTTCAAGTAGCTGCTAATGTCTCCTAATCCTGCCTCCCCAAAATAACAAATAATAAACTCACGATACAAAATTCTGGGCTGGGTGTGGTGGCTCAGGCCTGTATCCCAGCACTTTGAGAGGACAAGACGGGTGGATCACCTGAGGCCAGGAGTTCGATACCAGCCTGCCTAACATGGTGAAACTCTGTCTCTACTAAAAATACAAAAAAATTTAGCCATGCCTGGTGGCACACACCTGTAATCCCAGCTACTCAGGAGGCTGAGGCAGGATAATTGCTGGAACCTGGGAGGCAGAGGTTGCAGTGAACCAAGATTGTGCCACTGCACTCCAGCCTGGGTGACAGTGAGACTCCATCTCAAAAAAAAAAAAAAAAAAAAAAAACCAATTCTGATGTATTTAATGGTTCAGGATAGTTACATGATTTGGAGAAGCTAAGACAGAGTGATTGATTCCACTTGGGTGGAAATTTATCTGGTTTTCTTCAATTCTAGGTACATTTCTCTATTTACCATATTGGTGGGGTTACAAGTGAACAACCTTCAAGATTTTTCCCCTTCCCTTTCCTCCCCTCTTCTCTCCTCCCCTCCCCATCTTTCATCTCCTCTCCCTTCCCTTTCTCACCTTTTCTCTCTTTCCTTCCCTTCCCTCCTCTTTCTTCCATCCTTTCTTCTTCTATCTTTTCTTTCCCTCCACAAATGAATATCTGCTTTGTATCAGATCCCGTGCTAGTGGCAAGGGATAAACAATGCAGATAACCACTAATTTCTTAGACCGTACAACCCAGTGAGGGGCGAGGAGGGAGATACAGATGAGTAGTAGTACTAATTATTGCTAATGTTTATTGAGCAAGTTCTGTGTGCCAGGTACTATTTCAAGAGTTTTATATGTTTTGATTCATCTAGCCCTTACAACACCCCATGAGAAAGGTACTAGTCTTATTTAGTTTACAAAGAAACTGAAGCACAGAGAGGTTAAGTAACTTACCTGAGGTCACACAGCTAGGAAATAGATGCTCTTGGACCGGAACTCTAGCAGTCTGGTTCTTGAATCTACACTCTTAAACCCTAACCATATACAGTATGAAAAGGACCAGAAGAGGAGAAATGCAGGGTTTTGTGGGATCTTGGAAGACAAGCACTTTTGTGGGTGCCTTTTGGGGTGATGTGGTGCTATTGAGGATGATGACAACGTGACTGGAGGAAAGAGTGTCAGAAGTCACAGGCAAAAGAAACAAGAACTTACCGGACAAGTGTCCCGACCCACGGGACAGTCGAACAGGCCCTGGAAAGGGGAGTGGGAATGGAGGAGACAAGAAAACACGAGAAATGGAGACAAGACAAATAGCCTGATCAAGTCTCGTTTAATAATGGTGGTGCGATGCCTTATATAGGCTGGCAGGGGAAGAGGTTGGGCCAGGGCGGTAATGGGGGCCGGTCTTCTCAAATTACAATTGCGCATGCGCTGTGGGTTTGTAATTTTCCCGGGCGCGGGATCGCACCTGCGCCCTAGGCTGCATATCTTTCTGGGCGCGAAAAGGTCGGCGGGCGCGGGAAAGGTTTGGGCGCGCTCGGGAAAGGTTTGGGCTCGCGCGGCGAAAGGTTTAGGCGCGCGCGGGAACAGTTTATAATGAAGAACCCGGAAATGTGCCATTTTGTCTCCGCTTTGCTGAGATCAAGCAACAGAGGTCGGCTAACTCCGGGCCTTATGGCTCCGGACAGGTACCCCTTTTTTTAAATATATAATTGTGGCTAGAAGATTGTCCCTCGGGAACTGCGCCTGTCTTAGGTTGGAGTAATACATCTCATCACTGGTACCCGTCATGGGATTAGGCAGTAGCTTATGATGGCCCTCCTGTCTTAGGTTAGTGAGAGATGATGCTCTCTTACCCGTCATTGGCTGTCCAGTTCAGCGCACAGGGAAGGTGGTTTACGGTTGGTGTAAGTATGAACCACCATAATCTTCTTGCTCAAGGCGATGATAATGGATCTGTATGGGTTTGGCTTGGATGGCCTCGACTTGTTGCTTAAGGAATGTCATGAGCTTATTGAAGATCACAGGTCCCAAAGACAGTAAGAGCAATAGGCAAAGCAGGGGGCCCAAGAGTGGCATAAGATAGGGAAGGAGTCCATGGAACCCAGTCCAAAACGGGTTATCGGTTATTTCTTTTCGTCGTTTCTCTAGGTCTTCTTGTAGACGCCTGATTTTATCTCTGACGATCCCGGATTTGTTGGCATAGAAACAGCACTTCTCCGTATCGTTGTTGTATATATGCATGGGCCTCATGGGGATTACCGAAGCCGGCATAAACCTGAAATGCTTGGCAAATCAGCACCATGGTCCAGAAGGGCTTGTAGTTGGAGTTCATCTCTGCAATAGAGGAAAAAAATACTCTCAGGGAGAAAATTACTCCCTGGATTGGCTATTGTTAGGTACCTGTCTTACCAGTCGCTCTGGTAGCCATCTGGCTGCATCATGAGTTTGAGAAAAAACACAAACTGAGCCTCTTCCCCAGATTAACACTGGGTCTGGACCATGCCATGTGTTGTCTAAGGGGTCTTTCCATTTAACCATGGCAAATTGTTTTTTGGACTCGGAATGCCAAAATCAATCAGCTGCTGATCTGTTCAGGTTATCCAAATTAAAAAAATTTAAAATAAAAAGTGTGTGATTAAGGATATTTCTAGGGTTGCCCTTAGTAGGGTACCATTCTCCCTTTTTTATTTTGTCAATGGTGGTTTTTAAGGATAGGTGTGCTCTTTCAACTATTCCTTGTCCTTGAGGGTTATAGGGAATTCCAGTAATGTGTTTTATTTGTAATTTGAGGCAGAAGTCTTGAAAGGCTTTGGATGTATAGCCAGGACCATTGTCTGTTTTTAGTTGTTTAGGCTTTCCATCTATGGAAAAACAGTGTAGTAAATGAGCTATGACATGTTTGGTAGCTTCTCCTGTTTGTAAGGTGGCTAGTATAAATCCACTAAATGTATCTATACATACATGAACGTATTTTAAGTTACCGAATTCTGAATAATGGGTGACATCCATCTGCCAGATCATGTTGGGAAGTAGTCCTCTTGGGTTAATTCCTAAGTGAGGGACTGGCAGGTATGTTATACAGGTCTGACATTGTTTAACTATTTGTCTTGCTTGTTCTCTAGTTATTTTAAACATCAGTCTTAAAGTTTGAGCATAAGATGGTGTAAGGCATGAATAGCCTGTGCTTGGGCTAGGTTTGTATTTGTAGCTATGGCTACCGTCTTGGTTGCCATATCAGCCAGTTGGTTGCCCTGGGATAGAGGTCCTGGTAATCCTGAATGAGCTCTAATGTGTCCAAGAAAGAAGGGTGTTGTTCTATTATGTATTAATTGTTGGCATTGTAAAAATAACTTGGCTGTGTCTGACACATGTTTGATTTGTGCTACGGTCTCAAGTAAAGGTATTGAGTGAGCTAAGTATGCACTGTCAGTATAAATATTAAGGGCCTGATCAGGGAAGGCTGACAGCACTGCAATTAGGGCCTGCAATTCTACTAGCTGAGCCGAGGTATGGCTGGTTTTGAATTCAACAGTGGTGTCAGCAAAGGTATATGCAGCAGTTCCTGTGGATGACCCATCAGTGAAAATTAATAAGGCATTGTCTAAAGGTGTTTTACTAATGACATGAGGGAAAACAAAAGCATGTAGTTTACAAAACTGGATAAGTTTATTTGGCGGGTAATGGTTATCTAAGTTACTGGTATAAGAGGCGCAAGCAATCGGCCATGTTTCAGTGTTTTGCATTAGCCAATGGATTTGTGGCTTAGAATAAGGTTGTATGATCGTAGAGGGTTCAATTCCAAAATATTTTTTGCTATTGTCTCTACCTAAAATGATTAAATCTGCTATGGAATCATAATAGGGGAGTAATACCTTTTTGGGAGATGAAGGCAAATGGACCCACATAATAGGGTTATTTTGCCAGAATAAACCAGTAGGTGTTAGTGTTGTGTTAAAAATTAAAAAGGTTAATGGCTGTGAATAGTTTATGTTAGTAACAAATTGCTCAGCAATGGCCGCCTCTACTTTATTAAGTGATAAAAGAGCTTCTTTTGATAAAGACCTAAGGGACTTAGGGTTGGGGTCACCTCTCAGGGTGTCGAATAAAGGTTTTAAGTCTCCCGTGGTGAGTTTTAAATATGGCCGGAGCCAATTTATGTCTCCAAGGAGCTTTTGGAAATCATTGAGGGTTTGTAACTTATCTTTACGGATAACTGCCTTTTGATTAGTAATTTTAGGTCCATTTATTTGAAAACCTAAATATGTGTAAGGGTCTTGTAGTTGTATTTTTTCTGGAGCTGTTTGTAACCCCACTGTGGTTAGTTTTTGTTTGAGTTGAGCAAAACACTGTAAAACCTGTTCTCCTACTTGTCCTGCTATAAGAATGTCATCCATATAGTGTATAATAAACATTTGTTTCCATGTCTCTCTAACTGAGTGTATGGCTGTAGCCACATACTTTTGACACAAGGTGGGACTGTTGGCCATACCTTGAGGTAACACTTTCCATTGGTATCGCTTCATTGGTTCTTTAAAATTTATAGATGGTAAGCTAAAGGCGAATCGTTTTTGGTCAGTAGGGTGAAGGGGAATTGTAAAAAAGCAATCCTTAAGGTCTATGATAATTTTAAAATATCTTTGAGGGATTGCAACTGGAGAAGGTAGCCCTGGCTGTAAGGCGCCCATAAGAACCATAGTAGCATTTACTGCTCTCAAATCTTGTAGGAGTCACCACTTTCCAGATTTCTTTTTTATGACGAATATGGGGGTGTTCCAAGGAGAGTTGCTTTCTGAAATGTGTCCTGCCTCTAATTGTTCCTGCACTAACTGTTGGGCAGTGGCAAGCTTCTCATTGGTTAGTGGCCATTGATCAACCCAAACGGGTTCATCTGACTTCCAAGTGATTGGGTCAGCACTTTTCTGGGGTGCAGGCATGTCAATGGCCACGGTTAAAAATTTCCAAACCCCCTTTTATCTAATTTTCCTATGGCTGGGATTGGCTGTAAAATGCCATCTTCTCTTTTTCCTAACCCTTTCCCAGGGTGGTAGCCCTGAGCCAACATTTGTGCAGTGACTATATCATTTGGACTACACATCATGACCCTCATTTGGGAGAGAAGATCTCTACCCCAAAGGTTAACAGGCAAATCAGGGATAACAAATGACTTAATGAGACCGGAATTACTTTCTTGATCTCTCCAGGTGAGATATTTGGAACTTTGTCTAGGGTTATTACTTTGCCCGATTCCTCGTAAATTTGTTAAGGTCTCTGAAGTGGGCCAACTGGCGGGCAAATCTTGTTGTTTAATAATTGTTACATTGGCCCCTGTGTCTATTAGTCCTGTAAATAATTTTCCATCTAGCCATAAGGTGAGAGAGGGTTTGTGATTAGTAATGAGCTGTACCCAGTAGATGTCTGAGGATCCAAATCCTCCTTCCCCTCTCGAAGGTGATTGTACCTTATTAGCTGTTTTTAACAATGGTAACAGGAGCAACTGTGCTATTCTATTTCCTTGAGGAATGGTGATGATGTTGCTAATGGCCTTG
This sequence comes from Piliocolobus tephrosceles, assembly GCF_002776525.5. NCBI lineage: Eukaryota > Metazoa > Chordata > Mammalia > Primates > Cercopithecidae > Piliocolobus > Piliocolobus tephrosceles. Next base: position 19,012,157 of record NC_045450.1, read on the forward strand.
GCCATAATTTTGATTTCTCCTGTGTAATTACAAGACCTGTAGGCCTTTTATAGTGGCACTGCCTCTTCCTAGGATTAATCCAAACATGTTTGAGGGTAGGGGCCCATATATACCCATACCTAGGGCCTGTGGTCCCATTTCAGGGGTTAATACTGTGTGGGAGGTGGAACAGAGGTCCAATCCTGCGCTTCCTGGGGTTGCTCTGCTAAGTTGTGAAACGGATTGTTGTTGGTTGGTATAAAACTGACTGCCCCATAAGCTTGTTTCGGGACCTGGGGCCGGCCCCTCAATCCGTTTCCCTGTTGAGGTGTTAGGGGATTTCCTTGATTGTCAATTTTAGATTTACATTCGTTGGCCCAATGTTTTCCTCTTTTACACCTAGGGCAGAGGCCTGGAGCTTTTGCCTCTAAGGTCTTAGCTAGCTCTCCCTTACAATCCCTAGCGAAGTGTCTTATCTTTCCACATTTAAAGAACCCCTTGCTATTTTTATTTTTACTAGCGAGGAAGTCTCTTACGGTTTGTCCACTAAAGGCTGCAGCCATAGCCAAGCCCTGTTGATATGAGGGCCCTATGTCTGAACAGAGGTGGATGTAGCCTGTTAAGTCTGTTTTCTTTCTATAAGGTCGGATTTGCTGCCTGACAAGCCGGGTTAGCGTTTTCGTAAGCTAGCTGTTTTACATAATCCACCCCTGCCTCGGCATTTCCAAATATTCTGCTGGCCGTGGTCAAAAGTCTATGTACAAAGTCTGCAAAAGGCTCATCAGGCCCCTGTTTGACCCCCGTGAGCGAGGCTCCTGGATCCCCTTTAACAGGGAGTTTTCTCCAGGCTTTGGTAGCCGCTGTTTGGATTTGAGAAAACAGTCCAGGATTGTACTGCATCTGAGCATCGGTTTCTGTGTAGTTACCCGAGCCAGTTAGCATATCAAAATCCCAACCATTTCCGGCTTGTTGGTTTCTCTTGGCCGTATCTCTACAATTTTCATAAAATTCTGACTTCCAAATCAGATGGTCGCCTCCGGAAAGAACTGCTCTAACTAAGGTATTCCAATCTATGGGAGTGAGCCAATTTTCGGCCACAGATTCGACTATGGCCAGGGTGTACGGGGCAGTAGCTCCGTATTGCGAGACAGCGGGTTTTAGTTCTTTTATTACAGTAAATTCAAACCCATTGTGGTGCCTCCAGGCCTGGCCCTGCGCATCTGTAGTTTCAGTTACTGGAAAGACATCTCGAGGAGAGGAATCCTCCCTATCCCTGCTACCAAGCGACCTTCCTTTTGGGACATGCTGTCCGGGTCTCTGAGGGTGAGAGTGTTTCTCTATTCCTTTAGGGTATTGAACGCTCTCACTTCCTGTCCTTAATTTCTGCAATCTAGTGATTAAAGACTGATGTAGTTCTTTGAGCTTTATTTGCTCTTCAAGTTGTGCAATCTTTTCTCTAAGCTCCTCTTTTGGGTCTATTACCGCCATAACTGTGGGGGCAGAAGCCTTATTATAGGGAGGAGGATAAGTAAGAGTTTGTGGCCAGTCAGAATTATGATATTTTGCTGCCCCTTCCTCCAAATTATCCCAGTCTACTTCTGAAGGGTTAAGGTTATTTTTACTTTTGTTTTCATTAGTTGTAGGTAAAACTGGGCATTTTTTTGCCTTTTCCTTATTTGATGTTTCTATATTTGTTATCGAGGGGGCCCCAGCCTCCTCTTCGTCGCTCTGTAGTGATATCAAGTCTATTTCTTTACTAGGTGTGGGTTTTTCGAGGTCGGTTTGGGAACTGCCTCTTAATATTTCCTCAGTCTGAGCAACTGCTGCCATTACCTCAGGATCTTTTTCTTTTTTATCTATTATATCCTTGATTAAGTTCCAATAAGAAAAGGCTGTTACCGGAACCTTCTCTGGTCCAAAAGTACTATAATAATCTTGAAAACAGTCTCCCACCCTACGCCATCTCTTTATGTCAATGGTCCCCTCTTGCGGAAACCAAGCGCAGGTATCCTTTACAAAATCAAAAAATTTAAACAAATCATTACTTTTAACCTTTACTCCTCATGCTTTTAAAGCCTCTTTTAATTGCCCTACATAAATCTGATGCTGGCTTAATTCTTGTCCCATAATCAGACACTATTACTTACCTCTGGTTCCAACGCGGCAGGTTCCCGTGACGTCCGGAGGAGTTTTTCTTCCACTTTCACTTTTGGCCGAATTTAGTGCCTTCTTCCTCACTTCTTCCCCCGTGTCCAGGTCCCTGTTCGGGCGCCAGGTGTCCCGACCCGCGGGACAGTCGAACGGGCCCTGGAAGGGGGAGTGGGAATGGAGGAGACAAGAAAACATGAGAAATGGAGACAAGGCAAATAGCCTGATCAAGTCTCGTTTAATAATGGTGGTGTGATGCCTTATATAGGCTGGCAGGGGAAGAGGTTGGGCCAGGGCGGTGATGGGGGGCCGGGTCTTCTCAAATTACAATTGCGCATGCGCCATGGGTTTGTAATTTTCCCGGGCGCGGGATCGCACCTGCCCCGTAGGCTGCATATCTTTCTGGGCGTGAAAAGGTCGGCGGGTGCAGGAAAGGTTTGGGCGCACGTGGGAAAGGTTTGGGCACGCGCAGCGAAAGGTTTAGGTGCGCGCGGGAACAGTTTATAATGAAGAACCCGGAAATGTGCCATTTTGTCTCTGCTTTGCGGAGATCAAGCAACAGAGGTCGGCTAACTCCGGGCCTTATGGCTCTGGACAGACAAGAGAAAACCTTGTAGGATGGAGGCTTCCAAGTCCTCATGAAGATTAAGTGCTTACTCAGCTACTGATAATACTCCCTGAGAGGAGAGAGGATCCCATCTGATCCTCAGAGAAGCTTCCTGTGGCTATCATCATGGGCATCCTGGCCCTTCCTGATGGTTGGAGAGATACTTGCCCCTTTGTTTGACTTGCTACCAAAGGCAAGTGGCAGCTGACACCCAGCACATTCTTGTGTGTTTACAGTAGGGCAAGATGAATTGAAGGACAGTTTCCCTGGAGCGATCCCCACTCCTGCACCCCAGCAGAACCAAGCCTCATGCTGTGTGAGGAACCTTCCTGCAACCTCTAATGCAACCTTCTTGCCTGGTGGGGAGGTAGGAGGAGGTGTCTAGAGGACGTGATCTCTGAAGGGTGATGTATTAGTCCGTTCTCATGCTGCTATAAAGATATTACCCAAGACTGGGTAACTTATAAACAAAGGAGGTTTAATTGACTCACAGTTCCACATGGCTGGGGAAGCCTCAGGAAATTTACAATCATGGTGGAAGGGGAAGCAGGCACCTTCTTCACAAGCCAGCAGGAGAGAGTGTGAGCACGTAGGAAAAAAACTACTGTTTATGAAACCAACAGATCTCATGAGAATTCACTCACTATCCCAAGAACAGCATGGGGAAAACCACCCCCATAATCTAATCACTTCCATTCCTCAACACATGGAGATTGCAGGTCCCTCCCTTGACACATGGGGATTAAAATTTGAGATGAGATTTTGGTGTGAACACAGAGCGAAACCATGTCAGGTGAGTAGGAGTTTATATGTGACAGCAGTGGCAGGGAAGGGAAGAGAAAGTGGGGACCATCCGGACTACTGCAAGTCGTTGAACAGGGATGATGGTGAAATGAAGCCGAGAAGCAAGACATGAGGCTTGAGGGATAGTCAGAGGCCAGGTGTGCAGGGCCTTGCAAGCATGACCCTGAGTTTGGCCTCTCTCCTAGGAGCAGTAGACCATTCTGCACACTCTTAGAAAGACCATACATGATCATTGTGACTCACAGTATTAAGCATTTCTTATCTATCATGGACTGCACTAATGACATGCAATAGTTCACTTATTCACCACAACAGCTAGTGGTATGGGTTCTATTATTTACCCCATTTTATAGATGAAGAAATTACCCCATTTTATAGATGAAGAATTTATAGATGAAGAAATTAAGAAACTTGCTCAAGGCCACTCATCTAGCAAGTGGTGAAGCTCTGTTTGAACCTGAAGGTTCTGAATCCAGGGTCTGCACATTTACGCCTTATGCGACGTGTCCAAATTGGTCAGGGTCCACCAGGCTATCGGCAGTTAGAAGTCCCTCTCTTCCAATGAGCAGTTTTCTGCATGTTTGCCCAGGTCTCCCTTGTCTTCATCTTGAATGAACTGAGCAGCTGCAAATTCCATCCTTCACAATTCAGTTTCAGAGCGCGTATGACTGAGCCGAGATGAATTCGAGCTTAATCTTGCATGCCTAACGAAGTTGCAGAGATATTTCAGAAATTCTCCTGCTTCTATTAGTGAGATAGTGTGTGAGGCTTATTTCCACCGACAGGCAGTTTTATCATTATTTTTTAAGCAGGGACTTGTCTCAAATAGTTCAGGCGGTGTCAAAAGGAGAGATAACAAACCTCCTAGAATAAAACGTCAGTGCAAGAAAAAAGCTAAATGTCAGTTAGTCCAGCCCCCTCAATGCACAGGAAGGACAGGAGTGGTTCCTGTGGCTCTTCCTCTGTACCCGTAGCCATCTGTGGGCAGAGGGCCCCTCTGGCTAACTAGGAAGGAGTATAGCATGGGAGATTGGGTTGGAATTTTGGTGCTAGGGGAATCTGAGTTTGAATTCTATTTCTGCCAAAGTTTTGCTAGTTGTGGGACCTTGGGCAAGGGACTTTACCTTCTTGGAATTCAGAATCCCCATCTGTAAAATGGGGTAGGAGAATTGCCTTGCCGGAGGAACTGTGAAGATTAAGTGCTTACTGCAATGCCTGATACAGAGCAGGCACTCAATAAATAGCAGTGTTCTATCCTCAAATGCAAGTGAGGAATAGGGAGTAAAACTCTCTGACCTTGGGGAGCTTATCATCCGGCAGGGAGACAGGACTGCAAACAAATTCACTCATTGCTGGAAAAGAGAAAGATACAAAGTGTTATGGGAACAGAGAGAAAGGAGAGTCTGAGTCTGCTTGAGAAGTGGCAGAAAGGTCTGAATAGGTAACATTTGTCTAAGGATTTGAAGGATGGGTAGGAGTTCACCATGCAGGTATCAGAAAAGATTTCCAAGTAAGGGAGGCAGGAAGACAATGATGATAACCAAAATTAGTGATAAAGAAGAAAAGCAGGAGTTGCAGACTTCTCAGCAGGTAGCTTAGCTGGTCGAGCACTGTCCACAGATGTGTTTTCTTTGGCTAGTTAAAAAACTTAAATTTGAATGTATGTTCTTTTTATTTCCTTGCGAGCTCCATCATTCTTTTAACCTTATGCCTGACCTGGTTCACACCTTTCTGTTACCTGTTCAATGTCAGAGGCATTTGAGTTTCAAACCCCTAAGAACATAGTGGTGAAAAGCACTATCTTTGGTAAAAAGAGACCTAGATTTGAGTTCCAACTTCTAAATATATTTATGTAAAACACACGATGTCATGGTAGCATTTGTACCTATCCAGTGTGCATTATGGTAAGATGGAAAAGAAAGTACCTGGCTTTAAATTTTGCACCAAAAGGCTTTATGCTCCATGGCAGTTTTGGTGAATTCCAGGCTTTTAGGCTAATTTTTTGTCTCACTCCTAAATTCTCAACCTACATTTCAACCTACATTTATTTCTCACAGTTCTGAAGGCTTCCAGCCTCTTCCTGGTTGAATCCTTATGTGAAAGAAAGAGGATGAGTGAGCTCTCTGAAATCCCTTTTAAAAGAGCACTGGCTGGGTGCAGTGGCTCGCGCTTGTAATCCCAGCACTTTGGGAGGCTGACGTGGGTGGATCTCAAGGTCAGGAGATCGAGACCATCCTGGCTAACATGGTGAAATCCCCTCTCTACTAAAAATACAAAAAATTAGCCAGGCATGGTGGCGGGTGCCTTTAGTCCCAGCTACTCGGGAGGCTGAGACAGGAGAATGGCCTGAACTCAGGAGGTGGAGCTTGCAGTGAGCCTAGATCATACCACTGCACTCCAGCATGGGTGACAGAGCAAGACTCTGGGATTACAAGCGTGAGCCACTGCACCCAGCCAGTGCTCTTTTAAAAGGGATTTCAGAGAGCTCACTCATCCTCTTTCTTTCACATAAGGGTTCAACCAGGAAGAGGCTGGAAGCCTTCAGAACTGTGAGAAATAAATGTAGGTTGTTTAAGCCCCCCAGGGTAAGGTACTCTGTGATAGCAACCTGAAATAAGATGAGATATGAAAGGTTTATTTTAGGAAATGCCTGTGAAGAATAAAGAGGAGAGAGTAAAAGTGATCAGGGAGAGACTTCAACTGTGATACAGGTCTGACACCTGTGAAAGAAGAGAGGGAAGGATGGATTGGATAAGAAAAGCCTCAGATCATAGTGCAGTTCTGGAGTCTCTACCAGACTAATGGGGACACCCAGAGCAGACATTGTCCATTAGAGTAATCCTGCAGCTGCAGGAATGGCTCTGATCCAGGATGCCCTTCACCCTCCCTTCTCCCAGTCCTCAGTCGTTGGCAAGGAACAGCCCAGCAGAAGCATGACCCAGCATGAATGCAGTCATAGATAGATCTGACCAGGACATTTCCATGATTGCTGCAGCAAGCTCAGTAAATCCTTGTTCAATATTATTAAATCATCATTGCAAGCTGTAGGCTCAATGTGCTGATGTTTCAGCACAGAAAGCATTTATCAGCACTGTTACAGCCTGAGCTGTGTCTCTCCAAAATTCATATGTTGAAGTCCAAACCCCTGTTTCTCAGAATGTGACTGTGTTTAAAGATGGTCTTTAAAGAGGTAATTAAGATAAAATGAGACCACTAGGGTGGTGGGCCCCAACCCTTATAAGGATGGCTGTCCTTATAAGAAGAGAACATTTGGAGACAGACATGTACAGAGGAAAGACAATGGGAAGATAGAGGGAGAAGATGGCTATTTTCAAGTCAAGGAAAGAGGTTTGAGAAGAAGAACTGTGCTGTCACCTTGATCTTGGACTTGCAGCCTTCCAAACTGTAAGGAAATAAATTTCTGTTGTTTAAGCTACCCAGCCCATGATTCTTTGATATGATGGCCTGAACAAATTGGATACAAACATCTAGCTAGATCATGGTATCCACGGGAATACAGAGGTGGGCTGCTGTTCTTTAATACCAGATTACTAATTTTACTAATAAAAAAAAAAATCCATTTATCACCCATGGACCTTTACTATATGTTTGTTTCCTAGGGTTTCCCTAACAAACTGCCACAAACTGCATAGATTAAAACAATAGAAATTTGGTCGGGTGTGGTGGCTCATGCCTGTTATCCTAGCACTTTGGGAGGCCAAGGTAGGCAGATCACAAGGTCAGGAGTTTGAGAGCAGCCTGGCCAACATGGTGAAACCCCATCTCTACTAAAAATACAAAAATTGGTCAGGCATGGTGGTGGGCACCTGTAGTCTTAGCTACTCAGGAGGCTGAGGCAGGGGAATCACTTGAACCCAGGAGGTGGAGGTTGCAGTGAGCTCAGGTCGTGCCACTGCACTCCATCCTAGGCGACAGAGTGAGACTCTGTCTCAAAAAAAAAAAAAAAGAAAAGAAAAGAAAAGAAAAGAAATTTATCTTCTTGTAGTAAGGAGGCCAGAAATCTAAAACTGAGGTGTTGATGAGTTTTGTCCCTCCCAGAGATTCTGAGGGAGAAAATATCCTGCCATCTCTCCTCACTTGTGATGTGGCCAGCAGTCCCTGGTATTTCTTGGCTTATACACACATCACCCCAATATCTGCCTCTGCTGTCACATCTCTTTCTTTGTGTGTTCTTTTCTGTCTCCTATAAAGACACTTTCATTGGATTTAGGGCCCACCCTAATTTAGTAGACTCTTATCTCGAGTTTTGTCCCATTACGTTTGCGAGGACCCTATTTCCAAATAACCTTACATCCTGAGGTTCTGGGTAAACATGAATTTTTCTGTGGAAGACACTATTCAACTCTACACCATGTATTATCTCATTTAATTCCCCATCAACCTTATACAGTAAGTTGTATACAACTAATACAGATGGGAAAATGTGAGGTTCAGAGAGGCTAAGTGACTTGCCCAAGTTCACCCATCTGCTATGCCATCAAGCCAGGATTTGAGTTGGGCACTTAGCTCCAGAATCTCCATGTTTAACCAGTCTTTTACATTGTTTGATGAAGGACGGAATCCAAACAGGGTCACCCTCCACTCCTGCTCAAGAAACCACTGATCTTGATTTCTATCATCTTAGCTTAGTTTTGCCTCTACTAGAAGTCCATATAAATGGAACCAGATAATATGTAGTCTTGTGTCTGGGCTTCCTTTACTCAACGTAATGTTTTTCTGTTTGTCTGGCTTTTTTTTTTCTTTTTTTTTTGGCAGAGTTTCGCACTTGTTGCACAGGCTGGAGTGCAATGGCATGATCTTGGCTCACCTCAACCGATGCCTCCTAGGTTGAAGCGATTCTCCTGCCTCAGTCTACTGAGTAGCTGGGATTGCAGGCATGCACCACCATGCCTGGCTAATTTTGTATTTTTAGTAGAGATGGGGTTTCTCCATACTTAACACAATGTTTTTAAGTGGAGGGTAGGAGGAGGGAAGGATCCGGAAAAATAACTAATGGGTGCTAGGCTTAATGCCTGAGTGATCTAATAATCTGTACAACAAATTCCCATGACACAAAGTTTACCTATGTAACAAACCCACACATGTACCCTTGAACTTAAAATGCGAGTTTAAAAAAAAGATTCATTGGTATGGTTTGGCTCTGTGTCCCCACCCACATCTTACATTGAAGTTTAATAATCCCCATGAGTCATGGGAGGGACCTGGTAGGAGGTAATTAGAATCATGAGGGTGGGTTTTTCCCATGCTCTTCTTGTGATCGTAAGTCTCATGAGATCTGATGGTTTTGTAAAGGGGAGTTCCCCTGCGCATGCGCTCTTGCCTGCTGCCATGTAAAACGTGTCTTGCTTCCCCTTCGCCTTCCACCATGATTGTGCAGGCTAAGACCTGCTGGACATTCCCAGGAAGTTAAGACATTCTTAATCACAGAATGTGATAGGAGGTCGGCACAAGATACGGGTCATAAAGACCTTGCTGATAAAACAGGTTGCAGTAAAGAAGCCGGCCAAAACCCACCAACGCCAAGATGGTGACAATAGAGACCTCTGGTCATCCTCACTCCTGCATTCCCACCAGCTCCATGACAGTTTACAAATGCCATCACAATGTCAGGAAGTTACCCTACGTGGTCTAAAAAGGGGAGGCATGAATAAGCCACCCCTTGTTTAACATGTGATGGATAAATAACCATAAAAATGGACAACCTGCAGCCCTCAAGGGTGCTCTGCCTATGGAGATCCAAGAACCCTCTCTTGGGATCTGGATCAGGACCCTTTTCTGGTAACAATAGCTTACTGCAGCCTCTGCCTCCCAGCATCCTCCCACTATCAGAGGCATTAGAAACAGAACAACTCCATCTTAAACAGGAGCTGGGTAAAATGAGGCTTAAACCTACTGGGCTGCATTCCCAGATGGTTAAGGCATTCTAAGTCACTGGATGAGAAAGGAGGTCGCACAAGATACAGATCATAAAGACCCTGCTGATAAAACAGCTTGCAGTAAAGAAGCCGGTCAAAGTGCACCAAAACCGAGATGGTGATGAGAAAGATCTCTGGTCATCCTCACTGCTACACTTCCACCAGGGCATGACAGTTTACAAATGCCATGGTAATGTTAGGAAGTTACCCTATATGGTCTAAAAAGGGGAGGCATGAATAATTCACCCCTTGTTCATCATATCATCAAGAAATAACCACAAAAATGGGCACCCAGCAGCCCCTGGGGCTGCTCTGTCTGTGGAGTAGCCATTCTTTTTGTTTTTATTTTCCTGATAAACTTGTTTTTGCTTTGCACTGTGGACTCGCCCTGGATTCTTTTTTGCGTGAGATCCAAGAACTCTCTCTTAGGGTCTGGATTGGGACCCCTTTCCTGTAACACCACCACACTCTCTCGAGTAGCTGGGACCACAGGCATGTGCCACCACACCTGGTTAATTTTTAATTTTTATGTAGAGATAAGTTCTGTGTTGCTCAGGCTTGTCTCGAACTCTGGGGCTCAAGTGATCCTCCTGCCTCAGTCTCCCATAGTGCTGGGATTACAGGTAAGCTACTGCTCCTGACCAAATTTTATTGATTTTTTTTAAAACACTGGCTTCTAAAATGACTTGTGATGGGATGCTATCATCTTTTAGTTTGCAGCCAATGCTCTAGAAGTCCTGGAGGAAACTCTGTCATTAGGTTAGCAAGTTTCAAGTTTAGTTTCTATTTTCCCAGCCCACTCTCTTTTTCTCCATTTAAAACTGCTCAACTATTGATAGGCCATTGTAAAGCAGTGATTCAGAGCTCTGGAGTCAGATATAACCAGTGTCTACTTTCATATTTTACTAGCTGTGTGACTTTGGGCAAGCTATTTGACCTCTCCGAGACTTAATTTCTTCACCTGGAAAAGGGAGAAAATAATAGTATTGCCTTTTAGGATGATTGTGAGAGGGAAATGAGGTAATACACGTGGAAAATTAGAATGAGGGTTGAGACCTAAAGATATTAACTGTTATTATTGTAGAGTTAGACAACAGTGAATTCAAGTCATTCCACAGGAAAGAATCCAGACTCATCACAATAAATGTTCTTTTGAAATGTCTTTAAATTATAGACTCCAGGAGAGTTACAAGGTGTCAACCTCCCATTATCTCTTCTAAGCTCTGTCCAGTGGGCGCTATACACAACCATCGCTAGACAAATGAAAAATAATGCTTCGATGACACAGAAGAGCAGCCTGCTACCTCCCAAATCCAGGGCTCTCAGAAAAAAGCTGGAATGAGAATACAATTTAGATCCAAGCCCAAATTGGGATCCCTTTCTCCCTAAATTTCTAACTAGAGGGGAGCTAGTTTGTTAGTGAAAGGTTGGTGGGGCCACCACAAGAAAACACAGAGCTAGGCGCAGTGGCTCACAGCTGTAATCCCAGCACTTTGGGAGGTCGAGGTGGGCAGATCACAAGGTCAGGAGTTCAAGACCAGCCTGACCAACATGGTGAAACCCCGTCTCTATTAAATATACAAAAATTAGCTGGATGTGGGGGTGTGCACCTGTAGTCCTAGCTACTCGGGAGGCTGAGGCAGAAGAATTGTTTGAACCCAGAAGGTGGAGGTTGCAGTGAGCCAAGATCATGCCACTGCACTTCAGCCTGGTTAGACTCCGTCTCAAAAAATATAATAATAATAATAATAATAATAATAATAATAATAAAAAGAAAACACAAACAGGAGTTCTGCCTGGTGGGGAGGGGTGCTTTCTGCATGCAAATAGAAGAGAAATGGACCTGCAGTGCTGGAATGCAGATAATGAAAATGCAAGTAAGAGGGAAAGAGGCAATGAGGATATGCCATGCATTAGCAGAAGCTGCTAACATGATAATCTGCTGTCCTGATTAAACAGGCTCTCCCCTATCAGAGGAGGAGCAAGAAATGAAACTGAGAAAGGGTCAGAAGCTCTCTACCCAGAATCTCCTTACAAAGAGTGAAGGCGAAAAGGGAAAACAACTCTTTCTCTAAAAAAACCTTTTCATTCAAAGTAGTTTTGTGACCTTAGAAAGCCAAACTTGAATTAACATAGTGTTGCTAAGTAGAGACTTTCCTGCTGGGTCTTCTATAATGAGTAAATCCCATTCATTTGTACTTAGCATCACGCAGCTGCATAAGGGCAATTAATATGCTAACTCGAGTTAAAACAGTAGGTCTTCTTAAGAAGGCAAAACATCAAGGATTTCTTGGGTTTCTTGTATTTGCTTATGTGATTCTGAAATAGCAGAAGCTTTTTATTTGGCTCTTTTGTTTGTTATCTTAGGAATGCTGGTATGTGAAATTCCTTCCTTCCTTCCTTCCTTCCTTCCTTCCTTCCTTCCTTCCTTCCTTCCTTCCTTCCTTCCTTCCT
>NC_045450.1:19024094-19141684 GCF_002776525.5 Piliocolobus tephrosceles
CCTTCCTTCCTTCCTTCCTTCCTTCCTTCCTTCCTTCCTTCCTTCCTCTCTCTCTCTCTTTCTCTCCTTCTCTCTTTCTCTCTTTCTCTCTTTCTTTCTTTCTAATTTTTTGAGATGGAATCTGGCTCTGTTACCCAGGCTGGAGTGCAGTGGTGCGATCTCGGCTCAATGCAACCTCTGCCTCCCGGGTTCAAGTGAATCTCATGCCTCAGCCTCCCGAGTAGCTGGGATTACAGGTGCCTGCCACCATGCCTGGCTAGTTTTTGTATTTTGGGTAGAGACAGAGTTTTGCCATGATGGCCAGGCTGGTCTCAAACTTCTGACCTCAAGTGATCTGCCCACCTCCGCCTCCCAAAGTGCTGGGATTACAGGCATGAGTGGTGTGTGGAATTTCAAGGGGCTTTGCCAGGGAGTGTAATGCCACAGGTGACCCCAGCGAACATCTTTCCTTCTGTACTCACGTTGGGGGTTTCTTTCTCCACCCCAGAAGTGTTAATGGCTCATGTAATCGGGAGGTTCAGGAAAAGAATTTATCTGACTGTAAATGTTGCTCTTGCTTCATTAACCGTTTGTAATTTGTACACCCCCCCCTTTTTTTTTTTAAAGAAAGAGCTCTAATAATCTATTATGTGGGAAAGCTGTGATTCCCAAAAGTCCTTTAAAGGCCTCAATCAAAATGGGAGGAACTGCTCTCTCCCAGGGCAGCAGATGAAGGCTAATTGGGAGTCAGCTTTGCCTTCCTTCCAAGGTGGACAGAGTAGGACCATCTGTGGGGCAGAGTGGGACAGGTCTTCCAGCTCCAAATGTCATCAGCTGATGGACAACTAATCCGTTGCCAAAAGTAGCACTCTTAAGTCCTATGTCAATGGTTTTAAGGATCATTTGTTTTTGTTTTTGAGACAGTCTCGCTTTGTCGCCCAGGCTGGAGTGCAGTAGCGCGATCTTGGCTCACTGCAACCTCCGCCTCCTCAGTTCAAGCGATTCTCATGCCTCAACCCCCCAAATAGCTGGGATTACAGGCATACACCGCTACACCCAGTTGATTTTTTGTATTTTTAGTAGAGATGGGCTTTCTCCATGTTGGCCAGGCTGGTGTGGAACTCTTGGCCTCATGTGATCCATCTGCTCGGCCCCCCAAAGTGTTGGGATTACAGGCGCGAGCCACTGTGTCCGGCCTTAGGGGACTATTTCTTCAAAAGAATGCAATTTCAGATGCATGAGCTTTTCAAAGAGCGCATGCCTTGCATATGTCCAGAAGAGCAGATAATCTTATTTTCACCTCTCATTTGCTAGGCCATTTTTTTCTTTATGACATGCAGATAAACTTTAGTTTTGGCCAAAATATCATGAATTCTGAATTACCATAAAAACATCCAAATCAATGAACTGCTATGGCACAGCCACAATGTGACCCTGAGGTGATGGGAGGAATCTTGTCACTATGGGAGGTCTTTGGGTTTTGCAGCTTGATGTCAGGCAAGAACAAATGCTGTGGAGACACAGATTTGAGCTCCAGTCACTCCTCTGCTCCTTAAAAGTTATGTTCACTGGGGGTGATAAATTTTACTCCCTGAGCCTCAGTTTCCTTGATGAAGACAATACCAAAGCTGCCCCATGTGAAGATACATCAGCTTCAAAGACCTTTCTGTCCTAAGCTACATTACGTTCCAAACGCCCATAGCCCCAGCTCTGACAACATGACAGCTTGATAGCCTTGCTGAGAAGCCCGGGGAATCCCATGTCTGCTTCTCAGCCCAGCACATTCATCCCCAGTGAAGGAAGCCAGCATATGGTGTTCTTTTAATTAAGCCCCACATCAGTGCTGAGCTCTCACAAGGACAGAGTGTAGGAGGAGTCTCTGAAGTATGAGGCAGGTTGACAAGATGGGGGTCATGATGGATCTTTCCACACCAGACCCAATTTGCTTCTAACCACTTGGCACCCAGCCAGCATCAGTCCAGGCTAACAGGGGTCCCCATGATGCTTTTGTTTTCTCTGCAAACCAGAACCAACTTTTCACTCAAGGGAAGTCGATTCCTAAGGATGCCTGAGGCATTAATCTGCACAACAGGAATTGCAACCTTAAATGTTTACAGGGACCATATAAGAAACATAAGTGAGTGAAGCATGCCAGGATGGGAAGTAACAGGGAATAGAGGGGACTGAAGCAAAATGGAAAGCAAATGCCTAAGGAAGGAGATGGCTGATACTGAGGTCCCGGCACCTGTTGCTCTGGGGGAAATGGGACCCAGTGCAGCCCAGTGGTATGGTTTGGCTGTGTCCCCACTCAAATCTCATCTTGAATTGTAGCTTTCATAATTCTCACATGTTGTGGGAGGGACCCAGTGGGAGATAATTGGATCATGGGGGTGGTTCCCCCATACTGTTCTCGTGGTGATGAATAACTCTCGCGAGATCTGACGATTTTTCCCCTTTTGCTTGGTTCTCATTCTGTCTTGTCTGCCATTGTGTAAGACATGCCTTTCACCTTCTGCCATGATTGTGAGGCCTCCCCAGCCACGTGGAAACATGAGTCCATTAAACCTCTTTTTGTTTATAAATTACCCAGACTGGGGTATGTCTTCATCAACAGTGTGAAAATGGACTAATATACCCAGTTTTCTGACATGTTAGGAAAGCAGGCTTATCGTTTTACTTAGAGTAAATGCCGAAGTCCTGACAACAGCTTATAAGAGCCTTCAGAGTCTGTTCCCGCCCCCCCCCCCAACTCCCAGTAGCTCTACGACCACATTTTCTACCACTCCCATTCCACTTGCTCTTCTCCAGCCACTCTGGCATTGCTGCTGAAGTACCATTTACACTCCCATCTCAGGGCCTTTGCAAGAACTGTTCCTTCTGCCTGGCAAGCTCTTGCCCTAGACACCCTCATGGCCCATTCTTTCACCACCTTCTAATCTTTGCCCTAATCTCTACCTTCTGGAGGAGACTCAATCTAACTACCTCCGCCTCCCCCTCGCCCTCCAGAGCCCCTTTCGCTACTGCAACTTTTATGCCCCATGTCATCTCTAGTGTGTACCTGTCCCCAGCTGCGTGAGCCATATACTTAGGGAAAACACTGAGAATGCATGTACTTGGCACCCTGATAAGAGGCATTTCCTTCTTTTTCTTCTTTCCTTTCCCTCCCCCTTCTTCTTGTCTTTTCTTTATTCTTCTTTCATCTTCTTTGTCTTGGGTTTTATCCTCTTCCTCGCCTCCCTTATCCCTTGTCTTCCTCAAATTTCACAGAATCTTTTATAACAAGAGCCTGCACCTTCCTTTCCATCCCTTCCTGGGGCCTCAGTCCCTCCCTTCCTGTGCCTCTGCCCACATTACACCCCACCCCCAGAGCATCCAGCTGAGCAGGCTCTCTTCTGCTCCAAGACCCCAGTGACTCTCAACTTGCTGGTAGCTCAGTCTAATGGTCTCAGCCTAGTACTTGCGCCTCTCTTACCAACCTTCTCTTCCAGGACTCTCCCCACTGGCCAGTGAAGCTGGGCGGCACCCTGTCTGCTTACTAAGCCCACAAGGTATTCCATCTTCATCCGTTTATTCATGGTTTCATCTGTCTGAATGCTCGTCCTCCTCCTTCCCCTTCTGTCCAAATCCTCCCTGTCCTTCAAGACCCCATGGGTAGTATTGGATCTGGAAAGCCTTCCCTGGGTCACTTTGTAAACTACCGTGAGCACTTTATTTGGACAGCCTTATGGCCTTACCACATTCTGCCCTATGTGGATGGGGGACAGGAGCCAAGGGAGGCTCTGTGGCTGCCGTATTCCCATTTCTGCCTCTGCCACTTGCTAACTGTAATCCTGAGCAAATTGCTAAAGTTTTTTATCTCACTTTTGTCATTTGTGGAATGGGGCTAATAACTGCACCTACTTCCTAAGGTGGTGCCAATGAAGTAAATTAGTGCATAATGACTATTATGTTATGACAATTACGTGCTTGTGCCTAGTCCTTCTGACTGTTCTTTCTGTACAGGATCCTGATCCAATTCATCTGTATGAGATGTGTGCCCAGCCCAGCGCCAGGCATATCACAGGTACTTAGAGCATGTTTGCTGAAGGAGCAGGCACATAAAAATGCATGTTTGCCTTCCAGACAGGGTCTTAGTACTTAAGGGAACTTGGACTCCATGGATGTGTAATTGCCCGATGGGTTCCTTCTGCTCACTGCACAAACAAAATCAGTTCACTGAAACTGTGCCATTGTAGCAGAGAGAGAGTTTTATTAACACGAGGCCAGCCACGTGGATGGAAGATGGTGTTATTACTGAAATCAGTCATTTTGAAGGCCTGGAGGTTAGAGTTTTTATGGACAGTTTGATGGGCAGGGTGCTAGGGAATGGGTGCCACTGATTGGTTGGGGATGAAGTCATAAGGGTATGGAAAATGGTCCTCACGTGTTGAGTCTGTCTCTGGGTGGGACTACAGGACCAGTTGAGTCATGAATCTGTATGGGATCAGTCTGAAAAACATCTTAAAAAACCAGTCTTAGGTTCTGCAATAGTGATGTTATCCATAGGATAAATTGAGAAAGTCACACATTTTGTGACCTCGGGCCACATGACTTGCAGAGATCATAGAAACCATGCCTATATTTTAGCAGAGCTCATGGTCATCTCATGATCCTAATCTTGTGGCCTTTCATTAGTCTTCCAAAGACAGTTTCAGCCCCAGAAAAAAGAGAGGATTAGTTTGGTGGGGGGATACTATTATCATCCTTGTTTCAAAGTTTAACTATAAACTAAATTCCTTCCAAAGTTGGCTTGGCCTATGCCCAGGAATGACCAAGGATGGTTTGGTGGTTAGAAGCAAGATGGAGTCAACTATGTCAGCTTTCTCTTACTGTCATAATTTTGCAAAGGTGATTTCAGATTGACCCTGGAAGTCGTTCTCTTGATTTGTTTGTTTGTTTCTTTCGAGAAGGAGTCTTGCTCTGTCTCCCAAGCTGGAGTGCATTGGCATAATCTCAGCTCACTGCAACCTCCGCCTCCCAGGTTCAAGCGATTATACTGCCTCAGCCTCCCGAATAGCTAGCATTACAGGTGCACGCCACCATACCCAGATAATTTTTGTGTTTTTAGTAGAGACAGGATTTCACCATGTTGGCCAGGTTAGTCTCGAACTCCTGACTTCAGGTGATCCACCCGCCTCGGCCTCCCAAAGTGCTGGGATTACAGGCGTGAGCCACTGTGCCTGGTGGAAGTCATTCTCTTGAGCTGTGAGATTGAACAATCATTGAGAGTATGAGCTCTACAGCCAGATGTTCATGGTCCAAATGCAGGTCCTGCCACTTCTCAGCTCTGTTCCCTGGGTGCCAGGGCTTCTTGTGCCTCAGTTTCTACATCTGTAAATGGGTGGGTTAAAATACCTATCTCATAGGGCTGTTGTGAGGATTATAAGAGTTAGTTCTTGCAAAGGCCTTTTGGACAATGCTTGGCAATCTAGTGAGCAGTCAGAAAATATGACCCATGATTGTTTGTTTCTCTTGTGTATAAAATAAATGTGTTGATCTCAGGGCTTCACACCCCATCTCCCATCCTTCCTACACACACACACACACACACACACACACACAGACACACACTCCAGAATGGGAAACCCAAGGAGGGAGCATGAGACTCCAACCCCTTTGGCAGTAGTAAAGGCAGATATGACAGCTAATTACCTCCTGCCATTATGGATTCTGCCCCAGCTGCCTGGCTCAGAGATTCTTTTCACAAGATGACGGAGGTGTCGCGAGGACATCCGGGCATTACTATTCAGATGGTACAGTGGACTAGTAAATCATCGTACTGGCCCTGAAAAGCCTCTTCTCAAGTGACACTTTTCCAGGAATCTCAGTGACTCATATTTCTCCATGATGCCAGCTGGATGATGGAGCTATGGGTGTCCCCCCTTTCCCCTGGGCCAAGGGTGTGGGGCAGGAGTTTGCAGTCCATTCATCCAGGGCTTCAAATATTTCTTTGTCTCAGCTGGCTAAGGGAGCAATTTATATCTCTGAGGATGTCTGCCTAAAGCAAGAGCCAGCCTACTCTCTCTCCTTGGTTGTTTGGAGATAAATAAATAATAAGGAGAGAGTTGTCACACAGCAGACAAACTGAAGCCAACTTCTTGGAGCCTGGTGGGAAGGAGAGAATGATAAACCCAGGAGTGAGAACTGGCTGGGAAAATCTGCATCCTAAGGAAAATGCTTGTGGATTTCATGTGAATTGAAGCTGTCAGCTTTCACTTTGAGTTCCCAAGCCTGGGCGATAGGAAGGGAAGATGAATCCTTATGCATGCTTCCCTGGGTGGCACGTTTCATCTTTCATCTCATTTGATTCTCACAACATAAGTTAGAAGACACTCTCCACATTTAAGAAAGCAGAAATGGAAGCTTAGAGAGGTTAAGTGACTTGCCCAGGGTCACACAGCTAATAAATAGCATTCGAATTCAAATCTACATTTTGAAACCATTTTCTGTTGCCAGAGGAGCCAAAGAAAAGAAGGAGTTACCACATCTAGATCCAGAAAACTAGGATATGTTGATGCTTCCTCCACTACTGGTGCCAC
The DNA here is from genome assembly GCF_002776525.5 of Piliocolobus tephrosceles. Classification (NCBI taxonomy): domain Eukaryota; kingdom Metazoa; phylum Chordata; class Mammalia; order Primates; family Cercopithecidae; genus Piliocolobus; species Piliocolobus tephrosceles. The sequence goes on from NC_045450.1 coordinate 19,030,652, forward strand.
TATCTGACTTCTATTGAGTATTTTTTATGTGCACCACACACAGAGCACTTCACATACATCATTTCATTTCATCCTCACATCACTCCTATGAAGTGGACATTAGTATGCCCATTGTACATCTGAAGAAACAGAAGCCCAAAATGGTGAGGCAACAAAGCCCAGTTCTGTTTGGATTCTTTCTATTGTGTCATACCCACTTTTCCCCCTGTTGGTTAGAAGCTTTTGGGGAATGTAATATCATCTCTGCTGTAGTAGGATGGAAGGCTGCTTAGCACAGGGCCAGGAAGAGCCCTGGAGTAGCCTACGGAGCAGTAGTTTTCCACATTGTTTCATGTCATGCTTCATGGAAGTCTAGTGGTCCATAGAGGTGTCTTGGACCCCGTCAAACAGAGAATGACGGGGATACAGCAGAGCTCTGAAGTCCGGGCATTACTATTCAGATGGTACAGTGGACTAGTAAATCATTGTACTGGCCCTGAAAAGCCTCTTCTCAAGTGACACTTTTCCAGGAATCTCAGTGACTCATATTTCAAAACAGCCAAAGCTGCCTCTCCCTCATCTGTTACACAAACTGGGTTTCGACACCCCATTGCAATTGGGAAAAGCATTCTATAGTATTGCATCATTGCAGGATGGAGACAGACAGCCCTGGTTCAAATCCCTGCTCTGCATTTACTAGCTTGAGCAAGTGACCTTGGGCAAGTCACTTAATCTTTTTGTGCCTCAGTTTTATCGACTGTGTATTAATCAGAGTTCTCCATAGAAATGGAACCAATAGTGTGTGTGTGTGTATATATATATATATGTGTGTGTGTGTGTGTGTATATACACAGACAGAGATTTATTGTGAAAGATTGGCTCACATGATTATGGAAACTGAAGATTCCACAATCTGCCATCTGCAGGCTGGAGATGTAAGAAAGCCAGTGCTATGGTTTCAAACCCAGCTTGAAGGCCAATGGTATAAGCCCCAGTCTGAGTCCCAAAATCCAATAAGTAAGAGCTGTGTTGTCCGAGGGCAGGAAAAGATAGATGTCCCAGCTCAAGAAGAGAGCAAATTCACACCTCCTCCTTCTTTTTATTCTATTAGACTGTAAATAGATTGGATAATACCCACCCACTTTGGGGAAAGCTGTCTTCTTTACTCAGTCCATTGATACAAATGCTAATCTCTACTGGAAACACCCTCACAGACACATCCAAAAGTAATGTTTACCAGCTACCTGGGCATCTCTTAGTCTAGTCAGGTTGACACATTAATTTAACCATCACAAACTGTAAGATGGGGAAGATAATAAAAGAGCCTACTTATGGGCTTTTGAGAATTTAATCTCATGTCCATGTAACTGTTCAGCCTGGAACATACACATTGTCAATAAATGCTAGTTCCTCTCCTCCCCTGTAATTTGCTTTACTTAATCCAAAATGTTGCTTGGGACAAACACTCATTTTCCAAGAAGAATGGAAAAGGTTATGAATTATTTATCCATCCATCCCATCAACCAGCCAGTTGGCTTAACTAGTGTTTGAGTACCTACTGTGTGCCTGGTACTGTGCCAGGGGATTGAGTTGTAGAAGTGAAGTCGGGGTGGAGTGCAGAATGTTCTATGCTATCTGTTAATGCATCTGTCCATTTATCCACCCATCCATCCATCCATCCATCCATCCATCCATCCATCCATCCATCCAACAGATATTACATGTCAGGCAATGTGCAGTGACCCAGAATATTTCACATTATCCTAGGCTTGCTTTTAATTCTGCCTCCTTTCCCATAGTAGTTGGTCTTAGAAGTCTTAGAGGTTTTCTATACTAGTTGGTGCTAGTATATTACATGTCCTTCTGAAGAGCAGGGCAGGCCCAAACATGCAGTGGACAGACTGCCAATAGACAGGGTGAGGTATCAGCTACCTTAGTGGTTATGGATGTGGACCTCCATGATATATCATTTTGTTTTACATTCTGTTGTGCTGCTTTAATCTTGTTCTAAATGCCCTTCTAAGTATATTAATAGTGAAAAAAAAAAAAAAGAATGTATCCTAAACACAGAACATAGGGCATTTCCAATGAATGGAGACATATGAAGACTGGGATATGATCCCCATTACATTGCAGAGTAGAATTGTAGGTTTTGCAGGGTCTCTCTCTCTCTCTCTCTTCCTTTCTTTCCATGTATATATTCATATATGTGTGTGTGTGTGTGTGTGTGTGTTAGAGGCACCATCACATTGGTGTATGTGTATGCCTATGAATCAATGTATAAATGGATATACAAATGTGCAAAGGACTGCAGTGTGTGTATATTTGAATGTGAGTGCATATACATGAGTGTGGGTCTCATGTGCATGGATTGCTATGTAAGTGTGTGTTTCTATTTGAGCACGTGTGTTTATGTGTGGGTATGGGTCCATGAGCAGCTGCATACTCTTTTACATACAAGAGTATGTGAAAAAGACCACTAGTTGTCTGCCACATCCATAATTTTATTCTTCTATAGCAAGAAACTTTTTCTTAAATACATGGCTTCTTGGAATAAAGGTGACTTTCTGGTCTCCCTTGCAGTGAGGTACGTCCATGTGAATACGTTCTGCTCCATGGGTGTGAGCAAAAGTGATTTGAGCAACTTCAGGGTCATGTCTTTAAAGGGCGGGGATACCCTGTCCACATTTCTTCCTTTTCTTCCACTCCCACTGCGGGGAATGGCGGCATGAGGATGGGCTGTCTTAGACCAGAGTGTCAAGGGCAATACCCTGTGTGTGGAAGAACAACAAGATGAAAAGGTCCTTGGCCACAAGCACTCTGGAGCCTCCTTACTAACCCTGAATTGCTTATTACAGATTGTTTCATGAGACAATAATACACTTCATATTTAAAACACCTTCTTCTGGTTCTCAGTGATAGCAGCTACAGTAGCTGTACTAAGTTACATCTTAATACAATATGTGTACATGTGCGTAATTCTTAAAAAGTTAATTTCCTCCTTGTAGAGTTTCAACATCTCAAATTAGATATCTGCGTGTTATATGGCTAGAAGGGCTCTGCCTGGAATCTTACAAACTGACTTCTTTGGAAAGGGAAAGATCTGAGGTTGCAGTGTTGAGGACAGGGCTATAGGAACATTTGAGATGCTCAGGTGAGTATAAAAAGGGTTGTCTTCTAATTAGAGGTCTGATTATTGCCTCATGTCCTCGAGCAAGCCCTCCCTACCTCTCATCCAGACTTCGATTTCTTCACAGTAAAAGAAGGGAGGTGGGCTATATTATCCCTAAGGACCTTTCTTAGTTCAGTGGTTTCAGGATGGTGGCTTCCTTCTGCATTAGTAGGGATTCTCTTGGCTTCTAGCTCCTTTAATTTCTGAGCGTATTCCTAAGAAGATGTATCTACCTGGAAAGCAGGGGTCCTAATGCTTCAGGCTGGAGGCTATGGGAAAGAAGTCCTGCAGTCAGTCAGATGCATAGAGGCCCAGGGGCCTTTGGCCTCAGATGCCCTGAATAAATTTTTGAAGACTTGCAGGTGCATAGCTGCCTTAGTCAAAGATTATTTGTGAAACAGACATGACTTTGCTCCACAGTGCCAGGATACAGAAAACTTTACATTTCTTCATTTATCTAAATCAAATTAAATCTGGCTCTGAGCCCCCACCCACATGACTGATGAGAGGTGCAGAATCTGTCATCACTGGGCTGTTTCTCCCACCTCATGGGATTGTACCAAATCCTGAAGGTTATTTTGGTTCCAGGAGGGCTTTTGTCCTCAGCTGTTTGTTTTAGAGATACTCCCTACAGTGGCCGAGCTGAGTGAGCCGTGGCTCAGATTCAGAGACCTTCGTAGAGCCTGCAGGTCATGGTTCTTGGTGATCAACCCTAGGATCCAAGCATTACCCCATCAGAGGTTTACTTCCTTCAGGGCACTGCAAGGGAGAAGAACACATGTCTCCAGCACTCATAGAATCTGTCTCCCTCCACCTCTCAGTCCTAAGAACTCCAGTTCATTCCCAGAGTGGCACAATTTCTTCCTCCACTCACAGTACCGGCCCTTCCCTCCTCTCTCCTCTGTAGCAACTTCAGCTTAATTCCCCGGTCAGTCTGACCTGCTGACTGTAGACCTGGCTTTGATCAGAAGAGCTCATACAATTCAAAGATGCTGTGACATCTTATTCTTCCCTAAAAACTAGTCTAGGCCTGTGATTGGCACTGTCCCAGAGATATATATAACTTGGGCCACATAAATTTAAAATTTGCTAGTAGTCATTTTTAAAAAGTAGATACAAGTTATATTGATAATGTATTTTCTTTAACCTACTATATTCAAAATATAACCATTTTAACATGCAATCAGTATAACATTATTGGTGAGATATTTTACATCAATTTTTAGTGTTAAGTCACTGAAATCCAATGTGTATTTTGCACTTAAGCCACATTTCAATTTGAATGGATCACATATCAAGCACTCAACGGCCACATGTGGGTAGTGGCTACCATATTGGAAGTGTGATCTCAGAACAATAAAACAGAAACAAAAATGTAGCTCTTCTTCCAGCAGGTGAGGAGAAACAGAACATTACTTTTTCATCTTTCCTTCCCCTAGCTGAGAAATAAGACAGAAATTAATATCTTAGTAGATTATCTTGACACACTGGGTTACAGAGAAGAGAAGTCACTCAAAATACCTTAAGCAAATCAGGAACTGTTTTGGAAGGACACATAGGGCTGTCATGGAACCCTGGAATGGGAAATACAGTCTTTCAGCATCAGGAAAGTCAGTGGCATCAGAGGCAGATTTCTTCTATTTGAGTCTCTGTTCCTTTCTCCGGGGGTATAACTTTCTCAGATTTTCTCAGGCCAGAGAATGTCGCTTTTCTTTCTCTCTGTATAGGGCTTTACCTTTCTCTCGTAGATGGGTTTTCTCCATTTTCCACCTTGGAGGGCTGGTGGAGTGACTGCTCCAAGCATGGTCCCCTGGCTCTGAATTTACATACTGTACAAGTCTGATACTCAAAACTAAATCACCCAGCCTCTCAGTGAGTTCAGTTCCAGATTACTGAGGGAAATAGCTTAATTGGCTCATCTCAGCCAATGATTTGGCTTCCCCTGGTCAGGGATTTTTTCTTATCCAACCTCCTGTGTCCGGGCGGCCAGTGGGTGGAGTCCCTTACAATGGAAAGAACTGCAGCATCTCAACCTATGGATGAGGAGGCCGTTCTTAGAGAACAGAGATATGGGTTATTGAGTGCCCACAAAGAATCCACTTCAGTCATGAGTAAAGAGTTGGAACACTCAATGTTTATGGCTGCCATTTTTCTACCCAACAAAAATCTAGCAGGAACAAAATGGACTCCAGACTTCTGTGTTGGACAAAAAAATGGTGACATAAGTACTCCCATGTTCATATTATAGCAGCATTATTTTCAGTAGCTAAGAGATGGAAGCCATCCAAGTATCCATCAACTGATGAACAGCTAAACAAAAAGTGATCGATACATACAATGGAATATTACTTGGCCTTAAGAAGTAAGGGGATTCTTTCTTTCTTTTTTCTTTTGTTGATATGGGGTCTCACTATGTTGCCCAGGCTGGTCTCGAGCTCTGGGCCTCAAGTGATCCTCCCACTTGGGCCTCCCAAAGGACTAGCTAGGATTTTCGGATTAAGGGAATTCTGATACATGCTATAACGCAGAGGAATCTTGAGGACGTTATATGCCAAGGGAAATAAGCCAACCACAAAATAATAAATACTGGATGATTCCACTTACACGAGCAATCTAGGGTATTCAAATTTATAGAGAAAGAAAGGAGAAAGGTGTTTTCCAGAGGCTAGGGGAAGGAATGAATGGGGAGTGATTGATTAATGAGCATAGAGTTATGGTTGGACATGATGAAAATGTTCTGGAGATGGATGGTGGTGATGGTTGTGCAACAGTATGAATGCACTTGGTGCCACTGAACTGTGCACTTAAAAATGATTAAGATGGTAAGTTTTATGTTATATGTATTTTAGTACAGTTTTAAAAAATGTCAGCTGGACTCCTAGCTCTATTTGAATGAACTGGTCGTTGGCTAAGGGGAATTAGGAAAAAGCAGGCCTATTTATTTTGAGGATTTTTCACCACTGTCACAGAGAAAGAGGTGTCATTGGGTCACATTTGAGGTCATTAAATCTTTGCTCATGGTAAATTAAACACAGGTGTTTTCTTTGCCTTTTTTTTTCTTTCCAATTCTAAGGCTTATTTTTGTTTTTGAGACAGACTTTCACTCTTGCTGCCCAGGCTGGAGTGCAATGGCACAATCTCAGCTCACCACAGCCTCTGTCTCCTGGGTTCAAGTGATTCTCCTGCCTCGGCCTCCCAAGTAACTGGGATTACAGGGGCCCACCACCATGCCAGGCTAATTATTTCTAGTATAGGTGGGGTTTCTCTATGTTGGTCAGGCTGGTCTTGAACTCCCAACCTCAGGTAATCTGCCAGCCTTGGCCTCCCAAAGTGCTAGGATTACAGACCTGAGCCACTGTGCCCGGCCCAAAGTCTTCTTTATAAGCAGACAGGAAGTCTTGGTGATAACATATTTTACACTCTAGGTTTAACCAAAACATAACTGTGCTTTGAATGGGCACTCTTAGAAGGGAGAAAATATATTAAATTATAAATCTTTGCAATTTTTTTCTGCCTTAGGCTCACCTTACTCACTCTCTTTTCTTGTATCTAGGTGACGGTAGAAAAGGAAGACTTGAGGAAGCCAGAAGTTTGAGCCTGAGTACGGAGAAAAGAAAAAACAGAAAGATTGCAGGGGGTTGATTTATGAGGGGACGTTAGGGAGCACAGAATGAGGAGGGAGAGAGGCTGGAGAAAGGATTTTTGAGTTTTGCTATGCATTATGAAAGTCTTTTCCCCTTTGTTATTTTCAGCAGAAACTGCAGCAAAGATGTAAATTGCCTTTCCTTTACTATTTATTTGAATGTCATAAGGAGATGAGATAAGGCACAAGGTGACAAGGCTGTATGTGGCTCACGTCTGCACTCCCAACATCTACAATACTGTCTGCCCGACAGTTTTAGCTGAGTCCGTTGAATGTGATAGAGGAGACAATTCTAGGCACCGTCTTTAGGGTCTTGTCCTCATCAGCTCCTTTTTTCCCCATTGTACCACTCAGCACCTTGTAAAAGGTCCTTCTGAAGTGATCAACCATAAAAAGCAAAAGTGATCCACTTCATGAGGGGAAATACGGCAGCAATTATCGCTTTATGTCATTTTGGAGCTCTGCAAAAGAGCTGGAGCAAGGAAAGATAATGGCGGTGACAGAAATTATGTCGAGAAAAGCTGTATATCACTTCATTTAGTGCAGGGGGGAAGTCAAAATGTTCATAAAAGTCCATTTGGTCTGAAAGCAAATAACTTAAGTCATTCAAACTCGGTCTTGTTGGACTGTAAAGCCGCTGGCACTGTTTCGTAGAAAGGACTCTATAGAAAAATAAATTATATTTATTGAATTGAACTTCAAGTAATAACCCTACCACCTACTTTTTTTTTTTTTCTGGCCTTCCACATCCTATGAATTTTGATGAATTACAAAAAGTTCTATGGCAACATAATCACTTAAACAAAAAGCTATCCAGATAATAACACAAGCACCTTTAAACCAGAGAAAAACTCATTTGCCTCATAGGCGTGATCATTATTATTCTCTCACTGCTCTGGTTGCTTTTCCCCAAATAAAGTTCAAAGTAACAGCTTTTTGTTTAAGGCTCCAGATGTTCTTTAGAACCTACCATTCTTGGTCAGGTGCAGTGGCTCATGCCGGTAATCCCAGCACTTTGGGAGGCCAAGGTGGGCAGAGTTTGAGACCAGCCTAGGCAACATAGTGAGACCCCATCTCTACAAAAAAATTAGCCAGGCATGGTAAAACCCTGTCTCTACTAAAAATACAAAAATTAGCCAGGTATCATGGCACATGCCTGTAGTCCCAGCTGCTTGGGAGGCTGAGGCAGGAGAATGGCTTGAACCCGGGAGGCAGAGGTTGCAGTGAGCCAAGATTGCACCACTGCACTCCATTGCACACCAGCCTGGGCAACAGAGAGAGACTTCATCTCAAAAAAAAAAAAAAAAAAAAAAAAAAGAACCTACAATTCTAGTCAACAAGGGACTCCTCTAGCCCACCAGCGCAACTCTTGGATGTTGTGGGTTAGACTCCATTGACCTTTAAGTTCTGAATCTTGGCCTCTCATAGTCAAGCTTGCTGCTGCACTGGTCCAAGCCTATGCCTCCCTCATACAAAAAAAGATGCAGGAGCTTGACAGAGAAGCATCCTGGAACCATGCCAAACCATGAAACAACACATTCTTGGAATCCAATATAATTGCTTAAATCTTGCTCTCCTGATCTTGAGCTGTCTGCACTGCTTTTTCTGAAGAGTCAGCTCAGGTATCACTTCCTCCAGGGAGCTCTCTCTGATTTCACTCCCAAGCTAAGTTATCGTATGCATCTTTCCCATAGGCTCTTTGTAGTGAGCATTTGTTGAAATTCTGGATTCTCAGGATCTTCGATCTCCCCATGTTTGGAGAATTCATTCACTCACTCATTTGTTTGACAATATTTATTAAGGGTCTGCTATGTTCCAAGCACTAAAGATGCAGCGGTGAAAAAACCAGACACAAATTCCTTCCCTCTGGAACTTGAATTTGACAAAGAAGAGACAAACACATAAATAAATAGACATATAGAATTTGACATGGTGATAAGAGTCATGGAAAAAATATATCATGGGTAATAAAGATTCCAGGGGAGGGAGATATCAGGGTTTTAAACAGAGTGGTCTCACTGAGAAGGTGACATTTCACCAAGGCCTGCAAGGAAGACTTCCCCTTTCCAGAAGTTTTTTTTGGTGATGGGTGATGCAGTCTGCCTCTGACTGTAGAAACTCAACAGGTTAGATGCTTACCATCCCAGCATGCCTTGCAGCTGGAGTGAGGATGAGTCACCTAGCATAACTGAATCCAAAGATTGCTTTGGCATCCGGAAAGCTAAAAAAGGCTGAGACAGTGGAGAAGCCATTCTGGCACACCTGTGACAGCAACATGTGGGTTCCACGGGCGTGGGGCCAGGAATTCAGTGCAACTTAACATGTCTAGTGCTGGAGTAATGTTGTTAGACTCCAACAGCTACTGTACCCCAATTCTGGCTGTAGGGTCTTTACCACTGGTAGTTTTGAGACTGAGGTACTAGTTGCTGCTGCATCTCTTCTCCTGCTGTTTTATAAGCCTTCATCTTCAGGCTGTCTGGTACTTCTGTGAGTTCCCTGTATCTTTCCTGTACCTTCATTTTTTGGGGTCAACTAAGCTAAAATCGATTTTTGTTGCTTGCAACCAATAACGCTGACTAGCATACCCCCATTCCATCCTGTATTTGCCTCTGTCTGTGCTTCTATGTCAATGTGTGATGATGCCTGATTTACTTGTCTGTCTCTTGTTTATCTGTGAGCTCTTGAAGGCAGGGACTACACATTTATTACTCATCATGATGCCTCTAGTTTCTAGCCTGGTGCCCAGCACACACGAGGGGCTCAGTGTGCTTTTGTTGAATCTGTGAATGAACAAGAAAAGGAAGGAATGCTAGCAAGACCCCAACTTTAAGAAAAAAAAATTAAATTAGCCAGTATGGTGGCACATTCTTGTAGTCCCAGCTGAGGCGAAAGGATAACTTGAGTCCAGGAATTTGAGGTTCCAGTGAGCTATAATCATGCCACTCCAATCGTGCCACTCCAGTGCTGCAGTCTAGCTCTCCAGCCTGGGCAACAGAATGAGCCCTGTCTCAAAAAAAAAAAAAAAAAAAAAAAAAAAAAAAAAAAAAAAAAAAGGCATGTATAAATGAAACTTCTAAGTCCATGTTTGTTTGTTTTTTATTTTTTATTTTTTATGGCATCTTTACTTTCAGACAAAGTCTAGAGGCCACAGCTAACCTTGCCAAGGCAGCTCTGTCACTCATGTCTAGTGCCCATTTCTAGTGGCACACACACAGATTGAATATGAGTGCTTTTCTATTGCTGGTGAAAGCAGTTTTCCATTAAGGCGCTGCTGCAGAGCTTATTGCTTTTAGAGAGCAGAAAACATATCAAAATGAGCCTTGAATCTCGGTTCAAAAAGGGAAACTGGAAACCTACTGAATGCAGAATGAAACCAGGACATCTGGATGCTTGATGATCTTGGGCCTGTCATTACATGGGCCTCAATTGCTTCTGTAAAATGGGGAGACTGAGATTGATCAAGTTTCTTAATCAGGATATTATTGAAATTATGGGCTAGATAGTTGTTTGTTGTTGAAGGCTGTCCTGTGCATTGCAGAATGTTTAGAAGCATCGCTGCCTTCTACTCAGTAGATGCCAGTAGCAGTTCCCTGATTGTGACCAACAGTGTCCCCAGATATTACCAAATGCTCCCTGGGATATAAAATTGCCCCTTGTTGAGAACTGCCAAATTAGATGATATTTAAGTTAGATTACAAATTCTAGGGTTGGAGCAAGAATTGAGGCTTGTTCTTTGCCTTATCTTCAGTATCTAGCAAACACTCAATATATGTTGAGTGAATGAGAAGACATACATAGTTCCTTCCAGCTAGGTAACTTCTTTAGCCCCAAGAAAACCATTCTGATGGTAAGAATACTCATTTTCCATGTGACCACTCCTACTTGGATAATGCTTATCATTCCTGCATTGAAATGAGCTAAAGCATTATTCGAAAATGATTCTATCAGCCATCTTTGGCAACAAAGGAGTGATTTTGTTTGTCAGGGAGGGTCCACTCAATCATGATAGCTATCTCAGACTATACCCCAAAAAGATTAACTCTGTATTTCATGGATATGGCAGAGGGTTAGTTGAGAAAACTGAGTCCAAATTTTGGAATGAGGATTGTACAGGGTTTATTGTTCAGTTAGCGTAAGATTATATATAATGGTTATGATTATTAATTTACAAATTCCTAAATTGTTCATTAGCTTTTGCTGTGTGTGGTTAAGAAAGTGGTTCTTCTTCCAGTCTATCTAAGACTTCTCTTATGTTTCAGATTCTACTTATCTGTTTCTTGGCATCCTACACTGTCTCATAGGAATTGCATTGACTATGTATATTAATTTAGAGTGTATTGCCCTCTTAACCATATTAAGTCTTTTGATCCAGGAACATGGGATGTCTTTCCATTTATTGAGGTCTTCTTTAATTTCCTCCAGAGAAATATGTTTTGCACTTCTTTTCTTAAATTTATTCCTCAATACTTTATTGATGCTGCTGCTGTAAGTGGAATTATTTTCTTAATTTTATTTTCAGATTGTTGCCAGTGTTTCAAAATACAACAGGCTTTTGTATATTGAGCTCATATCCTGCAACCTTGCTGAAATTTTTTATTAGTTTTATTTTTTAATGGATTTCTTAAGATTTCCTTTATCAAGATCATGTCATCTCCAAATAGAGATAGTATTATTTCTTTTTTTTTTTCCCAATGTGGACGCCTTTTATTTTATATTTCTTACATAATTGGCTTGGCTAGAATAGAGTAGGATAGAATAGAAGACATGAGGGCAGACATCCTTGTCCTGTTCATAATCTTAGGAGGAAAACATTCAGTCTTTCAATATTAAGTATGAATTTAGTTGTGACTTTTTGTAGATGCCCTTTATCAGGGTAAGGAAGTTCCCTTCCATTCCTAGTTTAATTAAATGTATTTCTTTTGACCATTATTATTTTTCATAGGGTCTCACTGTGCCACCCAGGCTGGAGTGAAGTGGTGTGATCATAGTTCCTGGGTCCAAGGACTCCTCCCACCTCAGCCTCCTGAGTAGCTGAGACTACAAGCATTCCACCATGCCCAGCTAATTTATTTATTTATTTATTTTGCTTTCAGAGATGGGGTCTTACTATGTTGCCCAGGCTGGTTTCAACCTCCTGGCCTCAAGCAATCCTTCTGCCTCAGCCTTCCAAATTGTTGGGGTGACCGGTGTGAACCACTATGCCTGACCCTTATGTTGCTGAGTGCTTTTATTATACAGGGGTGTTGAATTTTGTTAACTGCTTTTTCTTATCTATTCAGTTGATCATGTGGTTTTTGTCCTTTTTTCTATTAATAAGGTGTATTTACATTGAATTTTAGATGCTAAGCCAATCTTGCATTTCTGGGGTAAATCCTTCTTCTTTCTATTTTCTTTTTCTTTTTTTTTTTTGAGATGGAGTCTCACTCTGTCTCCCCAACTGGAGTGCAGAGTGGCGCTATCTCCGCTCACTGCAAGCTCTGCCTCCGGGGTTCACACCATTCTCCAGCCGCCTCCCCAAGTAGCTGGGACTACAGGCACCCGCCACCACACCAGGCTAATTTTTTGTATTTTCAGTAGAGATGGGGTTTCACCGTGTTAGCCAGAATGGCTTTGATCTTCTGACCTTGTGATCCGCCCACCTTGGCCTCCCAAAGGGGATAAATCCTTCTTGGTCATTGCACATACTCCTGTTTATATATTTCTGGATTCGATTTGCTAGTTTTGTTTGTTTGTTTGTTTGTGTGTTTGCTTTTTAGGAGTTTTACATCTATATTCTTAAGAGACATTGGTCTGTAGATTTTTTTGTGATATCCTTTTTTTGTATTAGGGTAACATTAGCTTCATAAAGTGAGTTAGGAATTGTTCCTTCCTCTTTTATTTTCTGGAAGTGTTGGTAAATAAATGGTATTAGTTATTCTTTAAATACTTGGTAGAGTTCATCAGGGTACCATCTGATTTTGAGCTTTTTTTGTAAGAAGCTTTTTTGATTGCTAATTCAATCTCTTTACTTGTTACAGGTCTATGCAGATTTTCTGTTTTTTTCTTGAGTCTAGTCTGTTTTTATAGATGTGGTTTTATTGGAATGCAGCCATACTCATTTATTTACTGATTTTTCATGGCTGCTTTCTTGTGACAATGGCGAAAAAGGAATAGTTGGGTCAGGGACTCTATGGCACATAAAGTCTAAAATAGCTACTGTGTGGCTCTTTTCAGAAATATCTGGCTGACTCTTCTTGTAGAACATGAGCTTTTCCAGGAGAGGGTATATTGCACAACAGCAAATATGGTTATATTTAATGAGCATCTTATAAGTTGAAACATGTGAAAATGCCATTTGTGTAGGTCAAAGTTGGTAAAGTATCGTTCCTTACATATGGTCAGCCTAATATAATTTACTGAGAATATGAAGGAATAAAATGGAGACTGTGTCCTGGAGGAACTTCTAGTGACACTCACATACACTCCTAATGTCAGTGAATGCTGTTATACAGGCATGAACCGAGTATTGCAGCACTACGGAGCAGCGAGTGAGTAATTCTTACCAGTAATGATAAGAGAAAGAGGCTGAATGCTGGAGAGGTCTTCAGAGACATGGCTGTGCTTCTAGCTGCTATGCGTTTGAGCTGCATCTTGTAGAATATGTAAAGTTTTATCAGGTAAAGAGAGGCATTTTTCAGCGTTTTCCTTAAAGGGTGGTGTAGTGTGGACTGACATTGAGCCTTAAGAAACCCATGTCTCTTTTCTGCAAACAATTCAGTATAGGAAAACAGTGGCCCAGAATTACAGGATATCAACGCTCGAATGAGTCTGATTCCCTAATTTTTCAAGTGAAGCATGGAGGTAAAGTGATTTGCCCAAGGTCACCCAGCAGTTGACTGATTATTCTGTTTTACTGCTAACCATCAACTCAAAGCTATTTCTATTAGATTACTTGGATGTGCAAGACAGCAGGTCAGAAAAATCTGCTGGGGGCTCTGGAGGCAGACAGACCTGGGTTTGAGTCCTGGTTCTGGCACTTCCTCACTGTTACCTGTTAGAGGGTTCATAAGCTTTAATTGCCTTATATGTAGTCAACATAGAATAGAGGTTCAGAACTCAGCGTCTGAGACCTGTCTCTCTGGGTTCTATACCAGCACCACTACTTACTAGGTGTGTGAACTTGGTCGTACTAACCTCTCTGGGTCAGTAATATGGGGATAATAATAGTACTTACCTCACAGAGCTATATGACTAAGTGAATTTAGGACTACAGCACATAAGACACAATAAATAGTGCCTGGGACATATAAAGTACTATACGTTAACATTATTATTGTTGTTGTTTTATTATTATTTTTTTTGAGGTGGAGTCTTGCTCTGTTGCCCAGGCTGGAGCGCAGTGGCACAATCTCGGATGACTGCAACCTCCGCCTCCCGGGTTCACACCCATTCTCCTGCCTCAGCCTCCCGAGTAGTGGGACTACAGGTGCCCGCCACCACGCCCGGCTAATTTTTTTGTATTTTTAGTAGAGATGGGGTTTCACTGTGTTAGCCAGGATGATCTTGATCTTCTGACCTTGTGATCCGCCCACCTCAGCCTCCCAAAGTGCTGGGATTACAGAACATTATTATTTTTGGAAAGATGATAAGACTGTTATAAGGATGAACTGGAGGCATTTAGGTAAAAGCATTTTCTAAGCTTATAAAACAATACAAGTATAATTTATTTATGTGAATTAAAAGAGTGGAAGCCCAGATAATGAAGTTGATGACTATTATTTCTTTTAAAAACATTTTAAAAAATGTTTATATATTTGGGAGGTACAAGTGTCGATTTCTTACATGCCTGTATTGTGTTGTGGTGAAGTCTAGGCTTTTAGTACCCATCACCCCAATAGTGAACATTGAACCTGATAGGTCATTTTTCAACCCTCATCCGCCTCTTGCCCTCTGACCTTTTTGGGTCACCAGTGTCTATTATTCCACTCTGTATGCCCACGTGTACCCATTGTTTGGCCTCTACGTATAAGTGAGAAAATGCAGTGTCAGTATTTGACTTTTAGTTTCTGAGTTATTTTACTCAGGATAATGGCCTCCACTTCCATTCATGCTGCTGCTGAAGAGATTATTTCACTCTTTTTTATGGCTGAGTAGTATTCCATGGTGAGATATATATATATATATATATAGATAGATAGATAGATATATACACACACACACATAATATAAAATTTTATATATATTATATATCATTTATATTTAATTATAAATTTTATATGTATAAAAATAAAATTTTATATATAATATGAAATATATAATGGTATATATACACCATATATACCATATAAATATATGTATTATATTTATACATTTTACCATAAAATATGTATTATATGAATTTACCGTATTTTCTTTATCCACTCATCTGTTGATGGACACTTAGGTTGATTCCATATCTTTACTCTTGTGAATAGTGCTGCAATCAACATATGAGTGCAGTAGCTTTTCGATATTATGACTTTTTTTCCTTTGGGAAAATGAGAAAAAATATTTGTGGGATTTCTGGATTGAATGGCGGTTCTATATTTAGTTCTTTGAGGAATATCCACACTGCTTTTCCATAAAGGTTTTACTAACTTACACTCCCACCAACAGCATATAAGTGTTTCTTTTTCTCTGCATCTTTGCCAACATCTGTGGGTTTTGACTTTTTCATAGTAGCCATTCTGACTGGTGTAAGACAGTATCTCATTGGGATTTTTCACATTTTTCTGATGAATAGTGACGTTGAGCATTTTTTTTTCATATGTCTGTTGGTCTCTTATATTTCTTCTTTTGAAAAATGTCTGTTCATGTCCTTTGCCCACTTTTTAATGGGTTTTTTTTTTTCTTGTTGAGTTGTTCGAGTTCCCTGTAGATTCTGGATATTAGCCCTTTGTTGGATGCATAGTTTGCAAACATTTTTTTCCCATTCTGCAGGTTGTCTGTTTACTCTATTGATTGTTTCTTTTGCTGTGCAGAAGCTTTTTAGTTTAATTAAGTCCCATTTGTCTATGTTTGTTTTTATTGCATTCACTTTTGAGGACTTGGTCATAAATTCTTTGCCTAGGCCAATGTCCAGAAGAGTTTTTCCTAGGTTTTCTTTTAGAATTTTTATAGTTTTAGGTCTTCTGTTTAGCTCTTTAATCCAACTTGAGTTAATTTTTGTATATGCTGAGAGATATGAGTCCAGTTTCATTCTTCTGCATATGGCTATCCAATTTTCCCAGCACCACTTATTGAAGAGTGTGTCTTCCCCAGAGTATATTTTTGTTAACTTGGGTAACTATCATTTCTTCGAGCCTTACTGTGTGGCAGGGACTTTACATACATCATTTAAGTGCCAGAATAACCTAGAAGATATTATTATTTTTTGCTGACAAGAGAGGCAGCAAGGCAGAGGATAGTAGGGAAATTCACAACCCTGGACCCAGGCTGTCTGCAACTGAAGCCTGACTTGGTTGCTTACTGGCTATGGGAACACAGGTGAATAACTTAAACCCCCATGCCTCAGTTTCCTAGACTATAAATAAGGATGTTAAAAATAGTAACATCTACTTCATAGGCTGTTCTGAGAATTAAAAAAAATAATTTTGTGAAGTGTTTAGGATGGTATATGACATATAGTAAGTGTTACATGAGTGTAAGTGAAAGAAAAAGAAAGAAAAGAAGGAAGGAAGGAAAGAAAAAGAGAAAAGGAAGAAAGAAAGAGAAAGAAAGAAATAAAGAAAGAGAAAGAAAGAAAGAAAGAAAGAAAAAGAAAGAGAGAGAGAAAGGAGGGAGGGAGGAAGGAAGGAAGGAAAGAAGGAAGGAAGGAAGGAGAAAGAAACAAAATAACCTAGCACTAAAGAGATTAATTAGTTTGTTTACAACACCTAATATCTGCAGGGGTTGGGATGTAAAAGCAGGTCTGTTTGGCTTCCCTCTGAAACCTGTATCTCTTCTGCTGAACCAGGCTTAGAAGAGGCAGGGACAGGAGATGTGTTTTAGGAGGTCAGGCAGAGCCAATCCCCCAGGCTTTCAAAGGCAGCATCTTGTTCCAAATGAATGATCAGAAAAGCCATAAAGCATACGTGGTGTTCAGAAAGGATAATTGTCAACTTGAAGCTAATCCACTTCACATCCAGCCAGGGTCTCTAAAGCCACTTGGTGGACAGGTCCTTCCTCCACTCCATTCCAGTCAAAGACTTGCTGTGCTAGAGCTCGAAGCTCTTTTTCCTCTCCATTTGGCAATACTTGGGGAGCTCATCCAGGGGCTCGGGGACCTCAGGGCCTGTGTCTAGAAATCACAAACCACAGACAGATATTGGAATTCTTCCTTCACTGACACTGTCATGTTTTCTCAGGGACATTTCAATTTTCCAGCCTTTAGCTGCTCCCTGTGAGCTGAGTGAGGGTTCTATCTTGGCAGTGTGGGGCTGGATCGCCTATTAAAGTCTTCATTTGTGCTTTGTTCTCCTGGTCCCTATCTCATTGAATTTAAGATGCTATTGATTTTTAAAAGGCACCACTGTTTTATATTTCACTAAGAAAAAACAAAACATACTACCAATTAACCTATGACACAAGGGAAATGCACGTCTCAGAATAAATAAAATGAGGTGTTTTCTGACAAGTCAGCCAGTTCTTTGTATGTTTTGTCTGGAAGGTGAACCTCCTTCCTAACATTTGGTTCTGAAAATCAAAGCTTATTAAGGAAATAATGTTAGATGGGTCTTGAAAAAGTGAGGATGAGGGAGACAAGTTCTTCTGGGAGCTGGAGCAGATGTAAGAAGCACAGAGAGAAGAGAAAAGTGAATCCTTCGTCTAGGAAGATAGACAAGCCCTGCAAGGGGTTGGATTCTGTGGTTGGCTTCCTCATAAGGGTGTTAACTCACCTCCGTGAAGGTGTACTTAGGTGCTGGCTTCCATTCTCCACTGAGGCTCCCACGAGCAAGCAAAACTCATCAGCAGTAGAGCTGCCTGACTCCAGAGGGTTAAGTGACTTGAGATCACTCAGAGTATTCGGCACTTTCTAAGAACTTTGAGGCTCTTTCCTAGTCCTTGAGAGTGGGAAGAAGCTCTGATAATAACTAGGATTGAATTTCCTGACTGACCAATGGGATGAGGATTAAAGCCTGGGATTAAAATTTAATTCAGAGAAATAAAGTACTGTGACGCTTTTGTCCATTTAGTTTCTAGAACAAGAGCTAAATTGACATCTGTATCTGTTACAGGTCTGTTACATATGTTTAAGAATTCTTTTACAGACAGGGTCTTTCTCTGTTGCCCAGACTGGAGTGCGATGGCACCATCATAGCTCACTGCAGCCTCAGCCTCCTGGGCTCAAGAGACCCTCCCACCTCAGGCCCCTGAGTACCCGGGACTACAGGCGTGCACCACCATGCCCAGCTAGTGATTTATCATTTTAGGGGTGCGGGCTTGCAATATTGCCCAGGCTGCTCTCAGATTCCTGGCCTCAAGCCATCCTCCCACCTTGGCCTCCCAAAGTGTTTAATTACAGGCATGAGCCACCACACTCGGTCCTAATTTTTTTTTTTAATTGAAAACCTGCTCTGGGTGGAAATAATCCTTGATCCCAGCCCCAGTTCCCCCAGAATTTTCTGTGTGGCTTCATTGGGTTTCACCTGGTATTTCTCATCATGACGCTATAGGTATCAGGGCTGGGTGAATCCTGCACACTGAAGATGGTTTTGCCTATTGTTTACCCTCCCATGGTCAGTGGTGTTCCCTTGGTCACTGTGAAAACATAAAATGCTCCCCACATTTCCAAATGACTCTTATGGTGAAGGGTGCCATTTCTGAGGGAGAGCCACTATAATGGCCTACAGCCATGGCTTTGCTGAATGATGTGAGCCACTCAAACTCTCTGGGCTTACATTTCATTCATCATTGCCACTGTCATAATTTAAGGATAAGTTCTTTTCTTCTTAGGATAAGTTTTCTTCTTCTCTCCCTCCCCTTCCTTCTCCCCCACCCTCTCCCTCTCCTTCTCCTTCTCCTTTTCCTTCTCCTTCTCCTCCTTTCTTTCTTCTTCTTCTCCTCTGTTGGCCAGGCTGGAGTACAGTGACACGATCTTGAGTCACTGCAACCTCCACCTCATAGGTTCAAGCGATTCTCCTGCCTCAGCCACCTGTGTAGCTGGGATTACAGGTGCCTGCCACCATGCACGCCTGGCTAATTTTTGCATTTTTAGTAGAGATGGGGTTTTGCCATGTTGGCCAGGCTGGTCTCGAACTCCTGGGCTCAAGCAATCCACCTGCTTTGACCCCAAAAAGTGCTGGGATTACAGGCGTGAGCCACTGTTCCCGGCAAGGATAACTTCTTAATAGGGCAGCAAAAAAGTGTATAAAACAAAGAAACAAACCCCCAAACAACCAGCTGCATAAAAATGTACTCTCTGAGGGTAAGCAGGGGAGAAATCAAATATATGTTATTAGTGATGCAATGGTTATTCTTAGAATTACTAAAAATGCAAGAAATTCTAAACAAGTGCTACTTATCTGGTTTCTGTTCAACATAATCAAGAGAACTGGGAAAAATAAACCATGATCATCATAATAAGTACTTAATTTCAGACTAGGGATCATGAGAAAACCACTTGGTTTGCTAAGGGCAAAGGGAATGAAAGGAAGTTTTCCTTATGTAGCATTTCTCTATGCCAGATACTACAGTAAATCAGGGATCTCCCATTTGATCTTCACTGCAATGCTAAGATGGGTGGTGGTGTTTGCATTTCAAAGATGAGCCAACTGAGGCTCAGGGAGATTATATCACTTGCCCAAGGTCATGCTGCTAGGAATGAGCAAAAACAGTCTTCGAAGCAAGTCTCCAAGACCTATAATCTTTTCATACAACACACTCCGCATGTCAGAGGAAGACATTTATTGAAGCAGCTTTCAAGGCAGCCTAGTTGGGAGGAAAATTCAAATTGTGGCTGTGGAGCCATCAAGGCAAAGAAGGGCTGAGCATAGGTCAGGTGAGCTGAAAACAGGAGAGCCAGCCTAGGGTCAGAAGCCAGGAGGACTGAGCTCAGGGTGGAGCTCAGTGGGAGGAATGGGTCAGAACCAGGCATTCATACTGAGCTTGTGTGTGTGTGTGTGTGTTTGTTTGTGTGCACGAGCATCCCTGCGCCCACCTCTTCCATATCACTTGGTTGGCCTGGATGCAAGAATGTGAATGGAGACTGAAAGGGGCCATGCAGTGTTGATGGATAATTGACTGTGTCCTCAATGTGCTTGCCTCTAAATGGAGATCCTCCTGTAAAGGGAATTCTGTTTGGGCTTCCCTTGCAAGTCCATTGAAAACGTTTCACATTTCAATGCTTCTTTACATTCTCCTCTAAAATGAATCTGGAAGGGCCATTTCATTCCAGCCCTATCAGATTTACTACTTCCTCCTGTGTAGCCAGTTAGCAGGATGCGGACAGTGCTCTGTTCTGGGCACCGGCAAGTCACAGCTCCATCCTTGGGACTGTCTGAGTTCGGTCTCTCTGCCTTTCCAAGGTTTCTGCTGAGGCTGCCTCCTTGAAAGGTCTAGTCTCCCTTTTGCATAGAACCTCTGCTTTCTGAAATCAGTGACTCTATTGTCTGTGCTCCAGCCATGCTGAACACGTTTCAGATATCCAGATGTGCTGGATTCTCTCAGGACTCCAGGCCTTTGCACTCCTGGGTCCCTCATCTTGGAGCGCTCTTGAATCTCTGCAGCCCTACGCCTGGCAGACTCATCCTTCAGATCTTAGCCAAGGTATTGCTTCCCTCAAGAAGACTTTCTGATGCTGCAGGCTGAGTAGGGATCAATGTTTATGCTCCCCTATAACCTTGTGCCCCATTTTATACAGCATTTTTTCATCACTCCCAAGTGGCAATTATGGTTGTCTGGTTACCTGTCAGTGGACTCTGTTAGGTAGTCAGCATTTTGAGGCTAGGAACTCTATTTCTTTTATTTGCCATGGGTCTAATTTTGCAGCTACCCAGTTTTTTGCAGCTACCCAGTTAGTTACTGACAGTACTGGCACTCCCTAGTTAAATGCAGGGGAAAGTTTCAAAAACCTCTCATGGGAAGAAGACTTGACTGAGACTGTCAAGGTGAAATGAATGGCGGCCATCTGGTTTCGTCTGATAAAACTAAAGGGCTCACCTTTTCTAACTAAGTGTTCTTCTGATGTTAGACTGACCATCTGCCCTTTTGAGTTATAAGAAATTACTTCTGTTGAAATTACACATATTCCTGGGAGGTTTAACCAAGTAATTTGATATGAGTTTTTCTCAGTCATCCCAAATTGGGCTGATCAGAGGGAGTACCAGAGAAGGTTTTAAAAAATACAAATGCCGGTTGGGCACTATGGCTCATGCCTGTAATCTCAGCACTTTGGGAGGCCGAGGCCAATGGATCATGAGGTCAAGAGATGTAGACCATCCTGGCCAACATGACGAAACCCTGTTTCTACTAAAAAATAAAAAAAATTAGCTGGGCATGGTGGTGCATGCCTGTAGTCCCAGCTACTTGGGAGGCTGAAGCAGGAGAATCACTTGAACTCAGGAGTCGGAGGTTGCATTGAGCCAAGATTGCGCCACTGTACTCCAGCCTAGCGACAGAGCAAGACTCCATCAAAAAAAAAAAAAAATCCAAAATGCTGGTCTCCAGTAACAGAAAGTAGGATTTAGTTGGACTCCAGAATGAATGGATCATTAGCATACTGAATACTCAGCCAGCCTTTTAAAGGAAAAGTTTATACCACCTGTAGAACTGTATATTCTGATGGTAGTTTACAGGATTGGATTTAGTTACAGAGTCCAGTTTGTCACAGATATACAACCAAATGTTATCTGAGGAAAAGTATGGATTGACTTAATCCACCTTCATTCCAGCTCCCTTCTAAAATGCTATTCTCCCTAGACAGATATACATTAAATCTCTCAAAGAGGGTTTCAGACTATCAGATGCACCTGAAACTGAAATTCGGCACTGAGTTAAGTAAGGAGGGAAGCACCCTTTTTGCTGGTGCAGCCCACAGCAGAGGCAACTTGGACTTACAGTTCGCAGATTCTTAGTTTGGCTAGCAGCTTCTTTGTTATGTTGGGAACAGAAATTCTTTTGGGGCTCAGTCTTGTGTTGATTTGAGATTCGTTACTAGAAGTTCAATCTAGAAGCTGTTTCTTCTGTTCTCTCAATGTTTCAAAAATCCATCAATGTATAAAGCAATATGCAAAACACAGAAATCTGTGCCTTGACTGACTGAAGCGGATTCTGCTCTCTGCAACCAAACCCTTGACAATGATCTGTGCGTTCTAATTCAAACCAGTCATTCAGTCTATATCACTCATAACTTAAGGCTCTTGGAGTTTAGTTCTTTCCTACAGAATCTTCTCTCCATAAAGTTTTTTTGTTGTTGTTGTCGTCACTTTAGCTATTTCCTACAGGAAGGATCTCTCCACAGAGTCTTGACCTGATTGTACCGTCCTCTCATAAAACCTAGAATATTTGCTTCCCCTGTTTCCCATTCTAGATGAACATCCATCAATTACTGATCGCTTCCCTTCCTACAGCTTTTATTCTTTTATCAGCGGTTAACCTAATGTCTGGCACAGCAGAGGTTCTTACAAACAACTCTTTAATGAATTAATTAAATAATGAATTAGTGACTGAGTGGATGAATGAATGAGTAGGGGAAGGGGTGATGCATGTCAAATGGCACCACAGTATCTGGTTCAGAGTAGGTGTTCAATGAATAACTAGAATAAAGACATGAACAAATCAATGAGGTGAGTGTAGTGTCTATCATGGTGCTTCAGTACACAGTAGATGCTCACTAATTTTTATTGAATGAATGAATGAATGATGTCTATATAATAGCTCACATAAAGCCTGGCCTATAAAATTTTTAAATAAATGAATGATAATTTTCTATATCTGTGTAGGTTCTTTTCTCCATGACCTCTACTTCCATTACTTCCCATTCACCTTGGCCAAGTTCTCATCTCTTGTCTTGGTGCCTTATTTGGTCCTAAACCACCCATCAATATCCATTCATCTGTCTTCCATCAGCCAACTTCCAGCTCATTCCCAGCCAACATTTTCAAGTATCCACATTTGCCCACCTTACAGAAATGGGGTGAATTATAACTCATACTCACCAGCAATATGCCTATTATTTCTTAGGCACCTACTAGTTGCCACTAGAGAAGTGCCATGTCCAAGGTTACACAGCTAGTAAGTGGCAGAGCCAGAATTTGAACATTGGTCTCTTTAACGCCAAAGCTGCTGTTCTCTCTACAATATGCTGATTATGTAGCTATAGAACATATGTGAAACAGATCACATTTGTATCTTAATGCACATACACCTACATCAGGGTCTTTTAGCACAGTGACATTCTGGACTGGATAATTCTTTGTTGTAGGGAGCCATCCTGTGCATTGTAAGACATTTAGCAACATCCTTGGCCTCTACCCACCAGATGTTAGTAGCATTCCCTCCATCTCAATTGTGACAACTAAAAATTTCTTCAGATTTCCCCACATTTCTCTTCGGGGAAGAATCTGCCCTGTTTGAGAGCCACTGATATACATAATAGAATAAGAAGTAATTCAGCATGTTTGCAAGGAGAGAAGGGGCTCAGAGATGGTGAGACCGTATGCTAGCCAAGACCTGGGTTTGGCCAATGAACAGATTGGCTGGGAAGTCCTCTCCAGGGATTAAGGTTAGCCTACATCTTGTCAAGATGTGGCAACACCATGTAAATTCTGTGCCCTAGAAGCTAAAATGAGGAACATCTGATCTCATCAGAAGCAGTGGGATGCGAGCTTCAGTCCTGCTACTAAGCGATTGTGTGGTCTTGGTTCAGTCTCCATCATGATGATAACAGATTATTAATGGCTTTTATGTGCCAGACATTGGTCTTAATGCTTCCTATGTATTTACTCATTTAATCCCTATGGCAATCCAATAAAATAGTTACTAAGATTACCACATTTTGTAGGTAAGGGAACTTGGCAAGAAAGGCTATGTTACAGCTAAAATTACACACGGTAGAGTCAAAATGAAAACACAGGCTCTGAAGTACTCATTTTATCTCTGAGCCTATTTCTACTGTGTGTAAAATGAGAGGTTGGATTAACTGATTTCATAAATATTTCCCTCTCTGAAAATTCCCGGATTCCAGGCAGTCATGAATACAACATGTATTTACTGGGCATCAATATATGCTGGACAGTAAGGGGCATGAAAATTCTCCAGGATTTTATAGTTCTAGAACAGGGGAGGTAAGACAAGCACGTTTTTATTTTTAAAAAGTAATTGTAATGGCCACTATTAACTGAGTGACTGTTAGATGTCACTCATGCATTGTACATTTGACCCGAGTTAGCTTTAGTCCTCACAAGAGCCCTGTAGGGTCAGGAATGGCTTTTCTCAAATAAGTAACTGGGGCTCAGAGAGGTGAAGTGACTTGCCACACAAAATTAGAGAGGTTTACAAAAAGTGCAAAGTGGGAGGCGAGTTTCTCATCTCAGGCTCAGATGGGCCACCCTTCCTCTCTGTCATTTAGCAAAGTGGTAGGAGGACAGTGTAAGCCCCAAATGCAGAAGGCTTGACTTATTTAGCTCTAAGACTGTTGACAACCCAGTGTCTTTCTTTCTTTCCTAAGAAAGTCCATGGAGGGACAGAAAGACTCTGGGTGGCTGTTGGATGACTGGAGAAGTTGGTAGCTCCGTCAGTAACAACAGCAAAGCGATTAGGTTCCAGGTATGGAATAGATGATGCTGCCCCCACCTGGAGTCCTTGGCCTTGGTGTCACCATAGCCACTCCATGTTCTATCCACAAACCTAGCATGATCCTTTTTCCATGCCTTGTTCATGTTCTTTCTTCAATATGGACACCTCTTTCCAATTCCTCCACCTCACTATCACCCCTTGACAAACTCCTACTCATCTTTTGTGACTACAAAGTCACCTCATCCCAGAAATCTTCCACAATTTCCCAGTTTAAATGGCAACTCCTTCTGTGCTTCCTTAGTTCTTAGTTTCTTATTTTCATAGTCATTATTTATATTTATGTCTTCTCCAGTCCCAGAGAAGTTCTTAAAAGGCAGGGACTTATGTTTTACTTATAAACACAAGTGCCCGGTTGATAATAGTTTGTTCCCAGTTGATAATAATATTCCCTCATTCTTTTGTAATAGTCACACGATATTTGTTGTGTACCATGCAAGCACTGTGCTAGGCTTTGTAGTAGATAAGTTTGTTCTGGAAGCTTTCCTGGAACCCACAGCCGACTTCAAGAAAAAGATCATCTAACAAAACTTGTGACACAGTGTTCTGAGTGGTCCATACAGGGCAAGAGGAGGGAGACTGTCTCTGCAGGAGCTCAGGAAGACTTTTCCAAAGAAAATGCTCCAGGTGGGCTTTGAAATGTAAATATAAGAGGGGACTTTTCAGGCAGACAAGTGGGTGGACAGGAGAGGCTTTCTAGGTGGAGAAAAAAGCCTGCACAAAGGCTGAGGATGAGAAACAGTGAGGTGAAGTTTGCATAGCATGAATGCAGGGTAGAATTTGTGCAGGGTGGCAGGGGATGTGGCTGAGGGGTGGGTACTGAGGGGACAGGGTGTGAGAGATTCTGTATGTCCTACTGAAGGGTTTGAGTTTATTCTGTTAGGTGAGATGGAATGTCTGCCCAGACTGGTAACCAGTCACTACCATCCCTGGGCAGAGCCTTGGCAGCCGTCTTTGTTGCAGGTTAGTCCACGTCCCTTGGACATGGCTGGTAGGACCAGGGATAAACATCTCCCCCAAACTGGACCAACCTCAAGTCTTCTCCCCCATGACTTGTAATTGGAGCTGAGGAAGAGTCAAGACATTCTCTTCTTGTGGCCAAGACTTGACATGAATCCCTTTTGGGCTTCTTATTGTGAGTGTTATAGGCTGAATTGTATCTCTGCAAAACTCACATGTTGAAATCTTATTCCCTAGTCCTAACCTCAGGACATCTTTGGAGATGGGATCTGTCTTTAAGGCAGTAATTAGATTAAACTGGATCATTAGGGTGGGTCCTTACTGAATATGACTGATGTCCTAATAAGAAGAGATTAGGACACAGGAGCACGCAAAGGGAAGACCTTGTGAAGACACAGCAAGAAGGTGATCACTTACAAGCCAAAGAGGAAGGTCTTAGAGGAAACCAACCCTGCAGACACCTTGACCTCTTCTTTGTGAGAAAATAAATTTCTGTTGTTTAAGCCTCCTAGTTTGCAGTACTTTGTATGACAGCCCTAGCAAACTAATTCAGTGGGTCTCTGGCTAACAATATTAACTATGTGGCTATCTTGCTTGTGTCTCTGCTCAGCAGCCCCCAGAGGACAGCCCCTCCTGCCACCTCACATTCACAATGATGATGTTCAGGCACCTGGTGGTGGGAGGTGGGGGCTACTTTCCTCCCTAGTCTGGGTACAAATTGCCTGCTGCTCCCAAGCTAATACATGCACACTGGACTCTGAGAAGAGTTTGAGCAATTCTATGCTAGGGTTAACCCAGGTGTGGTGGCTCACACCTATAATCCCAGCATTTTGGGAGGCCGAGGTGGGAGAATCGTTTGAGTCCAGGAGTTGGAGACCAGCCTGGGTGACATGGAAAGACCCCATCGCTACAAAGAAAAGAAAAAAGAAAAAATTCAGGGTTTAGGTGTTAAGTACTGAACTATAAAGTGCTGCCGACAGCTGGACCTTAGTTTGGTCATGTCCCGTGTGGATGCTTTCTCCTTGCCTAATGTTCTCCGTTTTCTCCTACCCTTCTCAATCCCTCTCCATTCTACCCCTCCCTTCAGAGTACTCTTGCTCTCCCACCTTCCCACCCATTTAGGCATCCGTATCCCACTCCAACAAAATCGTAAAGTCTCCATACCCACCAGTCCTTTCTGGTATCTGACAGTCAAGAACTCTTCTCTTGCCCCTTGGTTACCAATGCCTGTTGAGGGCAGTTCCAACTCAGGACCAGCTGGCCAGGCTGTCGGGACTGCCTTTGTCCTGTGGATAGATTGAAGCTTCTCCTTCTTCTCTGCATTTCTGTGGCTAATTTTTCCCCAGAGTATTCAAAATGAAACTGATCTCATCCCATCACCCCAAGAATTAATTTATTTCCAAAACACATCCCTGCCAAACACTCATCCTTCTGATCTGCATGAGAAGTTAATATTCCTCTTAGTAAGATGACTTTGCATTTATTTCTTGTAAGTTAATACCATGGCCCTATTATGTTCTCATTTGCCCCTTTCTTGATGAGAGTTAAATCATAAATCCACTTAACTTGGCAGAGAATGCGCACGCCAAGTTCCATTTGTATTGGAGGGCTAACTGGTCTCGTTTTACTTCAGACTGTATGTATAAGCCTAGAAATGGTGACATGGACGTAGTTGACCTGTCCTGGGCATGAAGGGGCACAGAATACTGAGAAGAAAAAGAATAATGAAGTAGACATCCAAGAGAAACAGAAAAGAGTGATGGAGAGATGGACTATGTCCTGAGTTCCAGGCAGTATTCTCTTTTGTTGCTGTTATTTCTTTCTGCAGCTTTCTTGTCCTTGGGTGGCTGTGATAGCTATTCCAGTAATCCCAGATGTACACTCCTCTTCCTATAGTAGTAGTTGAACCCCCAGTCTTCAGTGGGGTACATGGATGCCCAGATGAAAGACTACATTTTCCACTTCCCTTGCAGTTACGTGTGGCCATGAGGATGAATTGATGAGTGGCACTGATGTGTATGACTCCTGAGTTTTGCTCTTAAAGTGAAGCATTGCTTCCTTCACTCACCTTTCCCTCTTTCCTTGGGCTACATGGCAGATGTGTTAGTATTTCATAGGCCACTCAGGTGAGAACAATCTCTAGGCGTAGCAGAACAAGAAGATGGAAGGATCCTGGGTCCTGGACAAAAGGGACTCACCTCACCAGCCCTGGCCTGCTTACATCTGAACTATTATATGGGTGAGAAATAGCTAACTTGTTTAAGCCACTATATATTTGGACTCTGTTACATCACAGGGGTCTATATCCATCCTGATTTCTACAGGTGTTTTTTTGTTTGTTTGTTTTGTTTTGTTTTTGAAAAGCGGGTTTGACCACCATCTGTTTATCTCTTTCTTTCCTGAACTTAATCTAAAATCTAAAGTAAGAGAGCTCACCACTCCTCTCTTGGTCACTCACTCCATAAAAGTAGTATAGCTGGAGCTACTACAGCCATTCTCCCACTGGGTGAAGGCCAATGGGAATGGGGAAGACGACGGCAACACTCAGTGGTAAGCAGAATGAGAGCTAGAGGCACCTGACAGGTTCCAGTGGTACCTGAAGTAAATTGTACCTCACGCTTTCTGCAGTTTCCTGAAGTGATTGTACCTCATGCTTTCTGCAGTTTCCTGAAGTGGCTCACTAAATTGCATCCTTTTGGGATGAGGCTCATGGAGTTCCATTTCTTTCTTTCTCCATGCTACCAGGAGTCCTTACTAACTCCCATAAGCTATCGTAAATTCTCTCTGCCCTTATCTCTTCCTCCTGCTAAAGTTTGCTGTATTTCATTTTTATTGCTGGCTTCCAGTGAGTTCTAGAGTCTAAAGAAAGTCAGTGGCGGCTTTTAACAGGATGAGAGATGGGGTCAGTTTTCCTTTTACGATGCTCGCTCGAGGGTTCATGAAAGTTTTCATCTAATGCAGAGCT
The DNA here is from genome assembly GCF_002776525.5 of Piliocolobus tephrosceles. NCBI lineage: Eukaryota > Metazoa > Chordata > Mammalia > Primates > Cercopithecidae > Piliocolobus > Piliocolobus tephrosceles. Next base: position 19,059,161 of record NC_045450.1, read on the forward strand.
GAATTCCCTGCAACCAGGCATGAACAGAGAGGTCTCTGCAGGACCTTGTGTAGTTACCTAAGTTTCAAGCCTTCATCACTTCCAGAGTGGGATAATGCTTCTTGCACTCCCAAGATTCTTAAAGGCTGAGACCACAGCTGCTTCCCATTCCAAGAGTAACCTAAGAGTTCCTCTGAGGTAGGAGACGTGGGATAAAAATTGGGTACACATTTCAGAGGAAGACTTTGCACACATTTTCATTCAATAAAAGTTAATAAAGCAGGATGGTTAAGTAAAGTAGCTTACTCAACCTCCCATGGCTTATAAATGCTAAGTAGCACCAGACTTGAAAGCAGATCTAAACCTTGGCTTCCTCATCTGTCAAATGGTGTCAAATCATCTCCATTTCACCAGATTACTGTGAGATTTAATTGAAATAGTGTCCATTAAGTGATTGCTTTGGTAAGTTCTCAGTAAATGGTAGCTGTAATTATTTTTGTAATTATGATTATTACTAGACAACTCAATGGATGCTCTGGTCCTGGACTTGGGAAGTTGGATCAGAGAGATGGGAGGCAGGGTTTTCACACTACACAAGTCCATGCCTCTAATGTGAAGAGCATCCTCTACACACTGAGCTCTACTTTAGGGATCATCAGGACTGAGAGGAGATCGCAGAAAAGGAATCTTAAGGGAAATTGCACTTTATAGACTTTTCCCCAGGATACAACCATTTCTCTTTCCTATGGGAAGCAGATATTTGAGTTTTAGCTTTAGCGATGCTTTCTCCCTAAGGGGACCTTGGCTCTGCTTCTAGAGCAGAGGATAAGGGGAGAGGTCTGATGTGTTTAGAGCTGCCTGCAGATTCCTTGAAGCTATAGCTGCTCCCCCTCTGTGTTGCATCCCACAGTCTTCTCTGCAGCTGGGCCCACAGCAAAGCTTTAATTAATGCTAGAAGGACACCCACAGCTTCATTTAGATTCTTCCTGGAAGCTGAGGCAAAATCTCAAGTGCAGTGGGGGAGAATCTGCCCAGGGGTCATTCCTGTGCTGAAAACCTCTTGTGTTTCACATGGCCTTTAGGGAAAAGGCAAAATCCTTAGCATGAAGGACCTGGCACCATATAACAGAAGCTCCCACACAGTGGGCCATTGCACACTGGTAAATTCAAACCCTTCATAAAATGTCCCCCAAATTTGATCCATGTTTATATGGCAGTAGAAGTGAAGGCCCTCAAGGGGCATGTTTGAGAAATGGTTGATGGTCACTGTTAGGCAAATTTACAAGCTAAAGATGAATACTGAATTGTTTAGGAGAGGAAGAATTTTCAGAGGCAGTGTAAGAGAGAGAGACAAGATAGATGAAAGGGCTGGTAGGAATGAGGAACTGGAGAAAAGGGACAGAGGTGTTTAATGGAGCAAATCGAGCACATTTCATTGTATGGTATGCAACTTAATCTTCCTCTCTATCCTATTGCTGAATCTGGTGGAAACCATCCACTTTTTATCAATAGGATGTGGAGGAGTGAATTTATTCTGGGGGTCTGTTGAAGTGTTTACTTTGGCTTCCCCATGGGTGAAGGCTCAGCTTGAATGTTGCCCATGGGAGACCCCTTACACCTAGTTAGGTTTGCAATTTATTTTTGCTGCAATTTTGAATAACATGACAACTGTAGATATTCCAAGAGGAATATTCTTCTGTAGGTATACTGCAACATCAGAGGGGAATAGCCTCAGATTTAAGCTCCATAAAAGCAAAGCATGTTGTCTGCTTTATTCACTGCAGTATTCCTAATGCCTAGAACTGTGCCTGGCCTACAGCAGGTGCTGAATGAATAATGATTGTTCTGTGATCTGTTCTGTCTACCTCTCTTGCCTCTTTTCCCATCCTGCTGCACATCTTCTCTGCTTTAATACCACTGAAGTGATTCCAGCTCTTGGGATATGCCCCACTTTATAACTCATTGATTCATACATCCATTCAGCAAAAATATACTGATTTCCTGTTCTGTGCCAGGCATTGTGCTAGAAACTGGAGATACTTGCAGAGCAAAATGTAGAGTTATCTGACAGTCAGTGGAGACAGCATCATTCCAATAATTTTACACACACACACACACTTTATACAAATATAAACCTGCAGGCTAGGACAGATGCCAAGAAGAACGATTGTGCTACAAGATTAGATTATAGTAGGATTTGTTCTGGATTGAGAAGGTGATATTTGATCTGACTTCTGGAGGTCCACTAGCAACTAAAAGATTATCAGTGTGGCCAGAGTAGTTGAAAACATGTTTGCGTGTGTGAGGGTCATGTTCAGATATGAGATCAGATGGGTGGGCTGGGGCCAGGCCCTGCACAATCTTGCAAGCCATATTAAATGTTTTGGTCTTTATTCTAGAAGCAATGGGGAGCCATTGAAGAGTTTTAAGTGTGATAAAGGTGTTTGACATGATCAAATTTGCTTTATAAAAAGATCATTCTGGCTGCAGAGCTCTGTTGAGCTCCCTGCCACTGGTCCCTACCCCACAAGCCTTCCCTACCCAGTCTGGGGCCATGCAATTACTTAGTCGGTGGTGGGGACAGCCACAGTAGGTGACTGAAATCTCAGTCATGTATTTATTGACTCTTGGCTGCTGTTCATAATGAACTCTCAGCTTCCCTAGGGGGGCTGAGTAGATTTGCCAAGAAGAGGAGGAAAGGGTGGGGAAACTGCAAGGGGATGGATGTGGGGCTTGGTGTTCTGTTCTCACATCTGTCTCCCTCTATTGATGCCTGCTGCCACAATGATGTATTAGAATTCAATAAGCTTTGCTTGTCTTTTCCTAGAAACGGAAGGGCTGGCAGGGGGAGAGCAGGCCCCATGCCATAGTGAAGGGGGAAGCAATTCAAATGAATCATTTTATTAACTAGCAGGGGGAATCCACGGCCAATGTGAGGCCATTGCTATGTTATTAATCCCAGTTCTTATCCAGAATGTTTAACCTTGGTGATTCTAGGGGCCGTGAGACATAAAAACCCTAAGTTTAATAAGGCAGCTGGGCATCACAATCTCTTTGACTCCAGGAACAAGGATGGAAAGTCTTTTGCTTCCTCTGCTTGGGATGTTGACTCCAGGGGGGAAACAAAGTCTCAGGAAAATGAGAGGGACTGGCAATGCGCATATCGATCTTACCGCCCTCCTGCTCAGGAACGCCTGTAAGGATAATGATCTCTGCTGATGCAGGCCTTACCTTACACTTGACTTATGCCCTTATACAGAGGACATTCAGTTCAACCAGAATTGCTCTTCCAAAGAGAAAACTCCTTTTGTTGGGAACTCTTTTGGTTGGTGTTGAGGCTGAAGATTGTTTTTGGAAATACCTGCATGGATTTCCAGAGTTGTTCTGGGGAGGAGGGGAGGACAGGAGGGAAAGACAGTAAGTTATAGCATGGAGACAGCAATACAGTGGAAAGCTACTTGCTTTGTGATGTGACTCCTTCCCAAGATCCAGTGGCAAATTTCCAAGAGTTCTCAAAAATCACAAAAGTGTGGATGGGACTTGATTTCTCATAGATACTGGAGAGGAAGCAATGCTGGCTATTGCAGGGTGAAAGCCAGGCAGCATGGGTAGGCTGACTTTGGTCATGTGTCCACCTCTGGACCAATCACAATGGCTGGGAGAATGTTATGCTCTGATTGGCTTGGGCCTGAGTCACATGCACTATGGCTGGAAAAGGAGGTGGAGCCCCATCAGAGCACGTGTGCCCACCTCTGGACCAATCACAATGGCTAGGAGAATGTGATGCTCTGATTCACTTGGGCCTGTGGCTAGAAAGGTGACTGGCCAGAAGGGGTGACTGCCTCTGATTGGCTTGGATCTATGTCACATGCACTATGGCTGGAAAAGGAGGTGGGGTCTCATAAAAGCACATGGACTAAGAACTGGGAAGGGTGCTTCACCCAGAGACAACAATTCTTTTGATTTATCTTTTCTTTTCTGTTTCTCTTCTACTTCTGTGTACTGTTTTTGTCTCCTGTTTCTTCATCCACTGTTTTTAATAGTAATCATAGCTACCCAAAACAGGGGTGTATGCATCAGGCATTAATCCTCAGAATGACCCTATGAAGAAAGGACTTACTAACTTATTTATGTATAAGCAAACTGAGACACAGAGAGGGTACACAGCATGTCCAAAGTCATGTAGTTGGTACATGGCAAGGAGGTACCAGCAGGATTTGAAACCCAGGTTTGTGTGGCTTTCATGCCCACGTTGCAGCCGTGGCTGAACTGTTCCTGCTTCTCCTCCCCCCTGCTTGGGGAGAAGCACATGTAAAACTCCCCCAGGAGGCAGGATCTGATTGGGTTGGCTGGAGAATTCTCCGATCCACCATGGAGAATTCCTGAGCCAACACTCCTCATTGGCCCCCTTAGTTGAACTTGGATGGCTGCCTGGCACCCAGACCCTGATCCCTGGTCCAGGCTCTTGTGGTCAGAGGGCAGCTTACATGACCCAAAGCCAAGGGATTTTAGTGGAAGAAACTGCTTGTGCTTATTTTCTTAGGACAGTGACACAGGCTCAAGAATTACTCAATTTGGCCCAGTTCAAGGACTGGACAACTTGATGTTTTCAAACCACAGAACATTAAAGCTGGTCTGGCACCCCCATTTTAAAACTGAGACCCAAAAGAGGGGTCTCACACAGCAAGTTTGTGATGGGAGGTCTCTACATGTAGACTGTAGGGTTGTTTTCGCTATAAAGAATTGGCCTCCAGCCCCGGACCAGTAGAGAGAATTAGAAATCCCACCCTCAAACACTTGGCAACAAAAACAAGGAGTTTGTTAACTTTCTTCTTTCCTACCTGGGCTCACTCTGTCCACTTTCTCGGAGTTTTTAAGAAAAGGCTGTTTTAAAAAAATCCAGTCTCATTCTGATGTTTTATTAATGGAGATGGCTGCTGTTTCCACAATTTTAATTAGGGCTGAATGTTACTGTATTCAAACCCCAGGGAGTGTCAAGGAAAGGGAGCCACTAAGCAAATCTAAGGATCAAATGAATAGATTAATTAAATATCACCGCGTAGGCAGCTCAAGGCATGCGGACCTGCAGCCCCTACCTCCTCCGGACATGAGGATGAGAAGGGGAGAGAAGGGAGGCAGGAACTGGCGGTGGGCTCGTGTAGGCGAGTGGCTCAAGGCATATGTGTAAGTTTCAGTGTGACACCAGCCACCAGTTTTGTTTTGTTTTCAGCCAAGGATTTGGTTTCCGTTGTTAAAGGCAAAACAAGCATGGAAATCCCCAGCTGGGTCACTGCTTCCCCAACTTCCCGCTAAGACACAAAAAGTTGCAGCTCTTATTTCTAATGGATTCATTTTATTTAGCATTCACTTTATGCCGGTTCTGTACTCAATGCTTTATGAAAATAGACTCATGTAATCATCGCAGCAACTCTACGAGATAAGTAGTAGTATATCCCCATTTTATACAGGAGGAAATTTAGGCAGAAGGGGATGAAATAATTTGCCCAAGGTTTCATGACTGCTGGGTGGCAAAGCTACAATGCAAGCCCTGGCTTCCAGTTCAGTCCGTGTTACTAACCACTGCCTTCTCTGCTTCTTGGCATTGGTCACTGAATCTTCCACTTGTGAGTCCAGGGCTGTAAGGTCCAGGCTTGATCTGTATCCTTAAGCCTCAACCTCCAGTGGGCCCCTCATGTCATCCAGCCAGCAACTGGCCTTCAGCAGGACCAGAGTCGTAAATCCAGATGAACTTCCTACCTCGTATAGTTCAGAGGTCAGTCTGGTTCTTGATCATCCATCATGGAATCCAGGTTCTTTCACTTGCTAGCTGTGTGACCCTGGGCAAGTCACGTGACTTCCCTGTGCCTTAGTTTCTTTATCTGTAAAATAGAGGCAACGATAATAATAATAAAAAAGAATAAATGAGTTACTATATGAAAATCCTTGAAACAATATCTGGCATGTGGAAAGCACTAAGAGTTTGATTTACTATTATGGTTATTTTGTTTTATTTTTATTTATTTTTTTGAGACGGAGTTTCGCTCTGTCATGGAGGCTGGAGCGCAGCGGCACGATCTTGTCTCACTGCAAACTCCACCTCCTGGGTTCAAGCGATTCTCCTGCCTCACCGTCTCAAGTAGCTGGGATTACAGGCATGCATCACCACATTCGGCTAATTTTTGTATTTTTAGTAGAGATGAGGTTTCGCCATGTTGGCCAAGCTAGTCTCGAACTCCTGACCACAAGTGATCCACCCCCCTCGACCTCCCAAATTGCTGAGATTACACGTGTGAGCCACCATGCTTAGCCTATTATTGTTATTTTTATGGTATTATTATTACATTCTGCTTTCCAAAAGGCTTGAGATTCTTTCAGTCCCTGACCCTGACATTGATTTATGTTTGCATGCCTGATTTGCCCCTCAAACGTGGAGCTTGAGTTACTCTTCTGGCTCTGAACTTTGCCCTCTCAACTCTGTCTTGATGTAAACTTGCCCTTTTGCATCCTTGCTTCTTGGAAAGCACCTTTCCTGCTCTAGCCTAGCTCCTAACACCAAACACCTCACTGGAACAAAACACCTGTCCCCTCAGCCTCAGAATCAGCCCTGTCTATGGCTCCAATTGCTCTTACGTGGATGAGGATCTTCTGGGTACCTAAAAGAGCTCTGTTTTTCATAATCATGAGAGTGATAATGATAAAAATAAAGCAAGCTCCATTTCTAACACCACTGGCAATCAATAAACCGACCAAGAAATGTTAGCTGGAAACTTTAAAGATTCAGAAATGATGGGGTTATGAAGTTATAAGACTACCCTGCACTTCAGGATTAAAGAATACCATTTTGGCTGGGTGCAGTGGCTCATGCCTGTAATCCCAGCACTTTGGGAGGCCGAGGTGGGCAGATCCCAAGGTCAAGAGATCGAGACCATCCTGGCCAACATGGTGAAACCCTGTCTCTACTAAAAATACAAAAATTAGCTGTACATGGTGGTATGTCTGTAGTCCCAGCTACTTGGGAGACTGAGGCAGGAGAATCACTTGAATCTGGGAGGCGGAGGTTGCAGTGAGCTAAGATTACACCACTGCACTCCGACCGGGTGGCAGAGTGAGACTCCATCTCAAAAAACACAAACAAACAAAGTCATTTTAAACATTTTAAAGTGTACAACTCAATGGCATTAAGTGCACTCATAATGTTTTGAAATCATCATCACCATCTAGTTCTAGAACTTTTGGATCACTTCAGACAGAAATTCCATATAAATAAGTAGTCATTCCGACTCCCCCTCTTCTTAGCCCCCAATGTCCTTTAATAATTGTCTGCCTCTATGGAGTTTCAGAAATTTAAATCTACTTGCAGAAACCAACAAAAGTTTGCTAACAGAAAGAGCAGTGTGTACCAAATGCAAAAGCATAGCTTGGTGGTTAGTTTTGTGAACCCTAAAGCCAAACAACCTGGGTTTAAATCCTGGCGTTTCTGCTTATTATGGTGTGACCTTGGGCAGATTAATCTACCTATCTGGGCCTCAATCTCTACATATATTGATATGGTTTGGCTGTGTCCTCACCCAAATCTCATTGAATTGTAGTTCGCATGTTCCCATAGTCCCAAATTATTAACCACTGCCTTCTCTACCTCTTGGCGTTGGTAAGTGACTTCTTCCCCTTGAGAGTCCAGGGCCATAAGGCCCAGGCTTGATCTGAATCCTTAAGCCTCAATCTCCAGTAGGCCCCTCATGTCATTGGGCCAGCAATTGGCCCCCAACAACGTGTGGTAGGAGGGACCCGGTGGGAAATAATTGAATTATGGGGGCAGTTATCCCCATGTTGTTCTCATAATAGTGAGTGAGTTCTCATGAGATCTGACGATTTTATAAGGGGCTTTTTCCCTTTTGGTTGGTACTTCTCCTTTCTGCCACCCTGTGAAGAAGGTGCCTTTTTTCTCCTTTGCCTTCTGCCATGATTGTAAGTTTCCTGAGGCCTTCCCAGCCAACTGGAACTGCAAGTCAACGAAACCTTTTTTTTTTTTGTTTAATAAATTATCCAGTAATAAATTATCCAGTCTTGGGTATTTCTTCATAGCAGTATGATAATAGACTAAAACAAATATACAACAAAAAATGAGAGTTACAGAGTTCTGTCCCTCATAGGCTAGTTGGGAAGTATGTAAAGAGCTGAGAACCACATCTGGCTGTAGTAAGTGCTATGTAAGGATTTGCTGTTGTTACAGGCATGGATAGTAAGTCCTGTGGCCTAGCTTACTGTAATTTTTTAAAGGGCAAGAACCATTTCTGTCATGCCTATCTGAGAATCCCCAGCATCTAGCATCATATCTGGCATTCAGTAGGTGCCTGGTAAATGTTTGTTGGATGACTGAATAGGAGTTTAGGAAAGATGGGAGATTACTGTGGGACACGACATATTATTTGGGAAACCCTACACTCAATGTCGAAAATATTCTGCAGCTATTTGGCAAACCTTATTAAGAACCACCTGAGAGTTGGATGTTGTGTGACCCACTACAGACAGAATGGAAAACCAAGTGTGTCACCAACGAAGATATGATGAAAATGATTACAATTTATCAAAACACCCAATGTTTGTCGAGCACTTAACAGGTGCCTGGCATTGTGTTGAAAACCTTACGCGCATGAATTCATTTAATTTTATTTATGACTCAACCTATGAGACAAAACCACTAGCACAATACAATCATAGCAATGAAAAAGCTATTTTTTTAAACAGAGCAAAATGTCAACAAGTGCAAATGAATCCTCTGACAATTAAGTCCATATGGGAGGTGGAGATGATGAGAATAGTTAGGTGAGGACAGCCATGGACTTCTGATGAAACATCTGTATTTGTGATCCAGCCAGCCTATTAATCATCTGGATATTTGCAGCCTGAGCTGTCAGTTGCTTTTGGTTTGCATTTTTCTTTTTCTTGTCCTTTAAAATTCACCTTCTACTCTGTTATAGAACAGATCTTATCCCGCATGCTACCTTTTCCTGGCAATACAGGGGAATGGCAAAGAGAATGTTCGCAGATGCCTCAGCAAACCAGGTCCCTGATCCCTGAGAGTAGGTGCTCTTGTCTGTATCTTCAGGGCCGAGCTCACAGCTGGTTAATTGGATCCAGGACAGGGTTATGGAGGCAGGCGTCAAAGTACAATGACCTAAATCAAACCCAAGATTAATTAAAAAGTGTCCAAGTGGATTGAATATTTCATGACCTGAAGGCTGAAGTCAAGTCTCTTTGGAATAGAAATCAGATGAGAATGTGTCGTGGGGGTGGGGGTCGATTGGAAAGAGAAGGGAAGTAAGGGAGGAGGAGGGAGAAGAATGGGGAGAGGAGGAGTAGAGAGGAGGGAGAGAAAGGGCAGGCAGGAGGGGGGAGGGAAGAATGAGAATGAGTATATGACTTCACGGAAATCAAACTATCTTCTCACTTTCATCATTAGATGTTCTCAGAGGGTGATGTCCCTTTCATGGGGTTACTTTGAAAAGCTGATCTTTTCAATTATTCCGTGAGGGTAGGTAGAGTTCATTGCTGGTTCACAACTTCCCACGCAAGGACCCTGGAGCCCAGAAAGGAACAACCTCTCCCAGCCCCCGAGGCTTGCTGGGATTCAGATGCAAGCCCTGGTCTTCAACTTCATTGCAGAATTGGCAGGGAGCCAGGAGACAGAGGACATTTCCCACCTTCTGAGCAACAGGTTCCCAGAATCTCGGGAGGCATTTCTTCCAGAAAGACATTTTTTTTTTCCTGTTCCATTTCTCTACCAAGGAATTAGTTGGAAACGTGGATTCCTTTGGGAAACTGGGAAATTCTCTGGTTCCCCGAGTCTATCCTTGGGCTTCAGCTATATTATCTCTTGTCTCTGTGTCCCTGTGTCCGTATGGATGGGTCTGATCACTGCTGTGTCCATCTGTCTTTATGGGTATCTGTCCTGTGTGGCGTTGTTCTTTGCCTATCTCAATACCTACTGTCAGCCCACCCCTCTCTTTGTCATTTCCCTCTGTGTCTTCCCATCTCTCTGACAGGTCTGCTCTGTTCATCGCCCACCCATGTTCACACCTCTTTGCTTTTCTTTCTCACTGACTTCCCTCTCTCTTCTCCTTCTTTACTCCTGTTTGCTGAAGTTCATGCAGATTTTAAGCATCTTTGTGCCTTTCTTTGCCCTTCTCCTTCCTCTGACTTTTCTCCCCTCCCTTCTCCTGCTCCTGCCTCTTTCTTCTTTCCTTTCTCTCTTTCCTATTCCATTATGGATGTTGTGTTGGTGGCTCCAGTCAATTTCAATCAATAAGCATCTCTAGGTTCCCTGCTACAAGCCAGCAGGTGAGCTGAGGTCCCCCTAGGAATACAGAGCCAGCGGGTCCCTCTCTGCACGTGGCTTTTAGTCAGTCAGGTTTTAGCAACTTGATATAAACTTTTATTTTCTAATCAGCTTCAACTTGCAGGTGGCCTTGAGTGTGGCCATTGCCAGAAGGAACGGTAAGGATGACTGAGCCACAAAGTGAGAGGGGAGGCAGTGCGCTGCCTGCCTCCATGGGCAGAGTGGCTAGGGTGCAGATGACTGTAGTGGGCAGGTAGTGCCACAAAGGAGGTAGCACCTGCTCTTATCCCCCTGGGAAGTGACTCTTAGCTGTTTAGTGGCTCTGCCATTCACCCTCATGGGTACAGTCTCATCACCTGTCTGTCCTTTATAGGTTCTTTTCACGGACTGCTCCGTTACATAATCAGTGTGCTCTGGAAGCTATAATTCCACAATTGGTGACTTCTCTGATGAAACACAAGACTGAGAAAGCCTCACGGCTCTAATTATTTTGCCAACTCTTTCTTCTGCATATCAATTTCCCTCCCCTGCACAATTCATATTCTATACATCTGGATGGCAAGGAGGATGCCTGGGGAAATTACATGGCTTTGCACATGAGATTTGTTAGAAGTTGGAGGAGAGACTATCTTATTTCACTTGATAATCTCTTATTTATGGGTTTGTTCTTTTCTTAATATTGACGAGAGTTACTATCTCCGTCTTGCTGTGACAGCTTTATCAACACCTCTGTGGCTGCATTTCCATCTTGGTGGTGGAACTGTGTTGTAATTGAATTGGCATAAATAACAGGAAAACCCACTGATTGGGAATGTCTGCAAGCCCAAAGGCCTGGATTTTATACAATCTGCCTCTTCTTGTGGGCAGTGAATTTGCTAGATATTCTAAGATCTAGAGCCTACCATTCTGTCCACTGCTGACAAGGTGGGGTTTTATCAAACTCTTTTAATTTCTCTGGGTTCAGATTCTCTAGGTAGTAGCTCCTTTTGAGGCAGCAGGTGCTGTAGGAGAGGCACAGGTTATGGAGTCACAACAACCTTGTTGGCTTCCTGGCTTTGTGGATTAATTACTATGAACTTCCTCATCAGTAAGAGAAAACAAAATTTTTTAAAGAGCTATAGCGTTTTTTAAGTCTTTGCAAATGCTGTATGTGTAGCATTTCATTAATTCTCATAAGCACAAACATAGTTTTATTTTCTTAACAAATCTCAGAAGGAGAAGTGGATTCATGGACATATATTCATGTGTTCACTTTGATTCAGTAACGCATACTTTTGAAATATTTTAGGATGCGTATTATAGTTCAAAACTAAAGGTTGAAAACTAAAGCTGGGAAGGACTATGAAATTTATCTTAAGTTGTGTCCGTGAAGGTAAAGAGCCAGACAGGGCGACTATAAAGGGCCATACATGTGCACTTCTCAACTCCCAGGAGAGGACTCTTCACCTAAGACAGGGCTCAGCAAACTACAGCCCATGGGACAAATCCAACCTGTTCCTTTTCCTTTCCTTTTTTTTTTTTTTTGAGACGGCATCTTGCTCTGTCACTCAGGCTGTAGTGCAGTGGCGTGATCTGTGCTTACTGCAACCTCCGCCTTCTGGGTTCAAACAGTTCTCCTGCCTCAGCCTCCCAAGTCGCTGGGACTACAGGCATGTGCCACCACGCCCGGCTAATTTTTTGTGATTTTAGTAGAGACAGAGTTTCACTGTGTTAGCCAGGATGGTCTCGATCTCCTGACCTCGTGATCCCTCCACCTCAGCCTATCAAAATGCTGGGATTATAAGCCTGAGTCACTGCACTCAGCCCCAGCCTGTTTCTGTAATAAGGTTTTATTGCAACAACTTCATTCATTACTTTTTTGTCTATGATTGCTTTTATGCAGCAGAGTTGAGTAGTTGCAACAGATATAGTATAGCCCACAAAGATGGAAATATTGATGATCTAGCTTTTTCCAGAAAAAAAGTTTGCTACTTCTGATCTAGACGACAGTTTGAACTATCTTAAGTTGTTCAACATGGCAGCCGTGGAACCATGAGTTGAATATGTACCTAGTTGAGCTCTGAGTGACTGACTGATTTCTACCCTACAGGGTAGCTATGAGAATTAATGACACAGAAATCTCTCTTTCACAAATGTTTACAAAGATTTAGGGACAAGAATGGTCACTGCAGCATTATTTCTACTGGGAAAAATCTAGAAAGAATCCAAAAGTCCATCTCTAATGGATATGACTAAATAAACGAGGCTACAGTTATACAATGACAGAACATGTAGCTGTTAAAATGAATGAGGCAGACCCAAGTGTGCTGAAAGCTGTCTATAGCAATCCACACAATCATACATCTATATAATCATGTAAGCTCCGTATCTACTGTATTTTGTTACTCTAAAATGCCACTTATCGCAGGAGTCACCATCATTTTGTGTGTCTATAAGAAGGGAGGAAAGTGGACGGTGTATAATGTCTTTAACTATAAAATGCAGTGTTATTTCAATATTTTAAATTTTAAAAAAGTTGCATCCTAGAATAGGTGAAAACATAGTTTGCTAGCATATTAATTTAAGAATATGTATATTTCTGACAATGTGCAGAAAATATATATCTGTATGGATATATATTAAAGAATATAGAGATTATTGCCAAAGAATAAGTGGAATTGGGCTTGGGGATGAAGGGGAGCTTTCACTTTTTAATTTTTGTGCCTCTGAATTGTTTAAAAATTTTGCAGTGGGCATGTATTTATATAATTTTTAAAACATTTTTTAAATAAAAATTACTTAGATAATAGCTATGACATGACTTAGCGAGTACCTGGCACACAATTATCTATCTAGAGGATATCTAGTTTCATTCTCTTCTGTCCTCTCTGCTTGACCACCAAGAAGTCATCTGAAAGAAGAGAGACAAAATATTGGGAACATTTCCTAAACAAAAGGGGTATTACACATTTAAAGTGTCATTGGCTTCTTATTAAAGGTTTCTGTTTGGTCAACTTTTAAATTCTCCATTTTCTGTTTTTCCCCAATGATAATTCCTTTGTTAATACAGACTGTAATGAACTCTACAAATACCACACTCTGCAAGAAGGTTTTGGATTCTAAGCTTCTTTTAACAGGGTATTGATCAGATTTTTTCCATGTGTCTTTACTGCATACAGAAAATGGAAACAAATGACTTATTAGCCATAACCACAGGAAATGCTTTATTAATATTATTTCAATATGAAAGAAACATTTACACATGGTCTTTTTTTCCCATATGCATTCTTCATACAGTGGAAGGAGAATGAGGATAGACCTGTTCAGAATAGCAAATAACCCCCAAGTCATCTGCAAAGTGAAAATTTAGCTTGGAAATTCCTCATGTTACAAACAGAGTAGGAACATTTGCACAAATTGCATGCTTGCATTGCTTTTCCCTATTTTGAATCACAAATTGGTGATTTGCCATGACATCATGCATGTAAAAAGACAAAAATTCTCATAGCTACCCTGTGTGGTAGGAAAATCCTGGTCAATTAGACTCATGTTCAAGTCCTGGCTCCCAGGCTGCCATGTTGAACCACTCCAGGAAATTCAAACTCGTCTAGGTCAAGAGTCAGAAAACTTCTTTTCTGTTTATACATGGAAAGGGGCATTTATATTAAAAGAATTGGGGTTATAGATTTCAAAGCTGTAAGAAGCTTTGGGGACCATTTAATCCAGCCCACTGCCCTGTGTAGGAATCCTGCACCACAGTCTTCGTGGCTGTGCCCAGCCTTGGCCTGCATGTATATACTTCAAAGGACTCTCTGTTTAACCAAGCAATGAAAATGTAGAGCAATAATGGCCATAATAACGGTAAGCCTTGGGTGTCAGAGGAAAGGGATAGCTAATACCATCTGTACTTCCTGGAAATGGCTGACACTGTTGGCTGCTTCATCAGTTACAAGGGCTTTTAGCTGCATGTAATGTAATACTTACATGATAATGACTAAATAAGAAAAACAGTCATCTAATATAACTAAAAAATATAGCATAAAACAATCCCAGGGCTACTTTAGTGGCTCAAGGATGTAATTAAGGAGCCAGGTTTGCTTCATCTTTCTACTCCACCCTTATCAGCTTGTTGGTCTTTCATACTTAGGAAGAGAGAGAGCATGCTCTTATGTCACTATGCTTTTAACAAGAAGGAAAAGCCCCCAGAGAACTTCCCATTACATGCAAAGGTCTAGAAATCGATCACATGGCTACCCCTAGCTGCAAGGAAGCTGGAAAGTGAATATCTTGCTTGTTTAGTCTCCATAGTGGAAAATAGGAAAAGATGAAGGAATATTGAAAATGACTCCAACTGTGCTAGCAGTTCCTATTAATTCCTCACTTCTTTCTTTGTAACAGAACTTTTTTGTTGTTGTTTAAGAATGTGATTCAGGGTACAATGAATCATTTCCAGTCCCAAAGGATGAATTATGATTGGACTAAGAAATGTAATTCTTCTTGACAGCTTGGGAATGGGGTGCAGTTCTGTTCAATGAGATGTGAGATGTCTCTCAGAAGTCTGAAGAGTTTCTGAGTGACTTATCCTCTATCTTAGGAAGGATGCTCACTTCTTCTTTTTCAGAATTTGAACAGTTTTGTTTGAAGTTCTGATGCTTGGAGTTACTATTGCCTTGTTCAACTCTGAAAGGATAAATGTGAAGGCAGATTGCAACACAAGGAAGATGGAAAACTGGAAAGATAAAAACAGCACATATCCATCTGAACTCTGGAATTTCCTACCTCCATACCTTTTGTTATGCATTACTATTATCTTTGGTTTACAAAAAGAAAAAAGAAATGAAAAGAAAAAAGCAGATCCTGAGGCAAAGAACAAATATTCCCCTTGTCAAAGGGTGCAGTATTAGGGAACAGGTATGAGAGACAGAGAGAACAAAGCAGGGAAGGGGAAAAGAGTCAGTATGAGAAAACATTATTAAGTTTGCTGTTCCTTAGTGTGACTGTCCTCCAAGAATGGATATAAACTGAATCTTGGGTCAGTACATTATAGGAGAAAGGAGGATGATTTATCCATCAACTTCCATCTCCCATTAAGCCAAGATTTGCCTATAGTTTGTTAATTGCCTCAAATTTCTGGATTTTGCATGGATGGGTAGCAACTCAGTTCCCATACTGTCCAACAGCTTGGTGTTAACAGGGAAATCCTGGGAGGGAGATGAGAAACATGTGATGCAGGTGGAGCAATAAATTGAGGTACAGTCAGATTATGCTTAATTCTGATGGAATCTCAGTGGTGGCTAGAATGAGTTGGATGATACAGTGTCTGATACAATCTACCCATTGCATCACCAGATCCTCTCTTTACTTCTACTTTTGAAAACAAGATGCCCTTATTTCTTCCTTGAGAAGAAGAGTACAAGCCTGATCCAATTACAGAGTCCCTATCAAGATGGTAATTGGCAAAACTCTCTGAGATGACTCAAGGCAAGAAGGCTGGTGAAACAAGCTGAACTAGATTGGGAGCTCATAATTCATATCCATCCTCTTCATCCTCCACTACTATGCTAGGTTTCTCTCATCCTGACTAGCACTTGAGCATGTCTGACTGAATGGGAGGAACCTGGACATTCATGCCTGAGAAGACTGAGCCCTTGTTACCTTGCCCTTGTTGGGGCCACAGTTCCTGAAACTAATAGATTTCTGTGCTCACAGGCATGGAAACACCAAAAGATTCCCCAGTGAATTCTTCCTGCCCCAGCTTGGCAGTGGCATCAGTAGTCTTTTACGTACTCAGAATCAACTAACCTCATCAGTGCTGTAACTAACTCCTTTCCTTGGCTGCTGATCCAGCAGCATGAAGAAGCTAACACACTGAGAAGATCAGAAGTGGCACATAAGAAATATCTAATTTTATATATATATATAAACATGTTGGCAAGGCTATGCAGAAAAGAGAACACTTATACACTGTCAGTGGGAATGCAAATGAGTTCAATCACTTCAGCAATTTGAAGATTTCTCAAAGAACTTAAACAGAATTACTGGCCGGGCACGGTGGCTCACACCTGTAATCCCAGCACTTTGGGAGGCTGAGGCGGGTGGATCACGAGGTCAGGAGACCGAGACCATCCTGGTGAGCATGGTGAAACCCCGTCTCTACTAAAAAAAAAAAAAAGAAAAAAATTAGCCGGATGTGATGGCAGGCACTTGTAGTCCCAGCTACTCGGAAGGCTGAGGCAGGAGAATGGCGTGAACCTGAGAGGCAGAGCTTGCAGTGAGCGGAGGTCGCACCACTGCACTCCTGCATGGGCAACAGAGCAAGACTGCATCTCAAAACAAAAACAAAAACAAAATGAAACCAGAATTACCATTCTACCTAGCAATCCCATTAGTGGGCATTTACCCAAAGGAAAATAAATTGTTCTACCAAAAAGATACATGCATGTGTATGTTCATCACAGCACTATTCACAATAGCAAAGACATGGAATCAACCTACGTGCCCATTAATGTTGGACTGGATAAAGAAAATGTAGTACATTTACGCCATGGAATATTATGCAGCCATAAGAAGGAATGAAATCATGTCCTTTGCAGAAATATGGATGCAGCTGGAGGCCATTATCCTAAGCAAATTAATGCAGAGGCAGAAAACAAAATATGGCATGTTCTCACTTATAAGTGGAAGGTAAACATTGGATGCTCCTGGACATAAAGATGGCAACAATAGACACTGGGGGAAGGGCGAGAGGGGAGCAAGGGCTGAGAAACTACCTATTGGGTACTATGCTCAGTATCTGAGTGATGGGACCACTCGTACCCCAAACCTCTGCACTGTGCAATGTACCCATGTAACCAACCTGCACATGTATCTCCTGAATCTAAAAGAAAAAACGGAAATTATAAAAAAGTTTCTGATACAATAGCAAATACCTATTTTTATGCCATTTTGAGTTGGATTTTATTTTTACTAGCAATCTAAAGCATCCTCACTAATATGTCAGAAGAAGTAACTGCTAAGGCTAAGATCTGACAGACTAGTAGAAATTAAAACGGACAAAGATGATGGGCAAACGTGTTTCAGGCAAAAGGGAAAACATGTACAAAAGTCTGTAATGGAATAAAAATGTGAAGCATTTGGGGAACTTAAAATGGTCCAGAATGGCCAATATTAAGACTATTAACAAATTTTCTTGTTAAATATTTCTGTAAAATGCTACAAACGTGCACAGGAGAGGTTAGTGCCTTTGAGAAACCATCATGAAAAGAAACAGTGTGTCACTCAAAGAATGGCTGGAATTGCCTTGCCTTTGAAGAATGAAATAACATCGGCTTATATCCCCAAATGTATCTCATGCTATTGAACTAAGACTTCCTCAAGATTTTCTTATATCCTGTGGTGGCTTATGTTCATATCTACAGCTCTCATTTCCATTACTGTTAGGTGTATTTGTCTCTTGTTTTCTCTGATGTGCTCTTCACTTTTCTCTCCATCATTCAAAATATGCAACAGCCTGGCATGGTGGCTCATGCCTGTAATCTCAGCAATTTGGGAGGCCGAGGTGAGTGGATCACTTGAGACCAGGAGCTTGAGACCAGCCTGGCCAACATGGCAAAATCCATTCTCTACTAAAAATATGAAAATTTACTGGGCTTGGTGGTGCACACCTGTAGTCCCAGCTCTTTGGGAGGCTGAGGCACGAGAATCACTTGAACCTGGGAGGTGGAGGTTGCAGTGACCTGAGATTGTGCCACTGCACTCCAGCCTGGGTAACAGGGTGAGACTGTCTCCAAAGGAAAAAAAAAAAAAAAGAAGCAACAAAGCTACTTTATCTTGTCTCTCCAAATGACAGTTGGCCAAGTCAAGGTCTATTGAATGTATTTATTTTTGTGGGTAGAGGTAATGAAAGAGGTTAAGTTGTAGCACATACAATGGCTTAAGATGAACTTGTAGGTATTTTTATTCTAAGGTTCTTTTGCCAGACCTGCCAGGATATGGGGAGGATGGCATTGACTAACATTACTCCTCAACTTTCTGATAGTTATGACATTATCACTCACCTCCAAGAATCTCCACACATGTTCACTACCTCTCTTGCCAAGCAGCTTCCAAATTCTTCCTGCATTGTTATGCAGAGACATTCAGTTTTCCATCTATGTCTTCTGAGCCTTCCAAACATTCGGGATCATCCTTCCACAACCAGAATTGCTCTTCAAGGTGGCTTTGCTAAACAAATGCATCCCACTCCCCTAAGAATCTCAACTTTTAATTTAAGAATTGTTTTCTCTACACTTCATTTGGAAGAGAAGGTGAGAAGTTTCTCAGAGGAGATGGTGATCTTGAGCTATGTCTCTTGAAGGTGAAGTTGTGGTTGACCAGAGAGAGAGGTTGAGAGAGAATATTCTTCTTGAATATAGATTTTGATGCATGAGAGTGGTGAATATCCATCCCCTCTGTCTCACTCCTCCTCCCTCAGAGCATCTTTTAACTTTCACCAAATCATTTGAGCCAGTGGATGAAAGCAGGAGCCCTGTGGACCTAGTCTGAAAGGTTACCAGCCCAGAGGCCACCAGCCACTGTCTCTAATGAGAACACAGAGGAAAGTTCCTTCAAGCTGTGTATGTACTCACTCTAGGATGTCAATAAAGTGAGATGCTTTGAACATTTCTTTTCACTTCTGGCCAGCTTCCTACAATGTAGAGGTTAAGTGTGCAAGCTTTGGAGCTAAGCTGCTTAAATATTGACTCGCCCCATTTAGTCACCATGGGATCTTGGGCCAGTTACTGAACTCCTCTGTGCCTAGGTTTCCTAATCAGTAACACGTGGATAATGATAACACATATGGTTGTTCTGAAGATTAAATAAGTCATGCGTATGTCAACTGCTTAGAACCATGTTTGGCACAAGCTAAGCCCTTATTAAATACTAGCTCTGGATATAAATGCTGACCTCGGCTCATTGACAATATGGTGGCTCGTGGTATCTCACGTGTCAACCGTGAAAATCGACTCTGGCTCAGGCCACTTCTTTTATGGCACAAGTTTTCATAATGGAACGTGGTTCTGATGCCGTCAATTCAGTTAGTGGACATGGCTTACTCAACTCAAACATCAATTGTCTATAATGGAAATAAAACTGGGAACAAAAATGTGGCTATGAGAAGACAAGTGACCTCACACGTTGCAGAGGAACACCCAGCTGCCTTATGGAGCTGTTGCCTGGCTGCTAGGGACATGTTCTTTTGCTTCCCTTTGGTTGCCACTAATTGTGCTGCTCATGGAAACTTCAACATATACTGATGCCTGGGTCTTACCTCCATGAATTCTGATGCAGCTGGTTTGCTTTGTAGTCTGGACTTTAGGATTTTTAAAAAGTCTCCAGGTGATTCTAATTGCAGCCAAAGTTGTTAATAACCACGTTTTTTTTTTTTTTAATACCCACATCCAGATCACACTCCAAACAAATTAAATCAGAATCACTGTGGTTGAGGCCTGAGCATCAGCATGTTAAAGAGCTCTCCTGGAGATTTAATGTGCAGCCACCACTCTCAACGCTCATTTATTCGGATCTAATCCTAAGTGCTGTTAAGGATTTGCTCAGTGAGGTCTACATTCACTTTTGTTTATTTTATAGCTTGCAATGACAAAATAAACACATCTACTTAAAAAAAAGAAATCTTTGTGCTTGAAATTTTTGCCAAAACCCTTCACAATTTTGGCTTTGCAAATCTGACATTCTTCAGTTCCCTGAAATAATTTTATTTATTTATGTATTTATTTATGTATGTATTTATTTATTTATTTGAGACAGGGTCTCACTCTGTCAACCAGGCTGGAGTGCAGTGGCACGATCTTGGCTCACTGCAACCTCTGCCTCCCCTGAAACCATTGTATGTATTTATAATGTGATTTTTAATTATGTGAGATTTCTTAAGATCACAAAGCTTATGTTGGTAAGAGTGGACTGCTGTACTTTTTTTTTTTTTTTTTTCCCCCAGAATTTACTGTTTTCCTAGCAAAATTATTCCTGGAATTGCATTTGAAGAACCACACTTCTTTAACTCTTTGCTTACATTTTTTTGCTTGGCCAGGCCAGAGAAGGGAGGGTCCTGATTAGTTTAAGTCATTTAGCTTATCCTATCCTTATGCGTCTAGGGATTCGTTCTAAAATGAGTGCACAGACACTTTCTGGCCAATGAAATTTGAACTCAAGTTCAACTTTTGGGGAAGAGAATCTTTTATCTCAGTGTGATGTGAAGCTGAGAAGGTGTGAGATCTAGGACTGTTGAAAGACAACAGTCTGTGGGAGAGTGAAACTACACACACAGGAGGACTGGAGAGTTGTTGTTCATCCCATCTTGATGACTTGGAAAAATTCTGGAACCAACAAGGTCAGATAGCTCTCCAATTTTTCTCTTACCTGAGTCAATGAATTCTTCTGTAAAAGCCATGTCAATTTGAACTGAAGCTTTTACTTAATTACTATGAAGAGTCTAACAGAGCAGAACAGAGGAGAGCATTTAAATTGTAATTTGAGCTTTTCAAAGTAATTTCTTGCCTACTTCTTCATGTAGTCCTTGCAGCAAAGAGTCAGTGTGGCAGAGCCCTGCACAGTATGCTTCCTGAGGACAGGACATGAGGATGCTTTGGTCCATGTCCTCCTCACCTGGCGGGCACTCAGTTCATAACTGTTGAGAGGATGAGTGAACTCATTTTTATGATATGAATTCAGCCTTTCTCAGGACTTTATCTTTATGATTCACAAGCCTTTCTGTGAATCGATCTGCCATTTCCTCCTATTTCTGGGCCTTTGCCTGAGTTATTCCTTCTACCTAGAATACTTTCTCTGCTTCCTCTGCCTCATATTCTCATCCCTTCTTAAAACCCAGGATAAATGCATCTCCTTTATGAAGCTTACTTTGATTTCCACCGGTCTGATAGAATGGCTTTTCTCCCTCTCTAAACTCCTGTGGGGAAGGACATAAAGACTCAGACAGACCTGGGTTAGAATCTCTCCATTGTGTCACTTCCATGCTGTGTGACCTTGGGCAAGTCATTTAACTACTCTAAGCCCAACTATACAATGTTGGGATAAAAAATACTCCCAACTTCATATGCACATTGTGGAGAACAGATGAAATACAGAGTACAGATTTTCTGTGGGTTGTAGCACAAAGAAGACAGCAATTCTAAGAGGTACTACTGTTAGCCCTGTTTCACAGGTGAGGCATTCTGTGATTAAATAACCCATGCCTAAGGTCAAAGGACTCTTCATTCACTTGTTCCTTTACAAGTCAATATTTATTGAGCCTCTACTATGTGCCAAGCACTGTGGGTGCTAGGAGACAGTGGTGAACAAGATAGATGAAATTCCTGCACTCATATTCATGAGGGAAAGTAGTTCTGACATAAAGAGATAAGAGATAATGTGTGATGAATGTTACAAGGGGGAAGTTTAGGGTATTATGGGGAGGGAATATCAAGATGTTGGAAGTTGGCTACAAGACTTCTCTGAGTTATGATAATTAAATGGATATGAGAAGAACATGAGCCTTCTTTGCCCTGTCACATAGAAGTCAGGTTCGGCCAGGTGTGATGGCTCATGCCTGTAACTCCAGGACTTTGGGAGGCTGAGGCAGAAGAATTTCTTGTGCCCAGGAGTTCAAGAGCAGCCTGGGCAACATAGCGAGACCCCTGTCTCTACAAAAATAAAAATGAAAACATCAGCCTGGAGTGGTGGTGCACATATATTGTCTTAACTACTTGGGATGCCGAGGTGGGAGGTTCATTTGAGCCTAGGAATTTGAGGCTGCAGTGAGCTAAGATCACCCCACTGCACTCTAGCATGGAGACATCTGGGGCCTCTGACTTGGGCAGCCTGGCACCCTCTCTTTGCAGATCTCCAGGGGCATGTAGCCCCCTTCCCACCAAGCTGGGGACCAGGGGAAGAGGGTGATTTTCTTCATGACTCTGGCTGGTCTATCCTAACCCTCCTTATCAGCACTGCCAGTCATTCCATCATTCTCCTTCATGTGCCTCTCCTCTCCAGCCAGACTTCTGATGATATTTCATTGTTCTCTGAAATTACCTCCATGAAATTTTAAATAAAAATGAGAAATGAGCTCTTACAGCTTCTACATTGGCTCCATGCAATTTTTCCTTCCCTTCCCCCCGCCCACAATCAACAAAGTAAACACAGGCCCTGCTCACAGACCAGTTTTCCTCAGAGGCTTTTGATAGAGGATGTGAGATGGAGGCTTGCACGCAGGCAGCACACAGACTGTTGGCAGATAGCAGTTAAAACTCTGGGAATTTTGCATTGAAATCCATATTTCTGACTTCTGAAAAAAGATCAGAAATGGCAGCACCATTCCCTCATCTCCTCATGGCAATATTTGGCTTTAGCTGAGGAGCAGCTGTCTTCTGTAGATGAGGAATGCAATCTGCCATTCACCACAGACCCCACTCCTCCCTATTGATCCCCAGCCCAGTCTGCTTAAGTCATTTTCCAAGTTTGCTTGGTCTCGGAAGGCACTCAAGCTTGCACTGAATTTTAATTTGGATTTAAAGTGGATCTGGCACATTGTAAGTGGTGGATTGAGTAGCTATTATTAATAGTAATAATGGTAATAATATTCAAAGAGTACAGTTCCAAGGCTGGATAAACAGGATATAGGACTTTCTTGCACGCAGTTGCATAAGAATAGTGATAACCAAGCATTCATAACAACACCCTCCCTCCTTTCTAATCAGCACTCCTACATTAGAACGTTTCTTAGTAAATTGCACAAAATTCCTATCCATAATAGAAACAGTGCATGTTGCAGCTAGGTGATTATTATTATTTACTATCACCACGTAATTACACATAATTTCAATAATTGCCCAAACACAGACTACATGAATAAATATTCCTTAGGAAAACACAAATTAATGAAAAGAGAATCAAAGCTGGCAGTGAGATCTGTAAGATCCTGAGGGCACTTTCTCTTTTAAGTGAGGCCAAAGTGACAAACACAGAGGGGATCACCGGGAACACGGGCTTGCCAGGCGCTTGGATCTTCTTGGGAATGGATTCAGGGCAGTGAGTATCTCTGGCTCGGTCTGTAGCAATTTCTTTGTCCATCAATGACAAAGAATAATAGTTTAGCTGATCTGAATTTGCATTCTACTAAACTGGTGAGTGTCTTTCTGTTCCAGTGATCTTTCTTTCTTTCCTTTCTTCATTCATTCAACAGTGATTGAGTAGCTGTCATGTACTGTGGACATTGTCCTGGGTGCTAGTGATACTGCAGGGTGCGAGACAGCCATGGAAAGTGACTTGTTGGAGTTTACAGTGTAGCATCCTCCTCCTGGCTCTTGGAGTATGCAATCCAGTCTGTTATTCCGCATGTACTTGCTCGTCACCTACTATATGCCAGAGGGATCCAGATGTTGAGTAGTCTGCAGTAATCAAACCAGATAAAGTCTTCCTCTCTTGGAGTTCACATAATAGAGGGAGAAAACTCATAAATACAGAATTAAAGCAAAAGAATTACAGCCAGTAACAAGTGCTCTGATGAAAACCTGGGTTTGGGATTGGGTGCCATGGTTCACGCCTGTAATCCCAGCACTTTGGGAGGCCAAGGCAGGTGGATTACCTGACGTCAGGAGTTTGAGACTAGCCCGGCCAACATGGTGAAAACCTATCTCTACCAAAAATACAAAAGTTAGCTGGGCATGGTGGCATGCACCTGTAATCCCAGCTACTCAGGAGGCTGAGGCAGGAGAATCACTTGAACCTGGGAGGTGGAGGTTGCAGTGAGCCAAGATTGTGCCACTGCACTCCAGCCTTGGTGACAGAGTGAGTGAGATTCTGTCTCAAAAAAAAAAAAAAAAAATGAAAACCTGGGTTTAAATCCAAGCTTTGCCACTGTTACATGTTCTTGAACAGTTCACTGCTTTATATCTCAGAGTCTTAGTTTTCTCATCTGTAACGTGGGGGCAAAGACAGCACCTGCATCTCAGATTGAAGAAAGGAGTAAATGAAATATTGCATATAAAATACTTAAACAATGCCCAACACATTAGGCACTCAGTAAATATATATTTTTAAAGGAGTGAGAGATCTGCATTGTACTGGTGCTTCCAAGGTCAACTCAAGGCTTACCTCCTCTGTGAAGCATTTGGTTGCCTCCCCCACTTCCTTCACGTCCTCCACCACACACAGTGCTTTCACTCTTCTAGAACCAAACTGAGTACTGCTGATTTATTTTACCTGCTAATTATCTGTCTCGCCAAACCTGACTAAGCTCCTTTAACTCTTTTGCAACCCCACTCTCATGCACCTAACACCCTACTGAGCCCTTGGTAGGCACTCAATACAGGTTTATTGATTGACAACGTGTACCTGAATTGGTTTCCTTTGTCTTGATGCCTAGTCATCTTCTGTAGATAAGGTGAAGGGGAGATGTGTGTTGTGGTGTTGGGATCAAATTAGGAACCTCCTCACTCCTACAGTGAGGTTGGCACTCATGTGAGTAAGGCTATTAAGACTATAGTCCCCAGATTTACAAAGGCTGAATGCAGTAGATAACTCCCTCCTTTCTTGCATGAAGGAGAAATAAAGGATAATCGCAGGGCTTTCTTCAGCTCCATTTGTGTGTGTGAGGAGCGTTACACTGGCAGTAATTACAGAAAGGAAAGGAAATGGAATAAGTACCAAAGGAAGAATTAGTTGTACTCGACCTAATTAAAGTCCTGTAGAAAGAATTCTTCTCTTATTTGCAAAGGTGATCTAACATAACCTTGAAGCCATTGTATTAACCACTGTACTTTTCATTTTAAGGGGAATAAATGGCAGAAAGATCACTTGGGAAAGGCAACCTTTCACTCACCTTTCAGAAATTAAATGACCTTGATTTCTGAGCCACTTCCTCTCAATGAAATTAAATTGCGTTGAACCTGGTCAGTTAACAAGGGGAAGTCAATCAAGCCAGAGGAGGCGTTCACCCAACTGATTTTCTAGCAGAAGGACTTTGGGAAGCTTTTGGAAAAAGAAAAAAACAGAGAGGTGAGAGGCTTGGACCTTTTAGTCAAAGTGGGCTGAATTTGATTTTTTGCTTTGTTTGAACACACACACACACAGAGAGAGAGAGAGAGAGAGAGAGAAGAGAAAGAAGACATAGTTGCTCCAGCAGTCTGGATATAACAGCCACCACCATGATAATGATCAATAGTGTATTCCTGATTGTACTAAGCCCTTTGTACAGGTTATCTCATTCATTCTTACAACCATTCATATAAGCTGCTATTGTTCTCCCCATTTTGCATATAAGAAAATTGAGGCTCACAGATGTCAAGTACTGGCTGACATCACATATCTTAACCAAATGGCAGAGCTGGAGCCAGAATCCAAGTTTGCCAGATTCTGAAAACACTGTGGTATATTTTCAACCAAATTGGGTGGGTGCTTACCCGCAGTCTCATTCATCACAATTCTATAAATCTTTTGTTCCAACTAGACTATGTCACTGATAAGAATGTTTTTCGCAGGATGCCGGTGGCCCTTTGATCAATGTGGGAGGTGCCTTTGTGGCATATAGGGTTATGGTTTCATAATGGTGAAACTTTTGTAACTTGCACTTAGTGGCTGTTCATTATGACTATTGTTCAGTATAAATTGGTAGGTGCATGAGAAATGCCGTAGGTAAGGTCTTAACAGATAATGTGACTTTAGTCCTCATGGACTGATAATAGATTTTCCATCCAAATACGGGGAATGGAGCTACCAGTTGAGATAACTAAGGAGAGAAAAAGTATAGTGTAGTCATTATGAGTGCACACTTTGGGTTCTGATTGCCTGAGCAATCCTGGGATGTACCAGTTTGTAGTTTTGCAACTTTGAGTAAATTATGCGAGCTCTCTGTGACTCTATTTCTTCATTTTCAGAATGGAGAGGATTATAGTACCTACCGTATAAGTGTGTTGTGAAGACTAAATGACAGAATTATATGATTAGCATACAGTAAGTGCCTAGTGAATGTTAGTTCTTAAGATACAAAATTTGGTCCCTGGTCATCAAAAAGCCTGAGCTGCTGGAAGAAGACAGAAGTGGTCAGTTCCCTGGAAGCTGGTTACCAAGAGAGACTTGTTCAGGGATGAACTAGGTTTGAACTGATGGAGGAAAAGGAAACTAAGAAATGGAAGGGTCCATAGGATTTGCTGCATTCTGAGCCAATGTCTCAGCTAGGTGTCCAGGGACAGAGCCCTTGCTAGGTAAACCTAGGTAAGACAGAGGGAGTGAATGCAACTTAGGAGAATCCCTCCATATTTTCATCCTTCAGTCCATTTATTCTTCTATCTTTCTGTTCCTCTGTCCTTCCACCTTTCCATTCATCCATCCACCCATCCTTTCCTCCTAGAGTCTGCCATCCTTCTAGACTTCCACTCATGCTTCTATCCTTCTGTATTTCTGTCCCTTTTGTAATTTTATCTGTTCACCCATCCATACCTTGTAATCACCTTTTCTTTTATCCTTGGTATCTCTTAGTGGTGAAAAAGGCAGAATGTGGACATGGAAAGTCTGGATTCAAATCCTATGTCATTTATCACTTGTGTGGCCTTGGGCAAATGTTTTAACTTCTTCAAACTCCAGTTACCCCATTTATAAATTGGGACTGTCTCCTGAAGGCAAAGGAGAATCACTGGAGAGTTCTGAGCAAGGGAGTAACACAATTGTATTTGTGCTTCACACCCCCCACCCTGGCTACTTTCATTTTTTTAATACAAACAATCCCATAGCATTTATTCCCATCTTGTAATAACATAAGGGTAATCAAAACAATATGAATAAATGTTCATATTGGGACGAAGGACACCTAAGAACAAACTGTATCTTTCTCAACAATTTCTCACTTCATTGATCATTTCTAGTTGGAGACACTTTGTAGCAGAGTAATATTATCTGCTTTTAGTATGATCCGACTTAGTTGTTTTCTTGACTTTGTTTTAGAATGAATCTCTTCTGCATCATCTAACACAAGGTTCATATACTTATCAAAGCCAATGATACAGCCTTCTATCCGCATATTCACTTGCTTATACAGCCACACCTGAATCTGCGATCTATTTTGTAAGTATCTGGAGATGAGGTTGAAGGGCTGTACCATAACCCTCTGCACTTTCTGGCCCTGGCCTTGGTACGCCATGGTGGAATTGTACAAAGAGCACATCCACATGCTGACTCTGAGAGCAACTTCTGGAACGTTTTCCTCCCATTTTCTCTGTCTGCTGTGGAGACGATAGAGTGAAAGGGGCAAGACCAACAAGAGGAAGGTCCATTGGAAGGTGTTGCAAATAAATGAGGCAAAAGATGATGTGAACATGAACCAAGTCATGAGAGCTGTCACCTATCGTGTGCTTAGGAGGTGTCAGGTTCAGTGCTACATGCTTTGCCTAAGTCATTTCACTGAATCCTCCTAACGACCCTAAGAGTTAGATACTACTTTGTTATGTCCATTTCACAGATGGGGAGAAGGAGGCTTAGAGAGTTTAAGGAACTTGCTAAGATCATGCAACTGCTAAGTAGCTGAGCTTGGAATCAACCACAGATCATTTGACTCTGACATGCACCCTGCAACTCTAGGCTGCTCCCTGCGCAAGGATGCTGAGGATGTCCTTGTGAGGTTGTGGAATATGGACCATTTGCAAGAGGTGCTGCTGATATCAAAGGAGTAAGAGGACTTGACCCCAACTGATTGTGGGAAGCATGAATACTGGTAAATTGACTCTCTGTGAGGGGATAGGAAGTGGGGAAGCCTTGGTTTGTAGTGTTTTCCAATTTAGATGGTATGAGTACTTCCCCCATGGCTGATTTCAAGTTACTAACATGATATTACCAAATGGGAGTTGGGAAGAGACAGTGGGAAGTACAGAAGAGCTGAGGATGACTCGGGAGTCTACAGCTTGTGGCTGAGTACAGGTAGGTGTGGTTAACAGTTACAGGGACTTTCTGATTTCCCTTGGTCAGACGCAGCTTTAAGAATTCCCTGAAAACTGGAAAACTGTTTCCCCAGAAAATTTCCTATTGTCACAAAATTCTGAAAACACTTCAAGGTTTTCATGGTTATATCAGAGCCCTTATGCTTCATAAAAAAAATCCTATGATATTTAATAAGTAAGTCAACAATAAGGATACATTTAGCTCATACATCTGCAGCTTGGCTGGGGATTGGCTGATCAAGCTAGGTTAGTTGCAGGGGCTCCACTCCAGGTGTTGGTCATTCTCTGCCTGGGATCAGCAGGCTAGCTGAAGCTTGGGCACACAGCAATGGCAGAAACACAAGATGGTAAATGGAAATATTCAAGGCCTCTTAAGCCCAGCCCTTGACTTTGGGTTTGGACGTGTGACTTACTTTGGCTAATGGAATTAGGTGAAAGCAGCATGGTACCGAAACACAAGATAGTAAGTGGAAACATTCAAGGCTTATAGGTGGTACCATGCTGCTTCCACCTAATTCCATTAGCTAAGGGAAATCACATGTTCAAATCTGAAGTCAAAAGGTGGGGAAATCCATTCTGTCCTTTTAGTGAAAAGGACTGAAAGTCACATGGCAAAGAACATGGATGCAAGGAGGTATGGGGGAAATGGAGGCCATTGAAACAATCTCTCCCAGGGATGTCTGTCCAGCTGAGCAGAACATACCCTTTCTCTGAGGGAAATAGTCAGGCCTCACGATTTTCAGCCCAAGTTTTGCCTTTAACCTTTACCCAACATCTTTTGATCCTTTACCTTGGTGAGGACCTACAGGCTTGGGCCTCTTTCCTTTCCTCCTCTGCAATTGGGAAGACTGGCTTTGTCCCACCATTTAGAGACCCAAGCATTACATCATCTCTCCTTTGCCACTTTGACAAGCCAAGCGACTTTCTCCCTACCAGTGTTTTGAGAAAGCAAGCAAACCCTTCAAAAAGGTGCTGCAAATGCAACTTTCCCTGATACGTCTTCAAATTAGTGCCTTTTTTATTTTTACAAGTAGGACTTATTTATACCACACACGACAACAACAAAAAAGAAGATAATTAGACATACACACTGCAATCAAGCATACTGGGTTCGTTGGCATCATTAAACTTAATTACTTTCACTTGTTATTCCTGGGGCCATAATATCAGTATTAAATGCCAATGGAATCTGCAGTATGTTTGATTTAGCTAAAACAAGGACTTGGTAATTTACTGCCTCTTTGAGAGATTTTTATCAAAGTGAGGAATATGCTGAGTACCTCCACTTGCTTCTCATGGGGACTGCTGCAAAACTCCTTTGCTGAAAGGCTGGAGTGTTGTCTTTATGCAACCTGTCTCGGTGCTCTGAGAGAGGCTCTTGTTAAGATTCCTGCCTGTCTCCGGGCAGAATTAACCACAAGTGCTAACCACAGGCACTAAGCCCTTACATTGGGCATATCTTCCTTAATCCTCATAATTACTTCATTTTTGCAGAAAAGGAAACTGAGGTTCCGAGGTTAAGTAACTTGCCTGAGATCACATAGCGTGTAAGAGGCAGGCCCAGGATCTTTGCCAATGGAGAAGTTTTCTGAGTCCAGCATGGGTGCTATCCCTCTGTTTGCGGTTCCCCAAATCTTGGTGTTACCATCTCCTTTCTACCTTTCTTTCATTTCTTCTTAATTTGTCTTATGAACGAACTCTCTCAACCTCAAATTCTGATAAGAGCCAAGATTCATTAATGTTTTCATTGTGCCTGCCATTGTACTGGGGTTCTAAATAATTCATCTCACAAAATGCTCCCAATAACCCTATGCTATAGCATATGTTCATTATATGTGGTTGTTATTATTACTGTGATTATATATTGACATATCTAAGTGTCATCCAGCCTGGGCAACAGAGCGAGACTCCACCTCAATATATATATGTGTGTGTGTGTGTGTGTGTGACAGATGTTAGCACCTGTGTTAGCACAGATGTTAGGAGTGTGTTCCTCTGCAGGTAATAGCTGATCACAGCAGTTTTGCCCAATCCTTATTTGCTTATTTATTTATTTTCTTATATCATGTCAAATCTAGAGTGGCAGCATGAGCTTTTATGGCTGTTTATGATGATGTTATAAATGCAGGTTCCTTCCATTTTCAGCTCAGTCATCTTCAGAGGTTGGCTTTTATTTTTATGGTTGCAAAAAGGCTGCTTCACCTCCAGGCATTGCATGTGTCTTCAAGAGAGGAAAAAGGAGAAAGGTAGAGGGCAGGAGGCAAATTCCTCTTCTGTACTGTTATTCGTACAGGGTCTCCCTCCCTGAAGTCTATTACCAACAATCTGACTGCACAGAAGTGCCTCATGGCCACTCATTGCTCAAGGGAGTCTGGGAAGGACATTTTATTTCAGCTGCATACGTGAGTGCCATGAACAAAAAGAAGGCTCTTATGGTAAAGAAAAGAGGAGAATGAATATGGCAGAGAGAACTAGCCTTGTCTGGCAGAGCATCTGTGGGGGCCCACATCAACAAGCCTTGCTAATTGAAGACAGGTCAAAGGATTTGAGGTATTTCCCCTTGAAAAGCTTCATTTCATTTTGTATTATTTCCTTTAACACCCACACAACCTTTTGAGGAAATTGGTCCACTTTCATTCTTAGATGCTCTCAAAAACATTTCCCCAGCCAGTTTCAGCCGGAATGAGGAGCAGGAAGAGGTAGGGGCTGTCTCTGCCCGGGAAAGAACCTGAACAGGATTTATGTCTTCTCCCCAGCTAACAGGGATGGCAGGCTGGGGAGAGCCATTTGGACTGGGAATTGGGATGGAGGATGGGTGGAGATTTAATTATGCAATTATCTAGGCTTGGAGTCAAACCTCTCAACATGCTCCTAATTAATTGATCAGATGCACCACCTGCCGACCCCCTCTCCTCTACAGGCTCCCAGAATGCACCAGGATGGAGGAGGTAGCACAGAGTCTGGTCCTGCTTGGGGAATTGGGGAGTTCCCCATTAAGTGAGTGTGCAGTCAATTAACATATGAGTCCCGGGACCCTCTGAGCATGCCCAGTAATGATCAATTAGAGCTAGTAGATGAGGGCTGTGAGGAAGAGGGAGTTGTCTTAGCTTATTGATTATGTGTGTTAGAAGGGCAGTGGGTAGACAGTGGTAATTTCCAATAGCCATTTCCAGCACAGATAAATTCTGTGTTCCAGGGAGGAATGGAGTGGGAAAACAACAGTAGCAAGTGTCCTGTCCTGCCAGCTCAATAGTGATAACTGACATGTGACTGTGAGGATTTTTTTAATTTTTAAAGAATGTTTAATTATAAGCATTATGTACAATAATAATGTGCCGTCACATTTCATGAGTGATTGCCGCAAATGGGACACTGTGCTCTGCTTACATATCTCACCGATGCTGACAATAGCTTATAAGAAAGTTAATACCCTGTCGTTCAGGTAAGGCTTGGAAAGGTGAAGGGATTTGCTCAAGTCACACAACTAGGAAGTAGAGGAGCAAGAATTTGAACTTAGTTTTGTCTGGATCCAGAGCCTGTCCCTTTAAACACTAATCATTCTATCCCCAACTCATATCATTTTAGGAAAACTGGATAATGCTAAAACGTATAAAGAAAGTAATCATCCATAATCCCAATGCTGAGGGACAGTGTGTACAAGATATACTAATCTTTACCTCCCACGATCTTCTTAGCTTCCAGACCCATTTTCATTTCCTTTCATCCACCTCACTGCCTTTCACTTTTACCAGAGCTGTTTAAACCAAGGGTAAATAGCTGACTCATGGTGGGCCAGTTACATCTGTCTCTCTCCAATTTAAAATAGAGTGACAGAGACTGAGTCAGTTGGGTGGGGGAAGGTAGGGTTGCTGAACTGCAAAGGAGCACGACCCATTGAGAGGGGTCCCAGTGTGGAGTTGCCAGTGGAGTTTCCATGATAGATATTGTGTAAGTGGATGTGTGAGCAAGGAAGCTGGTCTGCAAGGAGACGAAGAGGAAGCAGGTAGGATGAGAGGCAGATTTAAAAGAACATGTGGTTCTGAAAAAGAGTGAAGTGAGAGAACACCCAAAAGATTATAGGTCCTTGAGATCAGCTTATGCTGTCCACAACTGTGTCCATAGAACCAATCCTCTTTTCATTCAAGCTTCCTTGAGTGAGTTTCTCTTCTTGGTAACCAAATGATCCCTGATCAAAGTACAACTACTGTTAACATACTGGAATGTCTTATTCTAGGCTTTCTTCCTTCTCCCCTCTTTCCTTCCTTCCATTCTTATTTATAACCTTGGATGCAGAGAGCTGAGTCTCTCACACTTCCCATCACAGCACACCATCACCGTTGGTCTACGCAATGCCTTCTCATTTTATTTATCTCTACTCCATTCACTCCCAGTCCCTATTCCTAAACCCCTTCCCCACAGGCATCCACTCAAATGTTTTTGATGTATATCCCTAATGCCTGTTTACTTGCAAAATATGCAGTGCTGTTTTCTACATGTATGTGATTTTGATATGCTTAAATGGTGGCATGTGATCAGTATCATTCATTTCCTTCCTTTTTCTTTGTAATTAACACTATATTTTAAAGTTCTATTTTACTTTTTTTTTTAACTTGGTACTATCGAGACAGGTAGGATGGCTGGTTTCCTATTTTGATGTGGTTTAGCCAAAAAGAACAAAAGCCCCTTACTCAAGCTGTAGCTTACCTAACTTTCATCAGCAACAAAAGACCCAAGAAGCTATTAACCACAAGTTCCTGCTTTCTGGGCCTAGGGACTTCCCTGGGGCCCTGGATGTGCAGTTAGACTTAAACTTCAACTTGTAATTACTCCACCCTCATTTTAATGATAAAACTCACATGAAGGGGTGGAGATGTAAAATGCTAATGTCACATGTGGTGTACAAAGAAGCATGAAAAGCCACTGTGCCGGTGTTAGAGAAAGCCTCCTAGGTATGCCCTGACAAAACCCTTCCCTATAGAAATAGAAAGGCCCTATAAAACTCACCCATATACTGCCCTTGGGGAAAATCTCACCTTTTCCCTTTTGCAGCACTGACTCCTCTTGTGCACAAGCTAAAATAAAGCTTATCTTTCTCTTTGCTGCTCTGTCTGGTGACCTCCCTTGATTTCTATCCTGGAAGATTGCAAGGACCCAGGATGCTGATAACACTATATAATGAGAAGAAATTTTGTTTATTTCAGGTGCAGATACCTAGCTTGCCAACACATACACCTTTCTTTTAGAAACTCATATTGGAGAATAGCTTTAAAAATACCCAACGTTGTGAGGTAGTCTTTTCCTTGAGCCATCGAAGAGACTTCTCTTAACTTTTTCTTGCCAGTTTTACTGAAGAAGATGATGGATTGAATTGACAGGATTCTGAGTGTGAGACTGAATTCTCCTTTGCTCTGCTGCTCAGATGGAGAACTGGCTATTTGGTGGGGATTTTAGGAGTTAAGTGACATGGCAGAGTTTACCCAAGTATAGGAGTTCAGAGACAAGATGGGTGGATACATTATTATGACTCTTTTGATTGAAATAATAGAAACCTAAATGAAGTTAACTTAACAACAACAACAAAAAAGACATTTACTGACTCATGTACCTTGATAGTCCATGGTGGAACAAGTGTCAAGAGTGGTGGCATCCAAGGCTGAAAATGAACTGAAAGGGAACTGGGTACCTGTTTCTCTCCATCTCTTGGCCCTACTTTCTCTGTGTTGATCGCATTCTACAGTTAATTCCCCCCAAAAAGAAGCAGGAAAGACCATGGGAAGCTTCAGGCGTTCACTCTGTCTCCTTAGCAACCCCAGCAAACAGAGAGCACTTCTTTCCCAATTCCAGCCACAGCCCCAAATTTGTTTCGATTAAGTTGGGATGGATCCCATGCCTTTCACTGAACCAGTCAGTATCATGGGCTTACCTACGCCTGGGTCGTGTGAATAGGCCTGGCTCCATCTGAGCATGTGGAGAGAGAGTGAAAAGGATACAAGGGTTCCATTACAAGGTAAAGATGGAAGGGATGATGGGCAGGCAACACCCAATAGATCTACACCAGCAGGGGCCAAGGGCAATGCAAGAAAGTCCTTCAAGTGTCCATCTAGGGAGTGAGGAGAATAGAGACAAGAAGTAACAGGCCCAAGCAGGTAAGCAGGGGGACCTCAACGTGTATTAGTTACCATCCAGTATTGAGCCTGCCTGGGGAGTCCAAAGCCATCTTAAAGGTCAGGGTAAAAAGGAACTAGAAACTAGAGAATAAAGTGCAGTCTTTAGGATCAAACAGTGCTGGATTCCAATCCCAATACCACTGCTTCCTTGCCACTGGACTCAGGAAAGCTCCTTTATCTTGAAAGCTTCATTTTCCCCAATTGTAAAGTGGAGATTTCTATGTAAATACAAAACAGAGGTATAAAAACATGTAGTGCCTGGACCACATGGACCCTCATGGTGATTCGCCTTTCCAATCACATCATTTATCACAATGTGTCAAAACTGTATATTTATACATGTATGCCCCTCATTCTATTGTGAGTACTTAAAGAGCTATAGATAATTCATCTCAGTCCTGTTCATACTTAAAACATAGTACCTGTTCAAGAAATATTAATTAGATCAATGAATTTTTTTTCATTGGAGGTCTGGCTCAGCATGAATTCAATGAGTGGCTAATGATGGAAATGACCCAGAGAACACAGTTCCTTGAGAAATTCCATCTTAATCTTGACCAGAGTGTCATATCTTCACGGTAATCCAAATCTAAATCCTACCCTGAATACACCTAAATACTGAGTCCCTGAGGGCATTAACCAGTCCTTGAGGTGTACATACAGAAAGGTCAGCTAATAGTGAACCCAGGGAGGGTGTAGATGTGAGTAACAGCATAAGCGGTATTTTATGAGCACACATATAGAGAGGAGGACTCTTTGTAAATTTAGCATGGCAAGATTTTAATAAATGAGGCCACTGGGATGTGTGGGCTTTATATATCATGCCCCGTATTTATATTCCTGTCAACTTTCTTTGCTGAAGCAATGTATTTATTACAGTCCATTTCACCATTTCTCACGAGATAGATGCTGTATCATGTCAAACAAAAATAAGGGAGGTGGGGGTGGGTCTGAAATAATGAAAAGGCTAGCGGAATATTTGGAGCAGAGGGCATGGAGGTGATTTGTGCTTTGCAAAACAATTCTCCTATTTTGCTCGAGCAAGTGAAAAAAAATGTGAGGCTGGGAGTCCCGCTCTGTGTTGCTAGAAAAGTCACCCCAACCCCCACCTTCCAGACCCAGAAAACGAGGGTGTAGTTTAATGTGTCAACTTAACCACGTTAAGGAATATCCAGAGAACTAGTAGAACATTATTTCTGGGTGTATCTGTGAGGTTACATTTGAATCAGTAGACAGAGTAAAGGAGATCACCCTTATTAATGTGGATGGGCCTTATCCCATCTGTGGAAGACCTAATAAAACAAACAGGTAGAAGAAAGGCAAATTCATTCTCTCTTTTTGAGCTGGGGATCCATCTTCTTTTGCTTTTGGACATCAGAGCCTTTGGTCCACAGGTTTTCAGACTCCAAGACTTACACCAGCAGGCTCCCAGGTTCTCAGGCCTTTGAACTTAGACTGAATTATACTCCCAGCTTGCCTGTTTCTCCAGTTTGCAGATGGCAGGTCGTGGAACTTAGCGGACTCCATGACTGTGTGAACCAATCCCATAATAAATTCTTTCTTATGTTATCTGTCTATAAAATACATATTTATTATATATCCATTGGTTCTGTTTCTCTGGAGAGTCCTGACTAATGCACCCTCTGATAAGCTGAGAAAGTTAAGAGTGCTCTCACTCACCCTTAATATAAGCACTAAAATGCTTACAACATTTTGCACCCAATTTCAGGACATTCCTGAAGAGCCTCACTGGTCCAGCTTGAATCAGACGATTGTCCTCCATACCATCAACAGTGGCCAATGGGCAAAGTCAAATTATAACTTGGTTTATCTGATTACAGCCATATTAAGATGGTGGAGATTGGAGTGATGGTGGAAAAGTTTTCAGGATTAAAGGAAAGGGCTTTTGCTGGGAGGATAATACCCTAGGCATCTAATGTAAAGTGGTTTTGGTCAATGTCCTTCTTCACCTATTACTCTCTCTCTCTTTTCCTGGCTCTTAAAAATGTCTTCTTATCATGGTTTCCAACGTGTGTTGTGATTTGACCTCCCCATCAACTTCTGTACCAATACAGATATGCCTGCCCCACTTCTCAATTTGTTCTCTTAAGTTCTAAACGACCTGCACGTCCCTAGACTTGTCATTGTCTCTCACACCTCTGGGCCTTCGTACATTATTGTCTCCCAGCCAGAAACACCTTTCTTCCTGTCTTTACCTGCTGATTCTCAAAATAGCTAATGATTGTCTCATTCAGAAAGCTTTCCCTGACTTTCCTGTCCCATCTCTACTTTCTCTACCAAGCTGAGAAGCTGTTAGCTTTTCCCAAAGCATCTTGCATCTTGCTCATATTGTCTCTCCTCTCTCTCGCTCTCTCTCTCTCTCACATACACACACACAAACACACACGCTCACTGTACCTCCTTTGCATTACAATTGCCTGTCTGCTTGTCTGTCCTTCCTATTAGACTGTGAGCTTTTTGAGGTCAAAAACTGTCTTATGTCTCTGTATCTTCAACACCTAACCCAGTACTCAACACTAAGAGCTCAGCAATTGTGAGATGAAGGAAGGGTCTCCAGAGCAGAGCCCTTCACAGATCATAGGGGAAGGTTTGAAATGAGAATTCAGAAGTATGCACCTAATGATGCAGGAATTATGGCCTTGTAATATTTAGCGGAAAATTTTCAACAAGAGCTTCTTTGGTTTCTAATTAGGGGAATTATGTTAATGAACCACCTTGCAAAATCCCTGATAATCATGTTCCAAATTTACCCCACTGGGTCTCATTTAGATGTAAAGGATAACAGAAAACACTCTGGTAATGAAGATAATTTCTGGCCTCAATTAGCACGTGCTGCCCTTATTGCACCCTGAGGATCTTCTATCAGCTGGACACAAAGAGCCAAGTCAGCAAACCGCAGCTGTGGGGCTTTTCCAAGTTCACTGTTACCTTCCATTGCACATTGGCTAAGTCTTCCCACTCAGCCTCACTATGTATTTAGCGATCATCTTTATGGTACTGACATTAAAGTCAAATATTGATTCTTTGACTCCATCTCGACAAATGTTCACTGAATGATCCTAGTGTCTGGGAAGATAGGAATAGAGTCGTATAGAGGTGTCAGACATAGGCTTTGGCCCGCAAGGAGTTGACACATGAAATATTAGCCAGAAATGAATGATGATAGGTACTGATGTTCAAATTTATTTATTCATTCTGTCTGTCTGTCATGTAGGAGGCATCTATGTTAATCTGTTTCGTTTTAGTAAAATGCTCTTATTGTCTCCCAACCACGGTTGCTTAATTCACAGTGGGCATTGTACTTTCTCAGGAAGTGATGAAGAAGGCCAGTCTCTCTCTCCAGATGTGGCATTGTGAGATGTATAACTCAGGAGCTGTCACATTGAGAAAGAGGGGACAGATAAAAAGAAGCTGAGATGAAGATAGAGGGAGAGTCTATCCTAGTTCTTCTTGTTCTTGAGGCCAGAATGTCTCTGCCCCTTATGAGGTCTGATTGTTAACCACGTTTTAGGGACTACATGAAGCAATAAATTGCCTAACTTTGTTCCAGGTGGTGATAATTTTTTCCTACTATTCTTTTATTTTTTGCTTTTATACACCTCTGAGTTTTAGCTGTCTACATGGCTGCTCAATATAAAGTTCATATTTCTTTTCTTTTTTCGGGGGAGTGATGAAGTCTCACTCTGTCATCCAGGCTGGAGTGCAGTGGCGTGATCTTGGCTCACTGCAACCTCTGCTTCCCAGGTTCAAGCGATTCTCTTGCCTCAGCCTCCTGAGTAGCTGGGATTATAGGTGCGCGCCACTGCACCCAGCTAATTTTTGTTTGTTTGTTTTTGTTTTTAATACAGATAGTGTTTCACTGTGTTGGCAAGGCTGGTCTTGAACTCCTGACTTCAGGTAATCTGTCTGTGTCAGCCTTGCAAAGTGCTGGGATCACAGGCATGAGCCATTGCACCTGGCCATGTTTATATTTCTCACCTATCCCCTTACAGCTGGGTAACTGTATAAGTTCTGGCCAATGAGATGTAAGCAGAAAGCTGTATGTAATTTCTGAGTTGTATTCTTGAACAAAAGGAGTGGCCCTTCCTCTGACCATTTTTTCTCCCTTTCTGCTGACAGAAATGTTGATATGATTATAAACTATTAGGTTGGTGCAAAAGCAATTGTCATTTTGCCATTGCTTATATGACAAAAACTGCAATTACTTTTGCACCAACCTAATACCTTGCATCATAAAGATGAGGGTAGCACACCCAAGGGGTGGTGAAACAAAAAGCTCAAAAAAATCTGGGTCCCTAACATCACGGAACTACTTTTTCGGTCGAAGAATGCTTACACCAAGACCATTACATGCCAGAGGAAAAAAACTTCTATTTTGTTAAGCTTCTGTTGCTGTGGGTACTGGTATAGCAGCAGAAATTATAATCTAAATAATATAGTGAATTTCTGTCACTTGCAACCCCAAAAATCCTGAGTAATTTCATGATTTATTGAGTATGAGTACTTACTTCATAACAGGTTCTGGGGGATACAGTAAGAAGAAAAGCAACACAGCCCCTGCTTTCATGGTGGTTACAATTTAGCAAGAATATAAGTGTGTGTGTGTGTGTGCGCGTGCGCATATATATATATATATAGAGAGAGAGAGAGAGAGAGAGAGAGAGATTTTTTTTTTTTTGGAGATGAAGTCTTGTTCTGTCACCCAGGCTGCAG
The DNA here is from genome assembly GCF_002776525.5 of Piliocolobus tephrosceles. Classification (NCBI taxonomy): domain Eukaryota; kingdom Metazoa; phylum Chordata; class Mammalia; order Primates; family Cercopithecidae; genus Piliocolobus; species Piliocolobus tephrosceles. The sequence continues at coordinate 19,098,334 of NC_045450.1, forward strand.
TGCAGTGGCACAATCTCAGCTCACTGCAACCTCTGCCTCTTGGGTTCAAGCGATTGTCCTGCCTCAGCCTCCCAAGTAGCTGAGACTACAGGTGCACACCCCACATTTGGCTGATTTTTATATTTTTAATAGAGGGAGGGTATCACCATGTTGACCAGGTTGGTCTCAAACTCCTGACCTCAGGTGATCCGCCCACCTCAGGCTCCCAAAGCGCTGGGATTATAGGCGTGAGCCACAGAGCCTGGCAGAATATATGCATATTAATTAATTACAAAAAGCTTTGTAATTATAATTGTGATAAATGTGATGAAGGAGTGAGTGCTCTGAGGACAAATATTGGAAGAAGCTGACTAACATTGGACATAAAAAAGTTTCTTTCAGTGAGAAGGCATTTGTTAAGCAAAGATAGTGGGGTGGGAGAGGAAACAGCCTATTGTAAAAGGCCTCAAGAAGAGAAAGAGTTTCTTCAACTTCACAGCAGTTGAAGGAACAAAATCAAGGCATAAATACAAGGCTGGTGAGGGAGGGAAGAAAGTGGCCCAAGGTGATGTTGGAGGAGTTGGCAGAGTCCAGATGATGCAGGGCCACTTAAACCAATGTTAGGTTTGGGCTTTATCATAAGAGCAGTGGGAAGCCATGGGAGGATACTGGACATGATCAGATGTACATTTTTAAAATGTGACTCCAAATGTGGGGAAAAAAATAAATGGTGGGGGAGTTGTCAAGAGAGGATGTGGGGAAAACGGGGGATGCTGTGGCAGTGGCTCTGTCAAGAGATGGTTGTGCCTTAGATTATGGTGGAAGTGGGGTACCTTAGCCTGAAAGGCTCAGGATTTTTCAGAGCCATCAAATCCAAAGGTGTGCCTTTAATCCTTCTATGTTTGTCGTCGTCTGCCGCAACCCCCACCCCCACCCCAGCATCCACTCGCTCCTCCCTTGCCCACCCCTGCTATCAACAGCTTCTTCTCCCTGACCCAGCCAAGAGTCTCCAGGAAGTTGGACCCACTCCCAGTACAAGAAGCAAATCTAATTGGTCTGTGGCTGTCATCACTCCCCAGTCAAAAAATGGTTCCTAAGGAGCATGTGACCCCAATGTAGCCAATAGGATATTATGGGAAATCTGCAAAGGACTTATGGGAAAAGCTTAGGGCTCCTAAAGGTGAGAGGAAGTGATTTTTCTTATCCCCCCCAGATGTCTGTTATCTGAAAGTAAAGTAACACCAAACTGAGGATGACACCAGCCATAAGGATGACTGAGGGGAGAACCAAAAAGAACATGGGTCCTTCATAGCATTGCTGAGTGGATAAACCACCCACACCCCCAGCCCACTTTCACTGGGACAAACTGTAGATGAGATGACCCGTTTCCCAGTTGTTGAAGACAGTTCAAGTTCAGAATTATGTTAGCCACAGCTGAAGTAGTCATAACTGACATGTTCCCAAACACACACCAAGAGAAACAACTGGGCACCCCCGGGGATTTTCTTGGCCAAAGACCTGGATTCTTGCACCCAGGGCATTCATTTTGCCTGCTCAGCTTGTCTGGAGGGGAGATGAAATAGAGAAAAAAGCTAAGAAAGATACAGATTTGATAAATATTTTGTCTCTTTCTTCTTCCCCTACAGAAGCCTTGGATTTTCTCAGGGCCTCAGAATGCTCAGAGCTGAGCTGTGTTCAGAGACTTCTGGAGAGTTAGTCAATCTCAGTACTCCAACCTCTTGGGGATTCCCTTGTGGATCATTTGTGTATTATTAATTTAACAACTTTTTTGAGCATCCTTATGGGAAGTACAAATACATAGTCCCCCTGCTCATGTGTTTTGTTTCCTTACCCACAGCAGACATCACTAATCAATCATTCTCTAAGTCCTGAGGATCCAGACTTAGTACTTTCAACCCCTCCTCCAGGCATTACCAATTGATCTGAGTTGAGTTTGGTGAAATCAACACGGCCCCCTTGACTACTACATGCCTCACCTTGTGCAAAGCACTTGCTTTAGTTTCCTGTGATTTCTGTAACAAATTGCCACAAACTAGGTGACTTAAAACAACGGAAATTTATTTTCTCATAGTGCTGGAGGCTAGAAGTCTGAAATGAAAATATCAGCAGGGCTTCATTCCTTTTGGAGGCTCCAGGAGTGAAATCATTCTTTGTTTCTTTCTGCTTATGGTATTTGCTGGCATTCCTTGACTTTATTACATGGTGTCCTCTTCTGTGTCTCTCTCCTCTGTGTCTACCTTATAAGGATACATGTGATTGTATTTAGAGCCCACCCAGATATTCCAGGATTAACTTTTCCTCTAAAGATCCTTAACTTCATCATATATTTTGCACATATGAAAAATTACCTCATTACATATGAGATAATACCCACAGATTCTGGGGATTAGGACATAAACATATCTTTTGGGGAGCCACTGTTCAGCCATTATAGCACTAGTGATAAAAAGGTGAGTAAGAAATGACCTGTTTGTAGGTCGGGTGTGGTAACTCATGCCTGTAATCCCAGCACTTCGGGAGGCTGAGGCGGGCAGATCACGAGGTCGGGAGAACGAGACCATCCTGGCTAACACAGTGAAACCCCATCTCTACTGAAAATACAAAAAAAAAAAAAAAAAAAAAAAAAATTAGCCGGGCATGGTGGTAGGCGCCTGTAGTCGCAGCCTACTTGTGTAGGCTGAAGCAGGAGAATGGCGTGAACCCAGGAGGCAGAGTTTGCAGTGAGCCGAGATCGTGCCACTGCACTCCAGCCTGGGCGACAGAGCCAGACTCTGTCTCAAAAAAAAAAAAAAAAAAAAAAGGAAATGATTTTTAAGAGTTTGTGGACTGATGGGCAACTGGCAACCACAAGACTGTGCTAAGAAAGAGGAAGGAAAAAGTAATGTGGAAGCACCAAGGTACAACACCTATCCTAGCCTTGGTGGCTGGCAGGTGGTCATGGAAGGCTTCCTGAAAGAGTCAACAGCTTTGTTATAGTAGTTTACCTGCCTCAGCCTCCCAAGTAGCTGGGATTACAGGTGCCCACCACCACACCTGGCTAATTTTTGTATTTTTAGTAGAGATGGGGTTTCACCTCACTGGTCAGGCTGGTCTTGAACTCCTGACCTTAGGTGATCCACCTGCCTTAGCCTCCCAAAATGCTGGGATTACAGGCATGAGCCACTGAGCCTGGCCTATAAAGCTTAGTATTCTCTAAGCAGCCAATGAACATTTGACTTCCACTGTTGTGATTTAAAGATAATGTCTTAGTCCTTGGGGGCCATGATAATAATACCATAGACTTGGTGGCTTATGAACAAATGAAATTTATTTCTCACAGTTCTCTGGAGGCTAGGAATTCCAACCTCCAGAATTGGGAAGATCAAGGCACCAGCAGATTTGGTGTCTGGTAAGGGCCTGCTTTCTGGTTCATAGATGAAGATCCTCTCATTGTAACCTCACATGACAGAAGAGGCAAGGGAGCTCTCTAGGGCGTCTTGTATAAGGGCACTAATCTTATTCAGTCATAGTTTTAAAAAACGTGATTCCAGATGTCAATAAAGATTGGATTGGGGGAGAAGGGTCAAGAGAGTTTGAGGGGAAAACAGAAGAGGTTATGGCTCTGCCCTTATGACTTAATCCCCTCCCAAAAGCCCTACATACTAATACCGTCTCCTTGGGGGTTAGGATTTCAATGTAAGAATTTTGGGGGGACATAAACATTCATACTATACAAGATATTATAGCAGCACTTAATGAGCAAATATAAATATACTCCCCTCTCACAATTAAAGGAGTAGGCTAGTTAGTGAGGCCGAGGGAATATACATGCTATTCAGAAATGCTGAGCTTTGCAGAAGGCAGCTAAAGTCCTTGTTATAAACCCTTTCTGACCTGAGTTCCAAGTGCCTGGCTCTGTTTCTGCATAGCTATCTAAGCATCATTCCCTGCATAGAGGCTTGCTGCTGCCTGCCTTGGTCCAAGTGCTATGGACTTGACCTCAGCTCCCTCATCACCCACAGAACATGTGGAGCAAGCAAAGGCAGAGGTGAGGTCTACACACCCTCAAAGATGTAGGAAAAAGATGAATTGGAAGAGACCAAGAGAAAGTGACTCAAAAGAGAAGAGGCGGTGAAAGGTGATAAAGCGATGAAAAGGAAGAAAGAAAAGAGAACTGGCATTTGATGGAAAGTTGCAAAGAGAAGTCTTGGATACTGTGGCCTCATTTGTCTCTTAGAGATGCCTACTTGAGAAGATATATCAATCAAGACTCTTTGGGAAATAAAACAATCCCTTTTCAAACTGGGTGAAGCAGAAGGGAGAATTTATTGGCCCCTGTAAATGAAAGGTCTAAGTTTTCCCTTCAGGCCTGCCTAGATTCAGGGATCTAAATAATGTCATTTAGATGTAAATCTCGTCCTTTCCTTCCTCTCTGGGATAAGATTTTTTAATGTGTTGCTTTATTCTGGTGGGCTTCTGCAGATCCAAATTTATAATCTCCCAGTTTAGCAACCTCAATCAGAAGAAAAGCATTTCTTGCCCAGTATTTCAATCAAAAGCCTCCAGTCTGAAACTTTTTGGTCCAGTATGGGTTATGTGCCCAGATCTGAAACTTGAGGATGTCATGGGGATGTAGTATTGCCCTTGATCATATCTAGAGAAAGTGGATGTCAGTTAAAAGTGAAGCTCTCTTCTTTATACCTCCCTCCATCCCCAAACCATCTAAAAGTGGGAGAACTATGGTTCTTCAAGGAAAATATAAAGAACTATCTATTGCCAGGAAGGGAAAGAGGTACCAGTAATGCAAACAAGGAAACAAACAAACAAAAAAAAGGTATCTAAACAAAAAGCAATAATAATTGCTAATATTACTCTAAATCCAATTGCAACCATTATATTAGACTTCTCAGGTGTTATTTCACTAAATACTCAGAATAACTAAATGAAATAGACATAAATTGTGCCCATTTTATAGATGGGGAAATTGAGGCTAAGTGAAATGAAATTGTTTTCAAGGTCACATGGATTTATATCCATATCAGCCTGACCTCAGGGCTTGTGTTCCTCCAGAGCACACCTCCTCTCTTGCCAATGACTTACATCTTCTATCTTTCTGTGCCTCGGTGTCCTCACTTGTAAAATGGACATCATAGTACCTTTCTCATTAGGTTATAGTGAGTATTAAACATTAGCTATTCCTACTGGTGGTGGCTGGGCTCCTGACTGTGCCCCCCTGGGAAGCTATTCAGGGAAGCCAGTCTGATAAAGCACCCTCAATTGTGTCTCACCCTGGGGGTTCCCACAAGTAACAGGGGATGGCTCTTGCAGGCAGATTCCAGGTCTTGTCCTCTACAGGGCTTCCATTATTAAAGGATTCCGTGGAAGCGATCAGCTCATGGAATTCTGAGAACTCCACCTCTCTGTTCTAAAAGACCCACTGTTCAACTCAGAGCGGGGACCACTTGGACACTAAGGAAAGCCAAAGAGGCAAGCAGGCCCCCAGTTATCCAGGGAAGTACTGGATTCCATTCCTATTCTCCCAGTCTTCTCTTCCTTCTCCTCCTCCTTGCCCACCAGGGAGGCAGCTGGCTGTGCTAGAGATTGGCGTATTCTCTTTGCATCTGGCAAGCTGAAGCGGCATACTGATGATGGCCTGCAAATGTGAAATAGATGGGAACTGTTTTGCACTTCAATGGAATAACAGGTGTTATTTCTACTTGGACGGTGGAGGACGGAGCTGACACTTCTCTTCTTTTGATATGCAGGGGAGGTGCCTGTGACATTGGTGATTTCTGGGCACTGTTGTGCCCCTACTGTTTGCATTGCACTTTATTTATGACATCTCATCTAATCCTCTCTCCGTACAACTCGCTGGGAAAGATATGGTTACCCCTAAGTTTATAGATGAAGAAATCAAGGTGCTGCAGAGAGGTGATACATCAGAGCAGAGACTTCAGCACAGATGTATCTGAGGCCACGAACTTGGTGTTCTCCATCTCTCCACCTGGGCTTTGAGAAGCCATCCTGAAAGAGGGGACATTTGGCTTTCTGAGAGCCTCAACTCTGGAGCTAGACCAGAGGTTGGCAAACTCTATCTGTAATTGGCCAGATAGTAAATATTTTAGGTTTTGTGGGCCATGGGGTCTCTATTCCAACTACTCAACTCTGCTGTTGCAGCATGAAAGTAGCCAAAGATGTTAAGTCAACACATGGTCGTGGCAGTGTTTCAATAAACTTCATTTATGAAAACAGTCAGCCAGCTGGTATGCAATAATTCGTTGATCCCTGAAGTAAATCAGGGATCCCTGAGTTTGACTCCTGCCTTCTCCAATTACCAGCTATGTGACCTTATTTAACTCCCCTGGTGCTCAGTTTTCTTATCTGTAAAATGGGAATCATAATATCTCATAATACTGTTATAATTGTAATATCCCATGATATGATTGTGAGAAATGATTTAATGCTTGAAGAGTCAGTGCTTGTAACAGTGTCTGCGACAGTGCCAATTGGCGTGATGAGTAGCATAATCAGCATCATTTCCAGCATCATTGAAAGCCCCTGGAGCTGTAAGATGGGGATAATGGTAAAACCTACTTCACAGAGTTGTTGTGAGAAAGAAGTTAGAAAATGTATGCACAATGCCAACCTGTCAACCCCTACAGGTGACTCCCCATTCTTATCAGCTTGCCTCTTCTAAATACCTCTACAAGCCTCCTCCTGGTAAAAAGAAGAGGAGAAAAAACCCAGTCATACTCCCTTAGGCTGTCCAGGTTTTCAGTTGGGCAGTCACTGAGCAGAAATTCAGGACTGCATAGAAGAGACGCCTTAAGCCTCAAGTTCAGGGAAGGCAGTCTCCTGGTGGTTTGGAAGGGCTTCCTACAGGAGTTGGGCTTAGGGGCCTCAGAGAGTACTGCAGTGACCATTTCTTATGGAGACAGTCACCACTAACTGAGTCTGATTACAGCAGACAGGAAGGAAGCTTTGCCAGCCTGCACTGACCTACCCCAGAAGGAACCATCCCTACTCCTTACTACAAATCCTCTCCTGGTTTTCCAGCAGATGACATATCCCCTGTGTGACATACCCCCACCGCAGCATCCACTCGCTCCTCCCTTGCCCATCCCTGCTTTCAGCAGCTTTCACTCCCGGACCCAGCCAAGAGTCTCCAGGAAGCTGGACCCACCCCCAGTACAAGCAGCAAATCTGATTGGTCTGTGCCTGTTCTCACTCCCCAATCAAAAAATGGTTCCCAAGGAGCATGTGACCCCAATGTAGCCAATAAGCTGTATGGGAAATAACCTTTTAAGGAGTTAGTTAACATCACTGTAGGTTAGAAATATTCTAGGTACACCCAGGTGTATGACTTCCTACTAGCCAGGCTCCTCGGAGTTTGATGGAAGAAGGCAGGTAGAAAGTGAATTTAGTGTTCTCTGTGACTGGCAGATGTCTGCACAGGAGTCTAAACCACAATGGAGGAGGGAGATTCCAGGCAGAGGCGGAACTTGGGCTCTAGAACCAGAGATGGGAGTTCAAGTCCTGGCTCAGATGCTGGCCCTCTCTCTGGGAGACTTTGGGCAGCTCACTCCATTAGCACATCAGTTTCCTCACCTGCAATATATACAATCAAGCAGGACTCTGGGAGAGAGAACATGGAAGACCCCAGCAAGGTACCTGCCACATAGAATGCTGCCATCATGATGAAGAAGATTGCTGGACCTGAAGGTGTGGATCAGATGGACCTGAGTTTGGATTTCTTTTGAGCTTGGGCATGCCACTCAACCCACCCGAACCTCATAGCCCTCATCTGTAAAATAGGTACAATATTGAAGATAGTAAGATACCTAAGGTGCTTACTTCAAAATCTGGCACACTGTAAGTAAAATTTATAAATGACAGTCATTGTTATTTTTATTATTATTATGGCTGGGACTGAGGAGGCCTCGGATGTAACCAGAGTGAATGGTCAGACGCGAGTCATCTAAGAAGAGGGAAATGTCCCTACCTTAGATCTGACTGACAGGTGTGGGTGGACCATTGACCCAGGAGCAGGAGATTGGAGCTGTGCTCCATGTGCCTGATTTTCAGCCCAGGTTGTGAGTGTGACCATGTCGTTTGAGTCTGACCCTTGGCTTTTGGAACCTCCCTTCTTAGAAAGGCTTGTGAGGATATGGCAGAGGCCAGCCCATTAGGCTGCTTCTGCTGGAATTAGGAATCTCTCTTGGGCTTAGACAAGATAAATAGCATTGTGTCATGTTGGCATTAGGGCTGGGGTTGGGGTTTAGCTTTTGTGTTGCATGGGCTTCCCTGTGACTCTGTTTCTTCCTCTGTTTAAAAGCAGTGGTGCTTTCTGGGTGTGATGGATCATGTCTGTAATCCCAGCACTTTGGGAGCCCAGTTGTTCGAGTCCAGGAGTTGGAGACCAGCCTGGGCAAGATGGCAAAACCCCATCTCTACGAAAATAAAATGAAAGTTAACTAGGCATGGCATTGCGCGCCTATGATCCCAGTTACTTGGGAGGCTGAGGTGGGAGAATCACCTGAGCCCTGGAGGTTGAGGCTGTAGTGAGCCGAGACTTTGCCACTGCACTCCAGCCAGGGTGACAGAGTGAGACCCTGTCTCAAAAACCAAAACAAAGCAATGGTGCCAGTACCTATTTGGTAAAGACTTTTGCTAGCACTTACCTTATGCCAGGCACTGTTGCAAAAGCTTTAAACATACTAAATCGTTTAATTCTTCAAATAGTCCTAGGAAATAGGAAATATTATAACTTCCACATATTAGTTTCCAGTGAGAGGTAAAACAAATTACCACAAACTTGGTGGCTTAAAATTACAGGGACCAGAGGTCTGAACTCCAGGACTGTGCTCCCTCCAGAGGCTCCAGGCCAGAATCCCTTATATGCCTCTTCTGTCTTCCGGTGGCTGCTGGCATCCCTTGGCTTACGGCTGCATCACTCCAGTCTCTGCTTCAATGATCGCCATGCCTCCTCCTCTTCGCTCTGTGTCTGTGTCAAATATTTCTCTGCCCCTCTCTTGGAAGGACACTGATGGTGACCTTTAGGGCTCACTCAGGTAATCCATGATAATCTCCTCATCTCAAGATCCTTAATTTAGCCACATCTGCAGAAACTTGACTATAGGAGATATAAACCATGAAGTGATCGAGGCAGGTCTTCATCAAGGTGTTTTTTGTTTGTTTGTTTGTTTTTGCCAGGGTTGAGGATGTACCCGGGAAAATAATACAAATCACAAGAGCATCTGTGACCTGTGTTTTTTCCAAAGGGTGCTTTGGGAACTTCAGCCTTTCAAAGGGAAAGGGCAAGCCAGCGGGTAAAAAGGGAGGGAGGCAGTGAGGCAAAGGGTTACATTCTGGAGATGCTCTGATTAGCCTCAGTGAATCTACATTTTACATGTGCAAGAGAGTGGAGGAAAAAGTCAATTATGCATTGTCTCACACTCAGTAAATCTACATCTTATATTAGACAAGGTAAATATGTGAAAAGAGAGAGGAGAGGAAGTCAGGCTATGACACAGAGTTGTGAAATCACGGCTGTTTGGGAACAAAAGGAAGGCAGTTTTTGTGTGACTCAATTCCCAGACTTAAGTTTCCCTTTGGCACAGTGAGTTTGGGGTCCTGGGATTCTATTTTGTTTCACAGAGGCAATATTCAAAGGTTCTAGGGATGAGATCCTGCTGCCTTTGGGAACCGCCACTCAAGCCCCACCTCCCTGTTTTACAGATCACGTGGGAAGTGGGTGGCAGAGGGACCCCGTTCAGAGTCTGCGCCCTTAACCACCATACTATGTTGCTTCCTCTGGGTTGCCACTGATGGGTGGTTTTAAGGATTTAATGAGGCAGTGCAGGGAAAGCACAAAGAATGATGAGAAGAAGGCCAGGAGAGCCAGGGTTGAATAAGGGTCTGGAATAAGGCCCAGAGATGCTTGTTGTGCACAGTGACCTGGTAATGAAGAAAGGAGTGCTTTTGAGGCTTTGCCAGGAAATCCCCATGGTCAAGTCCAAGCCACATCTACATGATGTATACTGCTGATGTGCACTTCCTTGCTCTCTGGCACCGTCGGAGCAAATAGATTTTTACTCTTCAGAACGCCAAACCAGCAAAGTCGCAAGATGTAACTCACCCCTTCTCCTGACATCTTTCTCTGGTTGGTCCCTGCTCTGGTCTCTGGGTCTTCTCAGCCTTTGACTGAGAGGAAATGACTTCAGTCATAGGTGCTAATGTATGTAAATGAGCCTGGTGCCTTGGCACAGGAAATCCCTTTTGCCCTCTTAATCCATTTCACCATATGCTCTGCAGCCTCTGTGACCTAGTGTCCTTAGCAGAGAGCAGTGTCCTTTTTGATGTGATTTTGTGGCAGTATCTGTGATGAGTAAGACGCATCCCGGGCAGCCTCGGGCTTCCTGAGGTCACACGCAAACCAAAGACTTTGGGGTCTTTGGCCTCCAGGCCAGATGTTTTTCTCCCATTAATGCATAATATTTCAGAAGAGGGATTTTCTGTTCCTGCTCACTCCCAAATGCTGCCCCTCCGCCTCCCCGGGAAGATGATGTGCTCCACACCAGTAGGGGCAGCAGATTCACACCTGGGATGTGGAGCTCTGTGAGCCTGGCATTTGGGAATATCTGGAACCGTAACGACTCTCTGGGCCTCACTGACTCCTGCAAACAATGGGTGTGAGCAGACAGACTGAAGTGGCACTGAGCTAGCCGGGGAATACAGCTGTTCGAATAAAAGGGCCCACCTCAGCCCCAGTGAACATCCACTGGCCTAAATAAGAACATAGAACACTCAGTTATAGATTGTACGCCAACATGTTTCTGCCCAAGTATGGATCCCCCCTCCACTGGTCAATGCGAATGTGTGTCTCCCCTCAGTTATTTTATAGGGAATGTATGGGTGGGAGCATTTTATTTACAGAATTGATTATGTTGGGCATTGTTGGATATGTCCTTAAAACCAACAGACACTCTTTTGTTTTGTTTTGTTTTTGAGATTTTTTGACGGAGTCTCACTCTGTTGCCCAGGGTGGAGTGCCATGGCATGATCTCAGCTCACTGCCACTTCCACCTCCCAGGTTCAAGTGATCTCCTGCCTCAGCCTCCTGAGTAGCTGAGATTACAGGCCTCCACCACCATGCCTGGCTAATTTTTATATTTTTAGTAGAGACAGGGTTTCACCATGTTGGCCAGGCTGGTTGGCCTCCCAAAGTGCCGGGATTACAGGTGTGAGCCACTGGCACCCGGCCAGATTTTTTTAAAATAAATTTTATTATGTATATTTAAAGTATGGTGGAAAGTAAACTCTCACTAAGTGATAGGTGTGTATAAAGGAGAAGAGCCTACATAGGCACTCTCTTCTGTGTACATATCATAAGAGCTGAGGGGAGGCTGTGGGTTCTTGGAGCTGCTTATGAATCACAGCACGGGCATTTTCATCCAAGCAATTACTTGCTGTGCTCTCTTGCTTGTTGAAGATGACTGCTGGTGTGTCCTGTGAGGCACTGGGTGTGCAATGCACGTCCTGGCTTCAGAATAGCCCCACCTCAATTAATAAGAAGACAGTTTACCAGGACTCTAGATGAATAGGAATGGTAGGCTTCAGCTAGGAAGCCTTTGTGCCTTTGCACCTTTTTGTCTACATCTTAGCTTCTAGACTTAGACCTGGATGATGGTAACGGGACTCAGAATGGTGGCTGGGCCCTGCAGGACTCTCACACATCACAGTGAGGTGAAAGGCGATGTGGTGCAGTGTCAAGAACACAGGCCCTGGGTTCAGACTCAGGTGGGTTTAAATCCTAGTTCAGCCACCTACCAGCTGGGTGCACTTCAGAACCTCTGCCTCGCAGAAGGAAAGAGAGCATCAGAGAAGTTAAGATACTGTTCTAAAGCCACACAGCTAGCAAGCCAAGCAGTTTAATTGATCCTCAGGACTGTCTGACTCCAAAGCTCAGCCTCTTGCTCCTATATCAGGCTGTCTGTTCCTGATGTTCTATTAAAACTATGGTTTTGAGAACCAGGCATGCATGCAGTGATCTCTGTGACTCAGGGGACTGAGGCGAGAGGATGGCTTGAGGTCAGAAGTTTGAGACCAACCTGGGTAATATGACAAGAAACTTTTTTTTTTTTTTTTAATTAGCCAGGTGTGGTGCCCCGTGCCTGTAGTCCCAGCTATTCAGGAGGCTGAGACCAGAGGATCACTTGAGCCCAGGAATTTGAGGCTGCAATGAGCTGTGGTCGTACCACTGTACTCCAGCCTGAACCACAGAGCAAGACACGGTTCTAAAAAATAAAATAAAAAATATCCGAGCTGGCACGGTGGCTCACGCCTGTAATCCCAGCACTTAGGAAGGCCGAGGTGGACAGATAACCTGAGGTCAGGAGTTCGAGACCAGACTGGCCAACATGGTGAAACCCCGTCTCTACTGAAAACACAAAAATTAGCCAGGAGTCATGGGCATGTCTGTAGTCGCAGCTACTCGGGAGGCTGAGGCAGAATTGCTTGAACCTGGGAGGCAGAGGTTGCAGTGAGTGGAGATTGCCCTACTACACTCCAGCCTGGGCGACAGAGTGAGAGTCCATCTATATATATATACCCACTGTCGTTTTAAAATGTAAACTTTTCAATTATTATTCAGGTGTGGTGAGGCCAAGAGAACAGGAATGACCACCATTGAAAAGATAGTTTGTTACCCACAGTTCCCAAGAGGAGGGGCTGCTTCATTCCCTATGAGGAAGCTGCCTGGTTGTCAGGAGACAGCAGGAGCGGGAGGAAAAGAGGGGCAGGAGGCTTTATGGTGGTTTCTGCAGAAAGGAATGTGTGAGGCAGAGTAAGAGGGTTTGGGATTGGCTGATTTTATAATTTCTAGCAGACTCTGGGGTGTAGAGGCTGTCGCAGGTTGTCTGGTACCTGGCTCTAGGGGTATTAGGACAGAGAAAAATTGGCCTGGGGCATAAGAGCTTGGGAAAGAAGGTGTCTGAGGGGTATCGGCTCTGGGCTGGTTGGTTTGCACAGGAAAGGCATGCCTGCTGGGAGATAGTTTGCTATCTCTAGGAATTAGCTAGCCCTGGGAGGGGGAGTCTCTCTCATGTCAGCAAGGCCACAAGATGTCAACACATCATAGAATCCAGAAAATAAAACACATAATTAATATGACTATCCTTGGTGAACTTTCCGAGCCATACAGCCATTCATAAGAAACCCATGGGATTTCCAGATGAGCTTGCATAATTTATGCCTATTTGTAATATAACCAAATAACTATGATGTACAATGAGATGGCTTTAGCTGCCAAATAATCATGTTGAAAAATTATTGCAAGTACAAAATAAACACACACACAAAAACCCCAATAGCTTTCCTACAGATCAATAAAATTAAATAATAAAATAAAACGAGAATAAAATTCTGATCACAGTAAAAATGTAAGCTATCTAGAAATAAACTTAATAAGAAATCTACATATGCTATGCTACTGTATGAAATTACAAACCTTTATTGAAGTATATAAGAGATCCATATTGGGTACATGCCAATTTATCCCAAATTAAATAAATATTATGCAATATTAATTAAAATATTAGCAATGTTTATAATTACTGAATGAGATACTACAGTTTATCTGGAAGAATTGATATCAGAAAATATCCAGGGATTTTTCTGAAAAAGAACATACCTTACAAAGAAAATATGTTTACCTAACACAAATATAAGAATAGTTTTTGTAAGTGGCATTTCAAATCTATGAGAAGAGTGAATTGTATATTAAAAGATATTGGATAAATGAACTAACAACACAGAAAAAATTAAGTGAGAGCCATACTTCGTATTGTTTAAATACTTACATAAAAAGTAAATAAATAAATACAAAATTACTATAAAAATGTGTAAGTGAGTTTCATTCTCTTGGAATGAAGGAAAGGCCTTGGGAAGTTTGAAATCAAAGTCAGAAGTCACCAAGGGAAAACATCGATAGATTTTATTATATAAAATTAAAAATCTTCACACAATGGAAAACAAAGGACAAAAGGCGGTTGAGAAGAATATTTGCAGATTTTATTTCTTTATTTAAATAACAACATAAGGCCGGGTGTGGTGGCTCATGCCTGTAATCCCAGCACTTTTGGAAGCAGAGGCAGGTGGATCACCTGAGGCTGTGAGTTCGAAACCAGCCTGACCAACATGGAGAAACCTTATCTCTAACTAAAAATACAAAATTAGCCAGGTGTGGTGATGCATGCCTGTAATCCCAGCTACTTAGGAGGCTGAGGCAGGAGAATCACTTGAACCCGGGAGGTGGAGGTTGCGGTGAGCCGAGATGGCGCCACTGCACTCCAGCTTGGGCAACAAGTGCGAAACTCCGTCTCACTAAAAAAAAAAAAAAAAAAAATTAAAAAAAACCCCCTGCATATTGGATTACTTCAATGGAAAAACTTGAGCATGATATCTAAATATGCAATTTCACAAAAGAGAAATATAAATGTGCAGATTATTTCATCATCTAGGTTTTAAGTTTTAAGCCTCGTAGCTATTAGTTTTCTTTCCTGATCCTCTCCCTCCTCCCTGTCTCCACCCTCCAATAGGCCCCAATGTGTGTTGTTTCTCTCTATGTGTCCATATGTTCTCAGCATTTAGTTCCCACTTAAACGTGAGAACATGCAATATTTGGTTTTCTGTTCCTGTGTTAGTTTGCCAAGGGTAATGCAAACCCCTATGACACAAGTTTGCCTATGAAACGAACATGCACCTGCACCCCTGAACTTAAAAGTTGAAAACATCTAACCAGATTAATAAGAGAGAAAGCAAAAAATTAAATAGTCTAATATTAGTGAGATATATTGAATTGAGATAGCAATAAAATAACTTTATTTTGCTTTCAGATTGTCAAACATTTAAAGATTACTAATATTCAGAACCGGTGAGGTTGCAAGGAAACAGACATTGTCACACACTACTTGTGAAATCAGACTGGTGATTTGTTTTTGGTAAAATAAGTCAGAAGCCTTTAAAAGGCTCGTATCCTTTGACCCAGCAATTTACCATTAGGAAATTTAAATAAAAGAAGCTGGGTGCAGGTAATCCCAGCACTTTGGGAGGCTGAAGCGGGTGGATCACTTGAGGTCAGGAGTTCAAGACCAGCCTGGCCAACATGGTGAAACCCCGTCTCTACTAAAAATACAAAGATTAGCTGGGCATGGTGGTGGGTACCTGTAATCCCAGCTATTCAGGAGCCTGAGGCAGGAGAAGCACTTGAACCTGGGAGGTGAAGTTTGCAGTGAGCCGAGATTGCGCCATTGCACTCCACCCTGGGTAACAGAGCAAGATTCCATCTCAAAAAAAAAAAGAAGAAGAAGAAAATGAAAGAAATACAAAAAGAATAGCACCTGTGTGTAGAGTGATAGTCACCACATCTTTAAATTATTATTTAAAATAATAATGAACAAATAGAAATAACCTAAATGTCCAGTGATAGGGAACTGATTAATTATCTATTGTACTTATATACAACAAAATTTTCTGTGGCCGTTAAAAGTTGTCATGTGGGTTATACACATGCATTCACATACACATACGAAAGCCCTCCACAATATAATTAAAATTAGAAAAAAATTGTTGCAAAAGAGGATGCATAATATGATCCCGTTTTAGTAGGAAATAATATAATCCCTTTTTAGAAGAAAGATCTAAAAGATTAGACACTGAATTGTTAATGATCATTACTTCTGGGTGGTAGAAGAATGGTGATGATCTTCTTCTGTGTACTTGTATATATATTCTGAACTTATTGCAGAGGACATGTATTTTTTATAAGCAGAAAAATACTATAAATCTGTTCGAAAGTAATTTCTCAGCTGTTTTCCCCTTAACGGGGTACATTCAGATGATTAGCAGCAGGAGGTATGGAGGATGAAGCTGGGTAAAAGAATTGTCAGTTTCCTGTCCTCAGTTCTGGCTATCATAGACTTAAAATCAGTAGAGAGATGTTTCTACAGCACATTCACGACTCTGACCTTCACTGTTAGATGAAATTAGAATGCCTCTTGAAAAGAGAATGTTTTCTCTCCACGTTTGCTATAAATATTTAAAGTGGAAAATATGGATTATGTCAAATGTGGTTGAGGAAACCAACACAGAAAGTCCAGTTTCTGTGCAGACACAAGCATGGGAAGGTGGTAACTGATGGAGGAGGTGGTTATCAGAAGGCTCAGTTGATTTGAGGTTACTTTGACAGATGGATGGTGCTGACGTTTTTGGATAAATGACAGAGCTTATTGGTTAGCCTGTACCTTATTATGCTCCCACCATCGGGATCCAAGCTTTGGGCTAAGGAGGGTATGTAGGATTTGTTACATTTGAGATGCAACCAGAAAAAGAGGACATCCCTCTGGCATAATTATGTTCTGGGGCCCCCTAAGAGAGGGTAATTCCCACTCATTAGGTGGCATTTGCTCACCTCAGCAAGCCACTCTTGGTGACCGTCTGTCATGCAGACATACTAGCACATCCATGGGGTCTCTGCTTCTCCTATGCCAGGCAGGCACAGAGATAAACAGCTCCCTATTCATGCCAACCCACCCCAAGTATGTTTGTAGACTTAACACTACCTAAACATCTGGCTCATCCAGGTTTCTGGGACTGTGCTGGGAAATAGGTTAAGAAAATTGAAGCATAGAGTGTTGGTGGGAGAGGGTATGAAATTGGAGAATTGCATCTGAATAGGAAGCTTAGGGTCAAGTTTGAAAGGGATTTGAATACTTTCGTAATGAATTTGACTTATCCTTGTTTCATAGCTTTGTCAACTCTTTTTAAAAATTATTTTTGAGAGACAGGGTCTCACTCTGTCACCCAAGCTGGAATGCAGTGGTACAATCATAGCTCACTGTAGCCTCGAACTCCTGAGCTCAAGCTGTCAACTCTTGGTCTAAGCAAAACTATAGATGGGAAATCGGTGATGTTAAAGCAACTGCATTTTTCAGATTATCTCCTTACCCAAATATTCCAGATCAGCTAACAAAAAGAATTGAAAGCTTTTCAAATCATCTTAACTGGGAGGCTCTGGAATTGGAGGTCCTATGGATTAGGATGAGTTAGGCTACGTGTGGTAATGAACAACCCTGACTCAGTACTTAAAATGATGGACTTATTTCTTGCTCACATTCCATGTCACTTTTGTATCACTGTCCTCGTTTAGCGATGCAGGTAAATGGAGTCTTCACCATCTGGGGGTGGGAAGAACATGATGAGTTGTGCACTAGCTATTAAAGACTTCCACGTGGGAGAGGCGCGGCTCCCTTCCACCCACCGTTCACTGGCTGCGGAACATCACTTGGCTTTATGGAGGCAGACAAAGGTTATCCTAGTTTGTGCCCAGGAATAAGAGAACCAAAGTGCCGGTGAACAACACCAATGACCACTCCAGAAGCAGAGGAGTGTTTCTCCTTTATTGGCTGTGTTATTTTAAGCAAGTCACTAAACCTTTCTGAGCTTTTTTTTTAAAAAATTATATTTTCATTTTAAAAAAAGTAGAAAAGCCTAGAGCCTAGAATTCTATTTTTGTATCCCTTGCCCTCTTCCTCCCTCTCTAAATATAAAGGTAGGGTGGGACACGACTGGGTACAAAAGGGTCAGATTCTTTCTTAGAGCACAAGCAGATACGCAGTGAGCCTGGGAGCAAGGGAGATGAAATTTAACCTCAGAGTCCATAAAAAATTTACAGAATTGCAAAGTGCCAAGCAAAAATACAAAAGAGTTCTCTGCACTCCGGGAAATTATTGAAGCCATAAAGATTCCTGCTCTTGCAGATGAGGCAGTTGGTGAGTGGAGCAGAGCAAATCAATAATGTCATACTTCTCGCCGGATCAAAATACTCAAGGAAATAGCTCCAAAGTAAGAGGGGACAAGGTCCATCTCGGTCAATCACTGCACTGGGTAATGCCATAGCAGAGCACAGTCTGATAGTCTGGCCTGGAATTTTAAAAGCCAGGAAAGTGTTTAATCAAAATTTGGAGCCATTGTAGATTCTAAAGGATAATTACTCAGCACTTTGGCAGAGGAGAGTCCTAGAGAAAGGATCTGATGGAGGTTGCGCATATTTAAATGAATGCTGGTTTTGTAAGAATTCTCAGGTAAGACCAGGCGAGAATAATTCCCCTTTGGAGGACTAGAAGCTGGGTACCACAAGGTGATGATCATAAAAGACTGTATGTGCCTTGCTAACTGATGTATCCTCTGCTTTAGCACAGTGCCGGGTACATCCGTTTGTCTGTCCATCCATCCATCCCTCCATCCATCCATCCATCCATCCATCCATCCATCCATCCATCCATCCATTCTTCTGACAAATATTTCTTAAACACACACTATGTGACAAGCACAGTTTTAAGCACTGAGGTACAGCAATAAACTAGACAGTCTAGATCCCTGCTCTCATGGAGGTTGCATTGTAATAGGGAAGATATAATAAGCAAGAAAATAAATTTCATCATATCAGATAGTAGTAGATGCTAAGAAGACAATAAAGTGAGCAGTGAAGAGGAGACTTAGGATGCCCTTGGATACTCAGGGCCTTTATGAGAGGACATATTCAGGCTGAGATCTCAAAGACATATCCAATCATGGCATCCAGAAGGAAGAGCACTACAGACAGAAAATACAAGAGCAAAGGCCCTGAGATGGGAACAAACTTGGCATGTTTGAGGGGCTTCAAGAAGACCAATGTTGGGAGGGAGACAGTAGGAGCAGAGAGAGGATAGGGAGGTAGGGAGGGACTAGAAGGTATAGAACTTTATAGGCTATGATAAGTCACATAGTAGGTGCTCATCATCATTTATTGAATGACTTACTAACCAACTGACTGAAGCGACTGTATGTGGTGACTTACACTGGGTTGTACAGATATTTAATAGCTGTACTGAGACTAGAACTTCAATGCATCCTCCAGTAAGACCATAATACTCCCTGGTAATTTGGGTGGAGTAGAAATGATAGATTTTGGTGTAACAAATATAATATCTTACATTTGTTAAGTCCTTATATTTATGCAACTTCATGCATATGGTTGACCCTCCTACATTTCTGTTTACTGCTATTGCTCTTTTTTGAAAAAATTGTTTTTTAGTTGACAAGTAAAAATTTTATATATTTATGGTATACAACATGATGTTTTGATATATGTATACATTGTGAAATGGCTAAATCAAGCTATTTAATATATGCATTATGTCACATACTGATCCATTTTAGTGGTGCGAATACTTGAAATCCACACTCTGAGAAATTTTCTAGTATACAATATATTATTATTAACTGTCGTCACCACGATGTACTTCTTTTTCTTTTCTTTTTTTTTTTTTTTTTTTTTTTTTGAGATGGAGTCTCGCTCTCTCACCCAAGCTGGAGTGCAATGGGGCGATCTTGGCTCACTGCAACCTTCACCTCCCAGGTTCAAGCAATTATCCTGCCTCAGCCTGCTGAGTAGCTGGGATTACAGGTGTGTGCCACCACAGCTGGCTAATTTTTGTATTTTTTTAGTAGAGACTGGGTTTCACCATGTTGCCCAGCCTGATCCTGAAATCCTGACCTCAGGTGATTCACCTGCTTCGGCCTGCCAAAGTGCTGGGATTACAGGCATGGGTTTCTTTAATAGGTGAGGAAACAGAAGCTCAGAGAGTTTGAGCCACTGACCTAAGTGATCACTCACAGAAAATGGTCAATGGATTGGTAATCCCCCGATACTTTGTTCATTGCTATATTCTCAGCTCTTAGCATAGCACCTTATAAATAACCGTTTAATATATTTTGTCAAATAAATAATCTGCATTTCAACAGAAATGAAATTATATTATACAACTTGCTTCTGAACCTACTTTTTCTGACTGTGAACATTTTTTATCATCAATAAAAGTCTACATTGTTATCTTTAGCAATGGCATTGTATATCATCACATGGATAGATCTCCACTTATTTCACCAATTTCCCATTATTAGATATTTGGTTGTTTTCATTTTTTTTCACTATTACAAACATTTCTTCCAACAGAAAATTCTGTTTTGTTTTGTTTTGTTTTGAGACAGGGCCTCACTCTGTTGCCCAGGCTGAAGTGTAATGGGGTGATCATGGCTCACTGCAACCTCCATCTTCTGGGCTCAAGCAATCCTCCCACCTCAGTCTCCAGAGTAGCTGGGACCACAAGTGCATGCTGCCATGTCCAGCTAATTTTTTGTGTGTATCTTATAGAAACAGGGTCTCATCTTATTGCCCAGACTGGTCTCCAACTCCTTGGCCAAAGTGATTCACGCGTCTCGGCCTCCCAAAGTGTTGGGATTACAGGCGTGAGCTACCACGCCCAGCCTTGGCAATTCTTCATCTGACATCTCTGCACATCTGTCTAATGATGTTCTTGAGCTAACCTCCCCCATCAGTAGAAATACTAGATGAAATAGGTATACATTTTAGAAACTTGGGAAAACGTAAACCCAAACTGTTTTTTGGAAAGACTGGGTCTTTCTCAGCATGTTCCATTTGGATGCCATCCTTGAGGAACATAAATAAACTGCTGTGTTTTCATAGAACAGGATCAAGAGAGCATGCTTATTACATGAGTAAGAAGAGAGGGAAAAGATCCCACTGAGGCTGAGAGAGAGGCAGCTAAGGGGAGCCCCAACAGCAGTTTTCACAGATGAAGAAAACTGAGAGTCTGATTGCAGAAGCCAAAGGGCATAGCTGAAAACAAACTTTATGAAAAGTAGTCAGTGTCAAGTTTAAATGGTAAAGGCTTTCAGAAAATGGGCTGGGAGAACTCAGCCAAAGAGGCATTCATGCAGAAGAAAAGTGCTCATGGAGCAGCCACCAGCTGGAAACATGTGTTGTCCAAGTCATTTCAGTGAGATTTTCACCATTTCTTTTTGTTTTTCTGGGAGGCAAACTAGGTATATAGAATAAGGGCAGTTTTTAGAGATCTGTAGAGCTGGCTTTTAATCTAGACTCCATTGACTTGCTGTGTGACCTTGAGTGATTTTCAGATATTTTTGAACCTCAGTTTTTACATCTGTTAATTGGGCATAAAAACACCTGCCCCACTGGGTGGATAGAAAATTAGATGAGATCATTTTCATGTGTATAATCTAGATGAAGACATTACAGCCCATCAGGTGAAGTTCCTTATCCCCCAATATCTCTCCTCAATATTTCTGGGAGGCTCTTAGGTGACCCTTTTAAACTGGCAGGGTTTCCATTCCTGACTCATTATGTCTCTGCAGTGCTGTCTCCTTGCCAATGCCCCTCCACTCTAATGGCCGGAGCTGTCCTCTGTTGATGACCCCCATGCTGCTATGGCCTCAGCAGGGGGCCACTATTTGCATTCATTTATTCCACAAATATTGACTGAGCACCTACTATGTGCCAGGTACTGTCCTAGGTGCTGGACATTCAGGAGTGAGAAAAATTGGATATGGCTCTTGCCCTTGTGGTACTTATAGTCTAATAGGGGAGAAGGATACTGATTAGACAGTCTCACAAATATATATGTGATGACAAAGCATAAATATGATAATTAAGGAGTTATGAAAGAGTTTCAGGAAAAACTGAGTGACTTTGGGAGGCAAGGGTTATGGAAATCTGGGAGGGTTTTCTTGAGGAAGTGACATTCTAGATGACAGCTCAGAGTAAGCAGGAGTGAGCAAACAAAGGTGGTGGGGGAAGGCATTCCAGGCAGAGAGACGGTGTGTGCAAAGACCCCGAGGCACAGGAAATGGAACGTATCTGAGGAACTGAAGGAAGACCAAAGTGGCGTGTCTACTTCATTCTAAGTGCAGGGAGGGCACTTTGCCTTAATGCCCCACATCTAACAGAGAGCAAGATGCAGCTTTTAACGAGTTTTTACTGGCAATTTGGGACTAGTTTAAAAGGAAGCCAAACAAAATCATTTACAATGATTGGATAGGCCCAGATGTATCGTCAGATTGCCTTAACTGCCTGGCTTCATGTCTGTCTCAGTTTCTCCATGGCTGGGCCTCAGTTTTCCCCTCCTCTCACCAGAAACACTTCAGGCATCTCTATTCTATGGAGCCAGGCTAAACTGTCTCCCAGTCAAGAGGGAGGAGACAATTTCTGATCACCTCCATTTAAGGTCAGTTTTCAGAATCCTTATCTCCTGCTTCAAGACAGAGCACACGCCAGAAGATCTGACTACGAGAACATCTCTCCTCTTCAGGGGAAACCCCATACCCACCCACAGAGGTATTATCGCTCCCTCCCCACACAGATAGAACAAGCCACATCCAATATTTTGGGTTATTTCATGTTAAGTAAAGCCATAAATGAGGCAATGACATCCCAGTCCAGGTAAGGCTGAGCTGCCCTCAGAGCATTTTATTTTCAATCTGTTCTTATCATGGGTTGAAAAATCTTAGGGCCTCGTCTCAGGATCAACTTGCGTGGCTCATATTGCTGGTGGTGCCCCAACATTCATTATCCTCTTCTTCTTTGTAATAGAACCCCTGATTTCTAACAGGGTCCATGCCACTTGGATCAAAGACTACATTTCCCAGTCTTCTTTGCAGCTGGGAAAAGTCATATGACTAAGTTCTGGCTCATGGGAAATGTATAATTATGCAGTCTGTACTTGCACATCCCTAAAGGAAAGAAGCATTTCTTTTTAGCTGGCTGGAAGGTAGAAATGCACCATCTTGGACAAGGTGAATGAATGCAATACCTAAGACAGCAGAACAACAATATAGAAAAAGCCTGAGATTTCTGAAATCATGGAACCTTCATACCAGCCCTGGACAACTTACTTCTAGACTACTAAATGAAAGCAAAATAAAATTCAGTATTATTTAACCATTATTACTTGTGGGTTTCTGTTTTAGCAACCAAACTTGTTTTCTAAATCATATAGTTTATCATTGTGTAAGATACATGGCACATAGTAGGTGCTCACTAAATTGTAGCTGTTGTTCATTTCTAGGGTTCTCCACCTAACAGTGGTAATGAAATTGTAAGCACTTATGGAGTGTTCTTGCAGGGATAGCCTTAATGGATAAGGATAACCTTAATGGAGATGAAGCAATATTGGATTAAGGTAGATATTTATGGAAAAAAATAAATGAAAATGACAGTAACACATTCGGTAAAGCTGTGCAGATGCATAAGACGTATTTTATGATGTAATGGGTACTTAAATGTGAATTTCAGCTCCAGAAAAAGGAATGCATTGATTCTTTTGAAGGGGATTGGGGCTAGAAGAGAAGAAACTGTGACTCTCTGGAGACTTTCTAACCTGACGGTAGCCAGCATCTTTTCTGCTGTATCTGATGTCATAGCCAAGGGCATGCCCTATTGTTCGCCAGTGATTATAAGCTATAAAGCTATGCTTTTGTTTCACCTTTGTTTATCAGCCTGGGCAATGGGCATGGTGAGAGCCTAGGTTTATCTTACAGGCCTATTGCTCCTTAGAGAAAGAAAGAGGAAGAGAAGTAAGGAGGAGTTTCAGATTCTTATTGGTTTAGCCAAGCACACCAAGATGGTATGAAGCCTCCAGAACAGCTGAGCCATCACCCCAGACCATAGCCATTGAGAGCACAATTGGCACCCTCGACTTCCCATAGAACTCTTGTATTCTCAGCAAAGCTTCTTAAGTACCCATAATCCACTTCAATAGAGAATGTGAAGTTCAGCTACCCAGCAACATCCATCATTGATCTGCCCTATGAGAAATCAGGTGGAAACGGTACACTGGACTTAGCAGAAAAAATAGATGCTTGTACAGGATTTGGATTCAGGAAGACCTGAGTTCGGATCCGAACTCTGTAATTTTCTTGCCAGGTGTGTGAACTCTGACAACTAAATTTACCTGTTTGGAGGCTCAGTTTCTTCATTTATGATATGAGATTAACATATATTTTTATATCAGAGATGTAAGTTTTTATTATTAACCACCACCCTGGTTTGAAAGAGTCAAGACTTGAGATGAATTGGCTAGCTCATTGAAAATAAATATGCAGGCTTGATAGAGGATGTGAAGTTCAACTATCCAGCAAAATTCATCATTGATCTGCCCCGTGAGAAATCAGATGGGAATGGCGCACTGGACTGAGCAGGAAAAAAAAAAAAAAAATGGTTTTGAGCCCTGACTCTTGCTAACTTAATGTTTGATGTTAACTGTGTCCTTCCCATCCTCTGGACCTCCATTTCCTCATCTCTAAAATCCTTTCTGTGATCTCTGTTGTTCCAGCAAATCTGGGCACCAATGGCATGACTCAGCCAAAGTCCCAGAGTGAATCAGCAAAGGCCAAGGCAGGACCAGTATCCCAATCTGGAGCTTTTTCCAGAGCTTTTAACAATGCCCTGCAAAAACCAACTTAGCACTCATTTCATGCTGGGCATGATGGAATGTGCTATGGTACCGAGATTTAAAAACAAAAAACAAGGTCGCTGGGCGTGGTGGCTCATGTCTGTAATCCCAGCACTTTGGGAGGTTCAGGCAGGCAGATCACGAGGTCAGGAGTTCAAGACTAGCCTGACCAACATGGTGGAATCCTGTCTCTACTAAAAATACAAAATTTAGCCAGGCATGGTGGCACACACCTGTAATCACAGCTACTCAGGAGGCCTAGACAGAAGAATTGCTTGAACTCGGGAGGTGGAGTTTGCAGTGAGTCAAGATCGCACCACTGCACTCCAGTCTGGGCAACAGAGTGAGACTCTGTCTCAAAAACAAACAACAAACAAACAAAAAACAAAACAACATCCCTGCCCATGAAGGGCTTACAATTGAGCTGATGAAACATAAACAGAAATCAGGTCATTTACCAGTTTCCCCCAAATCCTCTTCCTGCACATCTCATCACTCCATTTGTAGAAAGAAGCCCTGTGAGCTCAGAACAGGCCTGAGGTTGAGCAGCGTCCACTCTGCCGCCCTGCTCATTCCTGTAGCT
Source organism: Piliocolobus tephrosceles (assembly GCF_002776525.5). Lineage (NCBI taxonomy): Eukaryota > Metazoa > Chordata > Mammalia > Primates > Cercopithecidae > Piliocolobus > Piliocolobus tephrosceles. The sequence continues at coordinate 19,123,264 of NC_045450.1, forward strand.
CTGCTCTTTCTCCTACTCTGGGCCTTGCAAATGCTGTTCCTACCACCCTCTTCTAATCTGCTTGCTTGGCTCATTCTTTTCAGAACTTAGCTCAGACCTCCCCACCTCCAAGAAGTCTTCCTTGATTCCCCAGCGTCGGGGTAGGGACTGCTTTTCAGTGCTCCCAGGGCCCCAGGATGCTCCTAGTGCAGCCCTTACTGGGAAGTGTTGTGGTTACTTGGTTTCTAATCTGTCTTCCACTCTGCACTGAAATTCCGTGAGAAGAACGAAGTTCAATACCTGGGATATCGTTGGAGCTTCTTAAAATTGTGTTTATTCGCTACATTGAAGGGTTGAGCTTTGAAGAATGGGTAGAAATCAAATGGGAAGGAGGAAATGAACAGGATCCTTTAGACGTTGGGATGGAAACACATGCTTAAGTGTGTGTGTGGGGTGGGAGTAACAAGTGACAGGGAATATACAGTGTGGGGGCTGGAGCTATCTTTGGCTGAGCAGACCTTCTAGCCCACTGGCTTGATCTTAGTCCCCAGGGGCCTTCATATTCTCCATGAGATGCACAATGGAGAAGCCTCCATCCCTGCCACATTTCCCTCAAGCATTTCCCAAGAATTGTTCTGGGTACCCACCTGTACAGCAGCTGCTGCCAATGTTCAGACATTCTTGGAGCTTCATCCTTTAGGACAGGGGTCAGCGAACTTTTCTGCAAAAGGACAGAGAGTAAATATTTTCAGGTTTGTAGGCCATACAATCTCTGTAGTGACTATGCCAATCTTATTAAAGCATAAAAGCAACTATAGACAACGTACAGACAAATGGGTGTGGCTGTATTCAATATAACTTTATTTACACAAACAGGCAGTGGGCCCTTTTCCACCATGCCTGAGTTTATAGTAATGAGGTGATTCAGAGTGGAGTCCCTAGATAGCTGGGGGCTGGGCACCAGAAAGACCACATGTGATTGCGGAGCGGGGACTTTCATCCCTGCCCACTGACATCTGGAGGTCGGAAGGGGGACTGAAGATTGAGTTACAAAAACTCTTAATCATTGAGATTCAGGTAGCCTCTGGGTTGTTGGACATATTGATGTGCTGAGAGGGTGGTGCAGTTGGGGAGGGCAGGGAAGCTCTATGCCACCCCGTCACTCCAAATGTGCAGGAGTGGTTGGGAGCTTCTAACTCATTCATGTTTGGTAATTATTTATTGAGCATCTACTATGTGGCAGGCACTGTGCAAACTGCAGGGGGTGTCATGGTAATCAAGACAGAAGCGATTCCTGTCCAGATGGAGGGCAAATTCTAGCAAACAAGGCCCACAGTAAGAAAATAAGAAAACTAAAGAACATTTCAGATCATGATGGATTCCAGGGAGGGCGTTTGTGGGGTAAGTGGTAGCACATAGGGCGTGTATGTGGGTGGGGTTGGGGGTGCTGTAGACACCTGTATTAGTCTGTTTTCACACTGCTGATAAAGACACGCCTAAGATTGGGCAATTTACAAAAGAAAGAGGTTTAATTGACTTACAGCTTCACATGTCTGGGGAGGCCTCAGGATCATGGTGGAAGACGAGGAACAAGTCACATCTTATGTGGATGATGACAGGCAAAGAGAGCTTGTGCAGGGAAACTCCCATTTTTAAAACCATCAGATCTCGTGAGACTTATTTACTATCACAAGATCAGCTTGGGAAAAACCTGCCCCCATGATTCAATTACCTCCCACCGGGACCCGCCCACAACACGTAGGAATTCAGGATGAGATTTGGATGGGGACACAGCCAAACCATATCAACACCCATGGGCAGGGAAGATGGTCTGTGGAGTTGACATTGAACAGAGCCTCGAATAATGAGAAGGAGCCGGCCACAGGAGAAGCAGCAGGAAGAGAATTCTTGGAAGATGGAACAGCATATGCAAGATCACCCAAATTGGTAATAACCTGGCAGGTTCTAGGAGCTGAAAAGAGACCAGTGTGGGTGGAGTGAGTTTGTGAAATTTGTCTTTGGTTGAACGAGAGGACTCTACTCCATTGGCAGGACACTGCTATTTCCTTTAACAAGAAGGCATTGTGGCATTGTGGCTGTATCTGTCATTCTCCCCTTTGGGTTGCATGAGAAAAATTATGATTGCTAATATTCGTTGACTACTGTGCCATGTTAAGTGCTTTATTTTAATGATGTCTTTAAAGCCCAACAACAACTTTATGAAATATGGACTATTATTTTTATTTCTATTTTGTAGTAGGGGAAACAGAGGCACGGAGGAATTTAATTAACTTGCTCCAAACACAGTTAGGCAGATCTGGGATTTGAACTGACAGATTTGGGATTTGAATCCAGGGAGTACAGGTGACTATGCATTCAGCTGATAAACTATTCAACTATTTTCTTTGATTATGTTTCCCTCAGCCTCTTTGGGGGTAATGTATTTTCTCAAGTCCCCTGAAACTGAGAGTCTGAGGAGGTTATTCTAATAGTGGCAATACCTGTTTCACTGACTGGCATCTCATCTGTGTAATGAAGGTCTTTGGGCTCCCCTGTGCTAGGCAAATTCTCACCCATAGAGTTTCACATAAACTCCCAGATAGTCCTTTCAGAGTGTGTTTACTCCAAGTCCCTATTCTGTGGCTGTTTCTCACCAGCTCCTGCTGGAGCCATCTTGACAAATGCGTAAGTCGAGGGTGATGTCAATGGGTACTCCTCAAAGCTGGCAATCCGCAACACAGCAAAAACATCAAAACGAGCCAGCACTCAGCAGATCCTTTCTCTATACCCATAAAAGCACCCTCCATGTAATAATTCATTTATCACTCACAGTAAGCTTAGGAGGTAATCACTATTAATATACCTATTTTACAGATGAGAAAACCAAGGGGTAGACACAGGAAGTAACTTGCCCAAAGTTGATTAGAAGAAGCAGAGCCGGGATTTGAATCCAGGTCATCTAGCCTAGAGCCTGCAGTCTGGTCCTACTAGATAATGCTGCATTCCCACTGTCATCCCTGAGCAGAAGCCACACTGTGGGCTGTGCCAAAATGACTCAAATGCTGCTCTCTGCCTGCATGTGCCCCAGTTTGTCCCAGAGCCCCCAGAGTTGTATTGTCAGAGCCCCTGAAGTCTCACAGACACTCCTCAGTATCCCTCTCCTCAGGGCTCAGACCCTAGCTATGAAGCCTTTTTCTCAGATAGAACCCTTGTTACCTCAAACAAACAAACAACAAAAACTCCTGCAAAATCTGCCCACTTGACCGATCATTTTCTCGGTGTCCTTTTTCTTTGCAGAGAGGCTGGAGCCTATCAGAGAGAATATTTATTTACCCAAATCTCTGAGAAGCCCTGCATTCAGTCTGTTTTTTTTTTTTTCCTCCTTCAAATGAGTATTGTTCAATTGCAAACATCAGAGATTGGCTTTTGAAGCCAAAATTACATCCTAGGACCAATACTGATTTTATGCTACAAAAGATTTCTAGGAGAGCTGCAGTAAGCATTTCATTTTCTCATGGGTTAGGATAGGAAAAGGACCCAAAAGAGTCCATCCCCTGAGGTTTTCACCTGAAGGTCAGATCTCTCGCTGGATGAAGTCTTTGAAATCAACGCAAAGTGGAGTGTGGGTGGCAAGGCAGGAGATGAAAGCCTGGAAGCTTTCTGCAAATACTACCTGTAGCCCAAGCAAGCACCAACTCCTGATAATCTTCATCACTGTAATTAAGGTTTTTTTTTTAATTTTTTATTTTTTAAGACGGAGTCTCGCTCTGTTGCCCAAACTGGAGTGCAGTGGCCGGATCTCAGCTCACTGCAAGCTCCACCTTCCGGAGCCATTCTCCTGCTTCGGCCTCCTGAGTAGCTGGGACTACAGGCGCCCAACACCTCGCCCGGGGTAGTTTTTTTTGGTTTTTTTTTTTTTGTTTTGTGTTTTGCTTTTTTTTATTTAAGTAGAGACAGGGTTTCACCAGGTTAGCCAGGATGGTCTCCATCTCCTGACCTCGTGATCCGCCCGTCTTGGCCTCCCAAAGTGCTGGGATTACAGGCTTGAGCCACCGCGCCGGGCCTGTAATGAAGTTTAAAACCTGAAGGAAGGATTTGTTAGGGTGTACCCAGCAGTATCTGAAATCTTGGGTGCTGAAGGCCAGGTTTCAAGTCCTCTGCTGTTGGGAAGGTGAGAGGAGGCAGAGAATACTTAAAGGGGCCCAAATCTCCCAGGGGCCAGCAAATTTCCTGATGATTCTGTTCGCTTCCTGATGGCTACTCACCTTTTATGTGCATCTTTCAGTAGTAAAGAAGTGTTCCTCTTCTCACATCATCTTGCCACAATCAATTTCATCAACTGTGCCTTGCTCAAGCCTCTGCCAAGAAGAAACTTCTTTAGAATCATTGGGTGAAAAATTAGGCTCAGTTGTTTGTCTGAAGGCTGGCAAATTTCACTGTCTCCCTGCAGACAATACATCAAACACAGCTACAAATGGACTTCAAACACAAGCATAATGAATTGGCCACGCACTTAGGACTTGGAGCTGAGCTTGCAGCTCAAACTGAGTTTCACAGGCATTTTCCTCTACGGTGTTTGGAGCATTGCAGGCCTCGGGGGAGACACCAAAAGAAAGCTGTGCCTTAGGGCATCAAAATCCTCATGCACATGTGGTATGACTCAGCATTTCCGCTCCTAGGTGTCTACCCCAGAGATTTGAGAACATATGTCCACACCAAAACTTGTACATAAAATCATGGCAAAATTCTTCACAATAGCCAAAGAAAAGGTGGAAATAGTAGAAACACCCATCAAATGACAAATGAATAAACAAAATGTGGTATATCCACACAATGGAATTCTACTCAGCAATTCAAAGGAACAAGTTACTGATACGTGCAATGACATGAATGAACCTTGAAAAAAAACAAAACAAAACAAACAACAAACCATATGAAACATCATGGGAAAAGCAAGCTAGAAAAGACACGATGTATGGTTCTATTTATGTGAAATTTCTAGAAAAGGGAACATTAGAGTCAGGGTGCTGATCAGAGGACATTGGGATTAGAGCTATGAATTAACAGCAGATAGGCAAGAAGAAATTTCGGAGATGATAGAAGAGTTCTAAAACTGGATTGTGGTGATGGTTGCACAACTGTAGAAATTTGCTAAAACTCACCGAACCATACAATTACAATAGGCACATTTTATAGTGTGTAAGTTATAACTTAATAAAAAGACATGATAACTAAAACGTCTCTCAATTTCTTTCTCTCCTCTTTTCCCTTCCTTCCTTCCTTTGTTCTTCTCTCCCTCCCTCTTTCCAATCTTCCCCAAACATTTACTAAACCTCACAAATGTACCCAGCCCTGTGCTTGGCACTGCAGTCATTCATTTCTCCATGCAGCAAATATTTATTGAGCACCTACTATGTGCTAGGCACAGGCTTCGGGACTGGGGATACAGTCATGAATAAAGTCCCTGTCCTAATGGAGCATACATTTTAATAGAGCAGAGAGACAGATATAAACATTGTATTAGGAATCCATGTGTGTTTTGAATAGAGAAGGACTAGGATTGCGATGGTCATTTGGGATGGAGTGGAGAGGGCCTAAGGAGGTGGCCCTTGTGAAGCAGCCTGAAGGAACTGAGAAATCTGTGTAAGTATTTGCGAGAAGAGCAGACAGAGGGAATGGCCAGTGCAAAGCTGTGAGATGGGGACTTGCTCCGTGTGTCTGAGGAATAGCAGGGAGGCCAGTGTGGCTGGAGGAGAGGAAGCCTGAGGGCAGAGAGGGAGGCAGGGGCCAGATCGCAAGGCCTTGTATGTCATTGTAAGGACTTTGGGCTTTATTTTAAGAATGATGAGAAAACACTGGAAGTTCACAGCAAGATGAGACCTAAGCTGACTTCTGTTTGAAAGGATCACTCTGAACGCAGAAAACACAGATCAAAGGGGATTGAGATGGTGCATGCAGGCTGTTAGGAGGCTGATGTCTGGGTGGGACAAGATGGTGGCTCACACTAGACTGGTGCTAATGGACAAAGGGAGATGTGCTCAGAAATGACATCTATTTTGGAGATAAGACCGAGAGGATTTGTAAATAAAGAGCTAAGAAGCTCAAAAGAATTAATAGCCCAGTGGAGGAAACAGAGATGTCAGGATAATGGCTATAATGAACATGTATTAATCATTTGCTCCATGCCAGGCATTCTGCTAAATGCATTTTGATTCTTATAGTAGCTATAAGGTGAAGTTATCAATTTTTCCATCATTTTACAGATGGGAGAATTGAGGCCCCAAGAGATTAAACAATTAGGCCAGTGTTAGGCAGCTGGTAAGTAGTAGAGTTGGGATTTGAACCTAGGCAACCCAATTTCAGATGCTGCTCTCTTAACCACTCTGCCACACTAGCTATATGTGCTAATTACTATGGGAGAAGCAGGTACTCATGTGTGGATGTGCGGTCTTGATGAAGAAGGCAGACAGGGCTTCCTGGAGAGGGAGAACTTAAACTGTTACTTGAAGACAGTACAAGGGTTCTACAGGAGACAGGCAGGGGAACAGCATGTGCAAAGTCATTGGGAATGATCAAGTTTGGCACGAAGTTAACACTGCATATGATCAACAAGGCTGGAGTACAGAATATCTGAGAAATAAGTTTGGAGAGGGAGGTAAGGGGAAGACCCTGAAGGACCTTATGTGCCATGTGCCTGGCCAAGGAGTTTGGAACACATCCAAGAGGCCAGTGTTTCTCTAAATAGTAAATGCATGACCCGGGGGCTAAGTAAACTGATCATAGGTGATACACAGGCAGGCACTATTATTTAGATAGCTATGGGTTACTTATCGATTTATCTTAACATGAATTAGAAAAATATATAATTAGTCCACCTAACCTGTGATTTCATAGATACCGCCTAGGATGAGAGAATTTTTTTTTCAAAACAGTTGAAAGAAAGATGTTACAGCATTCATGTTACAACTGGGAGATTATTCATACTGCATGGTTTGTGACATTCAAAAAATTGGTTACCACCTCAATGCCTATCAGTTGGGGAATGGTTGAAGAATGGGACAAGTGAATTCAAAGCAGCTTTAAAAAAATGAAGAAGGTTTTTATATTCTAATATAGAACAAACTCTAAGGCATAATGTTAAGTTATAAAAGCCATTGGCGAACATTATATCTGTTACGTTCCCATTTGTGTTTGAAAAGAGAGTGTGTCGGCCAGGTGCTGGCTCACATCTTTAATTTCAGCACTTTAGGATGCCAAGGTGGGAGAATTGCTTGAGGCCAGGAATTTAAGACCAGCCTGGGCAACATATCAAGACCCTATTTCTACAGTTTTTTAATTAGTTGGGCATGGTAGTATGCACCTGTAGTCCTAGCTACTCAGGAGGCTGAGGTGGGAGGATTGCCTGAGCCCAGGAAGCCAGGGTGCAATGAGTTATGATTGCACCACTGCACTCCAGCCTGGGTAACAGAGAGAGACTCTGTCTCAAAAAAAAAAAAAAAGGTGTGTGTGTGAGTTTGTGTTTGCTTACATATAAATAGACTTTCTCTGAACTGACAAGCAAGACATGGACATTGGTGGTTGTCTCTGGAAAGGGGACCTGGTGGACAGGGTGGATGGGAGAGGTTTTGCTATGTATCTCTTTATAACTTTTGCATTTGGAATCGTATAAATGCATCAAAATAAAGTCCAATTGTTTAATATTAATAAGAGTACAGGTAGTATAGATGGTGACGATCATCATGGTGGTGCATGCAAGTTGAGCATCTTAGACCCATGCGGCAGGCAATGGGGTGTTGCAAAAGACCTCACAGTGGAGGCATGCTTTCTAATGGACTTGACTGAGGCTGTCTGGGTGCTTGGCATTATGTCTTTCTTTTCCCCTTCTGTAAACGTGGGCACTGTTGATTAGAACAAACGCCTATGATTATTTAAAAAATCAAATCAAAGCGGATTAAATACTTAAATCTAAGACCTCAAACTATGAAACGCCCCCAAAAAATCACTGGGGAAACTCTCCAGGACATTGCTCTAGGCAAAAATTTCTTGAGCAATACCCCATAAGCACAGCCAACCAAAGCAAAAAATGGACAAATGGGATTACATCAAGGTGAAGGGCTTCTGCACAGTGAAGGAAACAATTAACAAAGTGAAGAGATGACCCACATTGAGAGAAAATATTTGCTAACTATCCATCTAACAAGAGGTTAATAACCAGACTATATCAGGAGCTCAAAGAACCCTATAGGAAAAAAAATCTAATAATCTGATTTTTTAAAATGCCAGAATAATTGAATAGACATTTCTCAGAAGAAAACATACAAATGGCAAACAGGCTTATGAAAAGATGCTCAACATCACTGATCACCATAGAAATGCAAATCAAGCCTGCAATAGGATATTATCTCACTCCAGTTAAAATGGCTTATAACCAAAAGACAGGCAATGGCAAATGCTGGTGAGGATGTGCAGAAAGGGAACCCTTGTACACTGAGGGTGAGAATGTAAATTAGTACAACCACTATAGAGAACACTTTAGAGGTTCCTCAAAGAGCTAAAAATAGAGCTACCATATGATCCAGCAATCCCACTGCTGGGTATACACTCTAAAGAAAGAAACTCAGTATGTCAAAGAGATATCTGCACTCTCATGTTTATTGCAGCACTATTCACGATAGCCAACATTTGGAAGCAACCTAAGTGTCCATCAACAGACGAATGGATAAAGAAAATGTGGTACATGTACACAATGGAGTACCGTAAAAAAGAATAAGATCCTGTCGTTTGCAGCAACATAGATGGAACCGGAAATCATTAAGTGAAGTGAAATAAGCCAAGGACTGAAAGACAAACTTCATATGTTCTCACTTATTTGTGGTATCTAAAAATCAAAACAATTGAACTCATGGACATAGAGAGTAGAAAGATGTAACCAGAGGGGAACGATAGTGAACAGGGCAGGTGAGAGGGAAGGGAGAGGGTTAATGGGTACAAAAACAGAAATAATATATAAGACCTACTATTTGATAGCAAAACAGAGTGACTATAGTCAATAATAACGTAATTGTACATTTAAAAATACCTACAAGAGTGTAACTGGATTGTTTGTAACTTAAAGGATAAGTGCTTGAGGAGGTGAACACCCCATTCTCCATGATGTGCTTACTATGCATTGCTGCCTGTGTCAAAACACTTCATGTATCCAGTAAGTACACCTACTATGTACCTGCACAAATTAAAAAAAAAATTTTAAAGTCTGTGTTTCAGGCCTGAATAAGCTCCTCTGTGTCCACGCGATCAGATTAACTGGCTTCAGTGAGCATGAGCATTTCAGGGCAGGATCTGGATTCCAGGCTCAGCCCTGCCTCTACTTCCTGCACAACCTTAACCAAATCTTTTTCCCTGTCTCTCTTGAACCTCAGTTTCTTCTTCTGCAGAACTGAAATGATAATACCATGTCTGACTCCAGTGTTATTGTGGTGAGAATGGAATGAAGAAACACATGTAAGGCATTTAGCACAGTTCACGGAAGAGACTAAGGACTCAACAAATCTCAGCACTTGTGGGTCGTGGCAAGTCAAAACAATTTCTTCTTAAACAAGAAACATTTGACACTTGCTGTAGGTGCTGTGGGTGTGGGGGTATGTAAGGGAACCTTTGTCCTTGAGGATTTTACACTTTTGTTAGAGAGCCCGGACATTCTCTTGAAAACAAAATAAAACATGAAACATACACGCAACAACAAAAATACAATGCTATGTACCATGAGTGGAACAGGAAGTTATTTTGGGAGCTGCATGGACAAATCACAGCCAATCAGAGTGACAACACCTTCCCCTCTCATATTTTCTTCAGTCTTTGTGATGTGTCAAGGAGAAAGTCTCAGTAAGTGCTGATGTGCCTTTAAAACCCTTGGAACTCTTGCCTATCTTCCTTTATAAAAAAAGGAGAGTCACTTATTTTAATAGTTACCTTTTATCTATGGCACATTTATGGCATTGCTTATTGATGGCTTCCCTATAATGTTGAATTAAAGTTTCCTTTAAAATGCATTTCTATAAATAAAAATGGAAGAACATGATTAAGACAACTTTAGTGTTGCTGTTATCTGGATAGGAAACATCATAGAGGTAGAACTCAAATGCCAGGAATTAAGTAGGTGCTAGAAGAACAAACCATGGAAATTCAGAGGATGGAGAGGTGAGAGTGGGCAGTGCAGGTCAGGAAGTGTTTCCTGGAGGGGGCTAGGGTTGATGTGGGCCCTCGGGAGGGGCTACATAGATTTAGGAGAAAGAGAATTCCAGGCATTCCAGGCAGAGAAGCCAGAGTGAGCCAAGACTTGGCTGCCAGCTTCAGATGCCCACTCCTGGAACAGCGCTTCTGTTTCGTGTCTTCATGGAAGTGAAGTGTGCATGTGTCTTGAGGTCAGAGTTCAAATGTCACTTCCTTGAGAAGCCTGTCCTGACCTCACTCTAGGTGTAGTCCCCTATGGCATGTTCTTAGACCTCCCTTTGTCTTTAGGTCAGAATACTTATCACAGTTTGTAATTATGTAGCTATTTGTGGGACAATTGGATTAATGTTTGGGCTCTATGACACTCTAAGCTTGTCCGGTACAGAAACTCTGCCTATTTTTTTAGTAGTATATCCGTGTTGTCTAGTATAGCATTTGGCACAAGGTAGAGACTCAACCATTTGTCTAACCAGTCAATCGATGAATCAGTGAGTCCATTAATTCATTCACTAATGGTTGTATTTTCCACGGAGGTTGTCCAAAGGGCAAGGAAGAGAGAACTGGCCTGCCCTGGGGTCTGAGGCTTCCGTTCAAAACTCCCAACTACAAATATCGAATGTCTTTGAGGCTTTTCTTTTATTTTATCAGTGTATAAGCAGGTAGTATTCTGTGTCATAATATATCTGTTTGCTTTAATCTAACGGTCATGTTTTCTATTACTCATTGATGAAATAATTTAACTTTTTTCTCCCTAAAACATTTTCCAGTAAATTGTCTTTCCAGGAAGATGCACCATCCTTTTTCTGTGGCTTCAACCACTCCCGCTGCATGCCCCACTTTGAGAAACATGTCCTTGGGGACCTTTGAAATTTTTCAGCTGATTTCATAGCCTGCAGTGCCAGTCTACCAAGGGACAAGGCTGAGGTCATCTCTTGATTTTGGAGGTCTCTTCTCCCATCCCACTTTGTTTTCTAAATTTCATCCACACTTTCTCCTACTCTTACCTGGTTCTTTCATCTTGCTCCTCTGATGCACTTTAAAAGTGTAAGATCTTGGTCTGGCAAGGTGGCTCATGCCTGTAATCCCAGCACTTTGCCGAGGTGGGCAGATCACCTGAGGTCAGCAGTTTGAGACCAGTCTGACCAACATGGAGAAACCCCGTCTCTACTAAAAATACAAAAGTACCGGTGTGGTGGTGCATACCTGTAATCTCAGCTACTCAGGAGGCTGAGGCAGGAGAATCACTTGAACCTAGGAGGCAGAGGCTGTGCTGAGCGAGATCACGCCATTGCACGCCAGCCTGGGCCACAAGAGCGAAACTCTCTCTCTCAAAAAAAAAAAAAAAAAAAAAAAAGTATAGGATCTTATGGCTGAATCCTGCAACCCAGGGGCCGTCAAACTTGAAGGCACATCAGAATCACGTGAGGGCCAGGTGTGGTGGCTCGCGCCTGTAATCTCAGCACTTTGGGAGGCTGAGGCAGGTGGATCACCTGAGGTCAGAAGTTTGAGACCAGCCTGGCCAACATGGCAAAACCCCATCTCTACTAAAAATACAAAAATCAGCTGGGTGTGGAGGCGCACATCTGTAGCTACTCGGGAGGCTCAGGCAAGAGAATGGCTTCAACATGGGAGGCAGAGGTTGTAGTGAGCCGAGATCATGCTACTGCACTCCAGCCTGGGCAACAGAGCAAGACCGTCTGGAAAAAAAAGAAGAGTCACGTGGGGAGCTTGTAAAAACAGATTACTGGGTCCATCCACCCCCTAATTTTCTAATTCTGTAGGTCCATGCAGAGGGCTGGGTGGGGGCTAAAATTTTGAATTTCTCACAATCTCCAGGTGATGCCATGTTGCTGGTTCAGGGATCACTCAGAATCACTGTTGTCATCTCAATTGGTGGCATAATCAAAGCACCTGGAGGACTTAAAAGAATCCAATGTATAGGCCTAGTCCCAGATCAACTAAATCAGAATCTCCAGAACACACATTTGTGTGTTTCATTTCCCTGAGAATTCTAATGGTCTAAATCCCAGAGAAGCTATGACTTGTCTAGGGTCACACAGCAAAGTAAAGCAGAGGCAAGACTGGAGCCGGCATTCCAGGTTCTCAGAACAGCGTCTTCCCAAAACACCCTTGTGCACCTGAAATTACTAGGCTCTCTTCTGTATATGAGCTTAAAGAATCCTCACTTTACAGATGAGGAAACTGAAGCTCTGGGAGATGAAATCCCTTGCCTTAGGTAGCAAAGGTGGAACTGGCACCCGGGGCCACCTGCCTTCAAGTGCTGCTGTCTCTGAGGACAGGATGGAAAAGGCCTGGGCTTGGGAAGCAGAAACACTTGGACCTGTGTTCTGGTTCTACAACTTGGTGGAACTTGGTGACCAGGTAAACTTGGCTAAGTATGGACTTTACGGGTTTCTCTCTAAGTGTTAGTCCCCTCATCTATAAAATGGGGCCAATGGTATGCCACCCTGTGGAAAGGAAATGCTCTGTTCTGTTCTTGCAGGACATCACGTCGTACCCCATCGCCTTGCAGTCTCTTCCCCACAACCTCAGTGATGTCCTTCTTCTTTTTTTGAGACAGGATCTCGCTCTGTCATCCAGGCTGGAGTGCAATGGTGCGACCGTAGGTCACTGCAACCTCACACTCTTGGGCTCAAGGCTCAAGGAATCCTCCTGCCTCGGCCTTCTACACAGCTGGGTCTACAGGTACACACCACCATGGCCAGCTAATTTTTTTTTAGAGATGGGGTCTTGCTATGTTGCCCCAGGCTGGTTTTAAACTCCTGGGCTTAAGCAATCCTGGTGTGTCCTGCTGCTTAGGCTCCTCAGAAACTTCTTCTTCTTCTTCTTCTTCTTCTTCTTCTTCTTCTTCTTCTTATTATTATTATTATTATTATTATTATTATTATTATTATTATTTTGAGACAGAGTCTTGCTCTGTCGCCCAGACTGTAGTGCAGTAGCATGATCTTGGCTCACTGCAACCTCTGCCTCCTGGGCTCCAAGTTCGAGTGATTCTCGTGCCTCTGCTTCCCAAGTAGTTGTGATTACAGGAACATGACACCAGAACCAGCTATTTCTTGTATTTTTTTTAGAGACGGGGTTTTGCCATGTTGGCCAGGCTGGTCTCAAACTCCTGACCTCTGGTGATCTGGCCACCTTCGCCTCCAAAAGTGCTGGTTTCATGGGTGTGAGCCACCATGCCTGGCTGGACCCAGGGGTTCTAAGAAAAATCCTATGTAGCCCCTTTGCACATCAGAGTCGTAAAACAGACTTTGCTTTAAACTATTGTTCACACATCATCTCATTTAATCCCTGCAACCATCCTTTAACGTAGATGTTCCCATGCCCAGTTTTCCAATGGAGACACTAATACTTGGGGGGCGTCGAACAACTAACAAGGGGCTGGACCCAAAGAAGAACCCAAGAGTTCTCTTAACAGGCAAGTTTGCCACCATGTGCAGGCAAATTTCATTTTCAAAATAAGATGAAAATGTACTCCTTTTGAAAAAACTTATTCAATTTCAAACTAAAGCAGACAGCAGAAGGCTGGCATCCACAGCACTGTTACCCGAGCTCGTTGCCTTCTTCTTGGTGCCAGCCCACTCCCAAAGCCCTTTCTTCCTCTCTGCCGGGCCAGCTTGCACCCATAGCCTCCCACACACTGTGCTGGCGCCAGGCTGAAAGCTCAGGAGCTGCTGCCAGGCATTTAGCAGCTTTGAGTTTCTTGGAATCTCTGGGGTGCTTGGGGCACCTGTGTAGTTCATTCTGGTCTCTCCCTCTTTTTTTCAGAGTGAGGATGCTTTCTTTCTCCCCTCTAGAAAAGCCCTACTCTCTGTTTCAACTTCTTGCTTTGATCTGAAATGCATGCCCCTTCCACCCTGCACTCCCCAAGGAGGCCAGACTTTAAGGGAAGTTGGGGTTGACTGGGTGGGGCATCTCTAGATTGTCAAGATAGGACCTTTGGGGGAAATCCTGTGACCCTTGCACTAGAGAAAGGGGAGATTCATTACAGTGGAGCCAGGATTTCTTTCGTTTATTTATTTATTTATTTTAATGAGATGGAGTCTCGCTCGCCTTGTCGCCAAGCTGGAGTGCAGTAGCGGGATCTCAGTTCACTGCAAACTCTGCCTCCCAGGTTCAAGCGATTCTCCTGCCTCAGCCTCCCAAGTAGTTGGGACTACAGGTATATCCCACCACGCCCAGCTAATTTTTGAATTTTTAGTAGAGATGGGCTTCACCATGTTGGCCAGGATGGTCTCAATCTCTTGACCTCGTGATCCGCCCACCTTGGCCTCCCAAAGTGCTGGGATTACTGGAGTAAGCTACCACACCTGGCTTCGGGATTTCTTGCTCACTGTTTTCCCTTCCTCTCTTCTTCCCTTCCTTCCTTCTTTCCTTCTTTCCTTTCTTCCCTCCTTAGCTGAAATCAATGGCTCACGGCTCACATCTGTTTACCCCTGATGTGTCTGCTTGAAATTGGACTCATTGAGAAATTCTCCTTCTGGGACTCCCAAAGTGGAGGTGGACAAAATTGATTCTCCATTTCTCACCGGTCTGCTCCCCACTGATCCCTCACCCAGACCTCTCACATCTCATGCCAAGACGGTCCCACACCTGGCCCTCCTTGGACGGGAGACTGCTCTACAACTGTACTTGCAATGAGGATTTTGGAGTCAGAGAGACCTGAGTTTGAATACTAGCCTGGTTCCCAACCTTTGCTGTGACCTTGGAAATACATTTAACCTCTCTGAGACTTTGTTTCTTTATCTGGAATTTGGGGATACTATGCCTACCAGCATTATTGAGGAGATCAGAAGGGATACATTAGTAAAGTGCCAGGCACCCAGTAGGTGCTCAGGGCTTGTTCCCATCTCTTTGTGATCAGGAAAACCCCTTCCCTATCAGAGCTGATGGTCAGATTCACTCAGGTATGACTAATGATAATTTGTAATATTTACATAATGATTTATGCTTTTAAATATATGTATTTTTATTATCTTATTTAATACCCCAATGTCCCCTTGTGTTAATATTCTTCCAATCCCTACCTTTCAAAGGAGGAAACTAAGGCCCGGAGAAGTTGCATAGCTTGCTAGGATCAAAGAATGAGTCAGTAGAGGGCTCAGCATTTCAACCTTGGTCTCAGAAGTCCAGAACCTCTGGCCTGTCACCTGGGTATTATGTTAAGACATTGTCCTGCCCCTAGGGTATTTTCATTTTTATGCAAAGCTCATAGAAATGACTCTTGAATAGAATTCTGGGCTTTTCGACTGGCCAGTAGGGAGAGCTGTATTGAGGCAGGAAGAGATTCCATGGGGTCATGGCCCTGCAGTCATTCCAGAAGAGTGGTCCCCATCATAAGGCTAACAGGAAAAAAAAAAAAAGAAAAAAAGAAATCATTGCTTTTAGAGCTAGAAGGAATCTCAGAGAAAATCTATTCCCTGCTGCAGTTTTTCACGTCATGAAGAGGGGACATAGAAAGGAATGAATTCACGCCTTGCACTCCCTTTGCAGACCTCTGCATGACGGAGGGGAGAGAGGTGACACTTGGCTCCTGTACCTTTGAGCCCTAGTGACAATAGCTGAGAGGTTTCCTGGGGTCTCCAGGGATCCCTATTCTCCCTCCTTGTACCATTTCTTCCAAGTCAAAGGGTCTGGAGGTGGCAGAAGGCTCCCATCTTCCCCCTGCCAAGGCCCATGATCTGGGAGGATGGGGAGACCCCTGTCATCACTCCAGAAGGCTCTGTGGAGAGAGGAATGACCCCTTCCCAGCCTCCCCCACACTCATACACTCCTCACGTCAGGGAAGAGAGGAGGGGGAGGGAGCTGGCAGTGACTGAGAGCTTCATCCAACGCCAAGCATCGATCTGGCTCTCCGCATCACCATGGCAACAGCTCTTCTGCATGGAACTCAGCACCACGAGGCCTCCTTCAGCCCCCTAGCTCCCTGCCCCCCACTGTCCCAGACACCTTTCCATCTGCTCTTCACAATTGTCCTGTGCTGTCACCACCGGTTCCCCCCATCCTGCTCCCCGCTTTTCCCCTCAAGTGTCCCTGCCTCCGTCCTCTCCCTGCACTTGACCCCAAACTCCTTTGCCCACTTCTTCCTGCCCCGGCCAGCCATCAGGTCATCACCTCTCCGGGGCTTGGAGTCTCAAGCCAGCTCTCTCTTGGAATCCCACAGAGAAGCAGCAAATGGGAGAGGATAGGATTTCTTTCTGAGCCAAGAGGCTGGAGGCAGCTTGTTCCTTCCAGCAAGCCATTCTCTCCCTTGCTCCCCAGTTTGAACCCTCCCCTGTGGGAGGAATAAAAGTCACTGAACTGTTTTGTGTGCCTGAGAGAACCTGGAGAGAAAGGAGCTCAGACCCTAAGGTCAGATGGACCTGGGCATGGGGTTCTAGCTCCTGCATTGCCACTGATGAGCCTTGTGACTTCCTGTGAATGGCAACTTCTGAGAATCAGTTTCCTCTACTAAAAACAAACAAACAAACAAAAAATACAAGCCTGGGCAACATGGTGAAAACCCATCTCCACTAAAAATACAAAAATTAGCTGGGCATGGTGTTGGGTGCCTGTAGTCTCAGCTACTTGGGAGGCTGAGGCAAAAGAATCACTTGAACCTGGGAGGCAGAGGCTGCAGTGAGCTGAGATTGGGTGACAGAGTGAGACCCTGTTTAAAAAATAAATAAATATAAAAATAATAATTTGAAAAAAAAAGGCTGGGTGTGGTGGCTGACGCCTGTAATTCCAGCACTTTGGGAGGCCAAGGGAGGTGGATCACCTGAGGTCAGGAGTTCGAGACCAGCCTGATCAACATGGTGAAACCCTGTCTCTACTAAAAATACAAAAATTAACTGGGCATAGTGGCAGGTGCCTATAATCTCAACTACTCGGGAGGCTGAGGCAGGACAATCGCTTGAACCCAGGAGGCGGAGGTTGCGGTGAGCAGAGATCGTGCCATTGAACTCCAGCCTGGGTGACAGAGTGTGACTCCATCTCAAAAACAAACAAAACAAAACAAATAAAAAAACCCAACAAATACAAGTATGGTAATAGCATCCACCTCACTGAGTAACTGTGAGGATAAAATGAGATGACAATAGTGGGCCCCATTTATTGAGCCCTCGTTATGTTCCAGACACTGTGCTGAGTGTCTTGGTGCACAACTCAGTCCTGTGAAGTCACTGCATGCATTGCGCCATTTGCAGCTGAGGAGCTGACTCTTGAGAGAGGCTGCATGCTTGCCTGAGGCCGCCAGTACTGGAGCCATTCGGATGGTCTTTAATCCTAGGGAGAGTGCTTCCAGGGTTCTTGGTTCCAAACTCTGTATTTTCTTGTCTCCAGCATTGGGAAAGTGGTAAGTCAATTGCCTGGCACACAGTAGGTGGCGAACATACAGCACATCTACCCTGACAGGTAATTAATTAAATCATTGTTATGTGCTTAATATGTCCCAGGTGTTAGGAATAGAATGATAAATTATACACAATCCTTGTCCTTGAAAATTGTAATGTACTTTAGCAGGAGACAGATCTGCAGACAGGGTAAGAGTAGTGTGGTTTAGGGGAGAGATTCTGGAGCAGCTGGGGCTGAGTGCAAATATCACCTCCCCAACTTACCAGCTGGGAGATCTTAAGCACGTTACTGTGCCTTCACGAACCCTTATCTCCTCCTCGTCTGTATACAATGGAGCATTCAGTGCTATCTGCTTTATGAAGTTGTTCTGTGGAATACAAAAGAAAATGGACTGATAGCAACTGTTCTTGCCTATAGTCCCAGCACTTTGGGAGGTCGAGGCAGGAGGATCTCTTGAGGCCAATAGTTTGAGACCAGCCTGGGCAACATAGCAAGACTCTGTCTCTCAAAAAATAAAAAGTAAAAGCTTAGCTGGGTGTGACAGTGGAGCACCTATAGTCTTAGTTATTAATACTTGGGAGACTGAGGCAGGAGGATTTCTTAGACCCAGGAGTTTGAGGCTGCAGTGAGCTATGATCACATCACTGCACTCCAGCCTGGGCAACAGACCCTGTTTAGAAAGGAAGGAAGGAAGAGAGGAAGGAAGGAAGGAAGGAAGGAAGGAAGGAAGGAAGGAAGGAAGGAAGGAAGGAAGGAAGGAAGGAGAAAAGAAGGAAAGAAAAAGAAAGAAAGAAAGAAAAAGAAAGAGAAAGAAAGAAAGAAAGAAAGAAAGAAAGAAAGAAAGAAAGAAAGA